>NC_039362.1:174477302-174796104 GCF_003573695.1 Papaver somniferum | reverse complement strand
ATTTCTTATCTACAATTGGCCTGCACTGGGACCATAAGAATTTCTTATATGTAAATAATCATAACATATAGTATTATTATACACTACAAATCTTTTATCTATAAGTTTTTTCATGTAAATAATCATAACATAGAATATTGTTATACACTATAATTCTTTTATCTATAAGTGTTCTAACAATCGAGTAAATATAATATATATCAAATAAAAATTAGTACCTAGATTCACCAATATATACTTGTTCGCTTTCTGGTTGAACTTTTTTCTCTCTCTATATATATTTTTTTAACTTTTAGCTAGATCTTTGATATGCTAATGATAGATGTTATTTTCTTATAGATGAAACGAAATAGGGTTTGTATAGATTGACCGAGGCCTAAATAATACAACTGTCATTTATACACTTTACATAAAAATGTAAGGTGAATATTAGTTAACTCATAAAAAACCTACTACTAATAGAACAAAGGAGATAATTACCCTTTATCTATAATGTGCGTTTGTGAATGCACTTTTCAATATTGCCACCAAAGTTTTTAAGATTTTCGTGTTTCTCTGTGTGCCGGCACCAAAAAAAATTAAAATTATAGTAATCAAAAGAAAAATTCCTAGTTTCTTCCGGATCTCTAGAGACGCACCATAAATATCTTATGGTCTTCTAATAAATGTTCAGAGTTATCAGAATTCTAGTTAACTTCATGGATATTCCCTCGAGAAGGCTTTGGTTGGAC
The DNA here is from genome assembly GCF_003573695.1 of Papaver somniferum. NCBI lineage: Eukaryota > Viridiplantae > Streptophyta > Magnoliopsida > Ranunculales > Papaveraceae > Papaver > Papaver somniferum. Next base: position 174,795,373 of record NC_039362.1, on the reverse strand, counting down.
AAAGGACACTCCTTTGACACCACCTTATGGGAAACAAAATTTGACCCATGTTTAAAAAATCCCGTTACCGAGATTCACGAGGCACTTTTACTGTCACTATGGCGACTACCAAAACATTGGGTAAGTTGTCATTTCTTGTCCCTTGCCTTATCATTTATTTGTGTTTTCGTTGAATTTGTAGATATCATAGCAACCAAAAGAATGATTAATTTATTGACTACTTTTACATATTGTTTATTTATCACTGAAAACTTTGGGCAAAGATAGTATTGTTATGAATATTTCTCAAGTCTACATCTGAAGTTACTCATCCACACTCACCAGTCCTTCAGCCTTCATCTTCCATAGATCATACTCTTGACTCCATGTGCCACGGACTGGTATCACACTTTTCGTCAATTTTTTTTTAGAATTTTTCATCTATCACTTTTGAATCATTTAGGGACCTGGTATTTGTACATCTTAAAGAGCATATATATTGGGAACTGTTGAAAGATAAAATCAATGTTTTTGCAACCAACAACATCAAAACCAAAAACCTGTGTACATTCAAAAAAAGAAATGTTCTAGGTTTCAACCGAGAAATATTAAAAGTGGTAGTAGTGATATAAGGAATACTTCATATTGAAAACCAACGTAACTATGGATGAGATATTCCTAAAAGCAACGGCTTCCAGCTTCAAGAGGTTGATTGCAATGGTTTCATAAGATTCAAGGAAAAGAGTAACTAGGGAGAATCCCCCAGATGAAGCAAGAAGATGAATTCCCAATAGTGCAAGGCCTTTTTTTTTACAAGTATTAAATAGATAAGTGGTATCATACCCTTGATAAGTCATTCCCTTCAGTATTCATGCAGAAAACACCTCGACTTTAGCAATCAGGGTCAAGTTATTAAAATCTGAGAAAAATCCAGCATAAATTTTTCTCCCATAATTTATTATCAACCAACTCCATGGTGATATAAGTCGGAATTAGAGATTGACAAGTGAGTCCAGATTAATTGATTTTTACAAGTACAATCTACTATATTTTATGAAACAAAACATAAAAATGATAAATATCACAACAAATTTATCTAAATAGAACAACTAAGAAAAAATTAAGTTATGTGTAAGATACAAGAAGGCAACAATATCGTAGCTGATATATAAATATTTTTTGTATGTTTGTGGAAGTAAAGATGGAATATAAGCATGTCAAAGTCTCATTATTGTTCTAAACCATGGGAAACAATAATTTGGTTATCAATCATCATCAGTTGGATCATCTTATGTTTCTTCAACTTCAATGTGAAGATGAATTCTTACTCGTTCTGCCTTGATTGTTTTTTACAATAAGGATTTGGGAAATATCGTAGTATGTTTCGTTTTAAAAGTATTAACCGTTGGCCAGGGTTCAATATGTTCCAGATGTGAATAGTTTGGTATCATAGTATTTGAATTGCGTGTGTCTACATGTAGTTGCAGGAAATCCTACACTACACCCCTCACAAGATTTCATTAACATTCAACTCATTTTTGGATTAACAATCTTAATTTTATTGATGAATCTTTGAACAATCTTACAAGAAATGATAAAGGAATCAAGAATAACCACTGCTCTAGATTTTCTCTCTCCTATTTACTTGCTTCTCACTCAAAAAAGATCTCTCTCTTTCCTTTACAACCGAATGACTATTTATAGGGAAATACATAGTGGATGACAGCTAATCTTTCCTTCATTTTCGGATATGGCTTGCGACATTCTTGCAACCTTACAAATGTTAATCTAGAACGAGCATGGCCGAAAAACTTGTGAACAAGAGGAGCTTTTATGAGCAATTGGTTGGTGTAGGAGAGGGGTTTGATGTTATGCATTCTCAAATATTAGGGCCCGAGCAAGAGATGAACTTTCTTCCTTCTCAATATTGGATGAGAATGTCGCTTTGTGGGCATATAGTGGCGGATACATTTAGATGTGTTGTTCATTATTTTACCCCCACCGTAGAAGTAACATTTACCCCAAAGTGGCAAAAATGCGAATGATCCCTTAAGAAGAGAAGAGTTGTTTTGGCGTTCGTGAACGGTAATCATTTCGTAATTCCAAAACTCAAGGACAATTTTCCTTTGCCACCTGTTTGTGGGATGGTAAAAAACAAGGATCTAGATCCCAATATCTGGAAGGGATGTGTAGTTGCAGGAAATCCTACACTACATCCCTCATATGATTTCATTATTACTCAACTCATTTTTAGGTTTACACTCTTAATTTTATTGATCAATCTTTGAATGTTCTTACAAGGAAAGATAAAGGAATCAAGAATGACCTCTGCTCCAGACTTTATCTTTCCTATTTACTTGTTTCATACTCAAAAAGATCTCTCTATTTTCTTTACAACTTGAACGACTATTTATAGGGAAATACATAGTGGATGACAGCTAATTTGTCCTTTATTTTCGGATATGGCTTGCGACATTCTCGCAACATTACAAATGTTAATCTCTCAAACTCCCTAATTTTTGCAGGACCATCACATTTTTCTCATGATTTAGCTGACGTCGTTTATTATGTCATTTCTGAAGCTGTTCTGCGACATTGTCGTGTTGTGTTGTTAATAATTTTGCTGAAGCATTATTGCTGCGAGATTCTGATCCTACATCTTTCCTCTTCTCATATCTTCTCTGCGAAGTAGAGAATGATGTCAGAAATGCCGCAGTTATCCATCACTTCATATTCTGCATTTATCACACGTATCCTTTTTCCCACCTGTTTCTTGACACGTCTTTTGTAACTGTTGCTTTTTAACCGCTCACGTCTTTTCAAATTAATCGTGTTTATCTTCTCGAGAAAAAATTTCCTCTATATATACTCTTTCTTACTCTCTTTTTATTTTCTCTGCAACTTCATCGTTCTTCTGCAAATTCCGCCATTGTAACTTTTTCTTCTTTCTTCTTCTATCAATATTTTTAATTTCTTCTTCATCTCCATACTGTTCCCTCTGTAGATCTTCATCATTCGAAATTTTCTTATTTTTTTAATTTTTATGAATTAATCTTCCTGCTGGTGTTTTCCATGGATTCATCGAGGTTAGTTTTCTTTTTTCTTTCTTATGGGTTTTGCTGAAATTGATCTTCTTTACTGCCTTATTTGATGTTGTTTACGTGATTCCCATACTGTTGTTATTTCAGAAAAAACGCCTCTAACACCAAATTTACGGTTCAGAATCCTAATATTTCCAAATCGCAGCATAAGGTTGTTGTAAACAAAAGAAAGTCTGCGGATCAGAAGGTGGTAAGAAACATTATTCTTTTCTAATAACAATATTGTTGCCCCTGTTTCTTATCCGGATTGTGATTCGCAAGGTGATAAGGATGCCAATAAACCTCTCAAGAAATCTCGCCACCTCAAAACCGTTGAAACCTCTGTTCCATTTCACTTACTTATCCCTTCAAAATCTGCTGCGACATCTTCACAAGTTAAACCATTATCTCCAATTCGCGAAAAGGTTGTCTCAGATTTCATCCCTTCAACTGACCTTTCAATGATTGAAACCCCCCTTATTGATCCTTCTTTGAATGAAACTTCTTCTCCTTCTATTGATAATGTTTCTCAATCCTCTATCATTTCCAGTTCTCTGCCTGAGCCTCTTCCTTTAAATATTGCTTTCAAAGTTTTGTCTAAGGTTCTTGATGATGTTAAGAAGTATCCCATGGATCCTGTCAAGTCTGGTGTTTGTGAAATTCTGAGTAACTATTTTGGTTCTGACAGAGCTGCTTCGCAAATAACTTTTGAAAAAGAGATTGAAACCTTGAATAAGAATCTCCAAATGATGAATTTAGAGTGTAATGCTCTTCGTCTCGAAAATCAAAAGCTCCAGAATGTTTCGCTGGATCGCGACAATCTTCGCAAGAAGAATGATGAACTGAGAGGTATGATTTCCTTACTTGTGTCTTCAATTTGCCTTTCTGATGATTTATCCTTTCCATATTTAATTATCCTTGAAATCCCTTTTTCGCATGTTAAGTCTTAAACCAGAAACGAATAATGGAGAGATATCAATTTGAATCTGCCGTTGAAGAAGCCCGTGTTGATAAAGAGATTTTGACGGATCAATATAACCAATTAGATAACCTTTATTCATATTCTGTTGATCATATAAATAATCTTACCAATGAAAATACCCAATTAGTTCAGAGGCAAAATTTATTAAGTAATGAAATATCTCGCCTCTCTTATTCTTTAACTAAAGCTAATCTAAGGATGAAAACTTTATCATATGGGAATAAAATTCTATCTCAAGAGAAGCAAACTTGTTTAAACAAGATGGCGATATCTTCGTAACAACTTAGCATCCTTCAAAAAGTATGTGATGACCAAGAACAATCTCTTTGCTCTTTGAGAAATGAACTTAAAGGAGTAACAGAGTCATCCATCGCTGAAAGAGATACACTCATTCAAGGTAGAATAGATTTAAGTGTAAAGGCGAACCAACTTAAAGAACAATATTCCAAATTAGAAGAATCTTATTCTTCACTTGCGAAGAAAAATGCCTTTCTTATTTCTAAAGAGAAAAATCTCCGATCTTGACTTAAAGGTTTAATTGGAGATAAATTTGATAATACGATGAACCGTTGGGAGAATAGTTGTCTGACCTTGATTCAACACCTTATCTCGCAAAAGGAAGGTAGTCATAACAGTTTGACTGCCTTAACTATCTTTTCTTTGTCATACATTTTTGAGTTCTTCATCTTACTGAAATTTTGTATTCTACTTTTCGCAGAGTCTGAGAAAAATCTTCATTCCTCCATTTCTGTTTTGGAGGCTAAATATGCCAAAATTCGCAAAGAAAATGCACTACTCGTCTCTGTCCTTACTGGTTCTCGCGACCGAGCAGAAAGAAGACTTGATTATCTTGCCTACTTTAAGGATATTCAAGACAGGAATCATCAGAGAGCACTTCTTCGTCAAGTTCATCTCCGGGCTGAAGTTCTTGTGAATGATATTGTATTGTCCAAATCTCTTCCTCCTATATCAACCGAACCTTTGGAAGTAAATGATGATGAAATTCCTCGTCCTGCTGACAGTGATTATGATTATGAAAGTGGTGAAGAGAATAATCTTTTGGAAGATGAAGAAGAGATCCCTTCTAAGGAAACAACTGATGTTGCTAATCAAGATGGAAGCGAAAAAGAAATCCCTTCTAAAGAAGTAATTGCTGGCGATAATCAAGATGGCGGCGAAAAAGAAGTCCCTCTCAAAGAAATTATTGTTGGCGATAATGAGAACATTGGCGAAGAGTTTCTTATCTAGTTCTATCTTCTTGAACTGTTTCATCTTTATTATTTCTTGCGAATAATATTTTTCAACCAACTTTGGAATTAATTTTTTCTTTTAATATTTTGCTGGAGAGAAAGATAATGCCTCTTGTTTACTGATTCCCATACTTGCCTCTCATTATCTTTCTTGCGAGAAATGATCTGTTATGAATATTTATAAATATCTTGTTTTGTCATGTGGTCTTATTTTGCCTTCCTAATTAAAGGTCTTATTATGCCACCTCTTGTTATTGCGACAAAATCGCAGGACGTCCTTGCATTTTCATGCAAAAACCCATTGATCTTGCCTTAACTTTTTTCTTTTGTATTATTGCCTCTTCAGGATTGTTGCGACAATATGACAGGCCTAAATATTCTTTCGAAAATAAAGACCCACGACATTGTCGTCGTGCGACAAAATCGCAGGACGTCTTCGCACTTTCATGCGAAAACCCATTGATCTCGTCTTATCTTTCTCTTTAGTATTATTGCCTCATCAGGATTGTCGCACAAATATGACAAGCCTTAATACCCTTGCGAGTAAAAAGCCTCATGACATTTGCGTCTTAAGACACTTATCAGCTCCCTAATGGAGGGTGCCGCCCTTATCTTCCCCATGGTTTCCCCTTCCAGGAGGCGTACCTCTACCATACAAGGTTGGATGCTCCCATCCGGTCTTAACAACAACCAGTTGTTTTCGCAGCCTTTTATACCTTTTACCTATAAAGCTTATGGTTACGAGACTGCACCCTAAGTGGGGTTTTCTTCGGGCCGAGTGCAGTATAAGCCAAGACTTGTCAAGAATGGCAAGGTACGCTCCAGACGCCCCTGGCACTCTTGACTCAACCTTGTACCTCGGCGCCTTGGTCAGATTCTGCACTCCTTGGGAGAGTCCTTATTACCTTAGTCTCCCAAACTAAGTCATATGCTTAAGTTGAGAATCCAAGGTGCCTCTCCCGGATGGGCTTTATTGACCCCAAATCTCTGACTCAGGTTCCGGGGGCGGTGTAGCCTTTCCCTGAGCCATGCAACAGGTACCCCCTTATATGACGTACTTTAGGTCTTACATTTGCCTCTTGCGAAATTGTATTCGTGAACTAGGGTATACGCCATAAAGGTTCGCCCCTTTATCTTTTGTCATTGTTCTCTGATTATATCTGCGAAAGTTTCGCATATCATGATCTTGTTTTGATATGAATAATCTCACAACTAGTCTTTCGTTGAATGTTTTATTCGCAATCGTTTTTTTGCGTCATACATAACTTCTCAAAGCTTCTTATGGATAATACCTCTTTAAGTACAATATGTTCCATGGTCTGTCAAGTCTATGACCAACATCTCTACCTTCTGGATCCATTAATTTATAAGCTCCTTTTCCAACTTTCTCCTTAATTATGTAAGGTCCATCCCATATTTTCACTAACTTTCCACCATTTTCTCGCTGATATATTGGTGTCTCTCGCAGAACTAAATCTCCTAGTTAAAATTCGCGTACTTTGACACGTTTATTATATTCTCGGGCTAACCTTCGCTGATAATTCTCCATATGCTGTAAAGCTTTTTCTCTTTTTTCTTCTAACTCATCAAGTTTGCTTAAGATCAAACCCGCACTAAGATTTTTCTCCCAAGCTTCTCTCTTTGTCGTCGAAATAACAACTTCTGTTGGTAACACCGCTTCAACTCCGTATGTTAAACAAAAAGGTGATATTCTAGTATCTTATCTCCTAGTTGTGTTATAAGCCCATACTGCATTATGTACTTGTTCGCACCATGCTCTATGATGTCCTTCTAATTTCTTCTTTAATATATCTGCAATTGTTTTGTTTGTTGCCTCTGCCTGCCCATTAACTTGTGGATATAGAGGAGTAGACTTTCCACATTTTATCTTAAATGCATTAAGTAACATTTATATGTTCTGTCCTTCAAACTGTTTCCCATTATCAGATACCAACTGCGCGGGAATTCCGAATCTGCAAATGATATTTTCAAATATGAATGTAAAGATATCTTTGTCGCGAATATGTTGTACTGCCTTTACTTTTGTCCATTTTGTGAATAATCTGTTGCGACTATTAAGTATCTTCTTTGTCCAGATCCTGGTAAAAATGTCCCCACAATATCTAAGCCCCACTTTCCAAAAGGCCATACACTGGTTGAAGATGACAATGGTGCTCCAGGTGCATGTATTTTCTTTCCGTGTCGCTGACAATCTTCGTAACTTCTTGATATTTGTTTTGCATCTTCGTGCATGTATGGTCAGTAATAGCCTTGCAGTTTTGCTCTATGTGCCAAAGATCTTCCCCCGCTATGATTGCCAGCATCTCCACTATGTAACATTTTTAGCACCTTTTCTCCTTCTTCTCGTGTCAAACATCTGAGTGATGGCCCATTAAAGGATTTTCGGTATAGCAGCCCATCTCTTAATTCATAATTTGTTGCGCGGCTTTTTACCTTGTGTGCTTCCAATCTGTTTCTTGGTGTTTCTCCTTTCACCAAATATGCATGAAGTTCTGTTATCCAATCTGCGATATTGTTCGTTTGTTCTTCTTCTCCACCTTCTATCATCATTACGTTCTCTTCTTCTTCTTCTTTATTGATTGATGGTGAAAGAAGTGTCTGTATTTTTATGCATCTCGCAGTTGGATCTGTCATCATGCTTGAGATGAAAGCAAAAGCGTCTGCGAGTCTGTTATCCTTCCTTGAAATGTGCCTCCATTTTATCTTTGGGATTTTCGCTGACAATTCTTCAACGAGCTTCTTGTATTTCTTCAAGGATGGTTCATTTGTAGTATACTATCCTTTTATTTGACGCATAACTAGCTGCGAATCACTAGTGATCCTTGCATTTTCTAGTTTCAGTTCTATTGCGAACTTTAATGCATGTACCACATCTTCATATTCCGTTTCGTTATTAGTGGATGCAAATTCCAATCTGAATGAAAAATCCATCTTCGCTCCTTCTGGTGAAATTAAAAAAATTCCAACTCCATTACCTTCCACATTTGATGATCCATCTACCAATATCTCCCATCTATTTGGTTCTGTTAATAAGTCTTTTGGATCTCCGTGTTCTTCTTCTATATCCATCATCTCCTCCACCGCTTCATCATCTTCTAAAGGAAATTCTGCTAAGAAATCTGCGACAACTTGTGATTTTGGTGAAGATAATATTTCATACTTGATTTCTAAATGTCCTACTTGTGCATTCTATCTCTCCACCCTACCTGATCTTTTTGAATTCTTCATCACTGATTCAATTGGTACTTTTCTTAGCACCCTTATCTTGTGTTCTTGAAAATATATGCGAAGCTTAAATGCGTCATATACTAATGCTAAAATTAGCTTCTCAATTTTTAAATAATTCCTCTCTGCAGCATTAAACGTTTTGCTGATGTAATAAATGGGTATTTCCACTCCTGCATCCGTTCGCAATAACACTTAAAGCATGTGATGTTGTCACAAGATAGATCAATAGTTCTTCTCCTGGTTCTGCCTTTTGTAAAATTGATGTACTCATAAGGTGTTCTTTGATCCCTTGAAAAGTTTTTCACATTCATCAGTCCATTTGAATTTCGCACCTTTCTTGAGTATATTGAAAAAATGTTTACATTTGTATGATGATCAAGAAATGAATCTTCCTAGCGAAGCTAAAAGTCCATTCAATTTTTGTACATCCTTTATCGTTGCTGGTGTTGGCATGTCACGAACTTCTTTTACCTTTTCTAGATCAACTTGTATTCCTTCTTTTGATACAATGTAGCCTAAATTTTTTCCCGATGCAACCCCAAAAATGCATTTTTCAGGGTTCAGTTTAATGTTATGATGCCGCATCTATTCAAAAATATCCCTCAAATCTAGTACATGATCTTTGGCTTCTTTACTCTTCACCAACATGTCATCCACGTACACCTCTAATGTTTTGTGTATCCATTTCGCGAACAGCTTCTCTACCATTCTTTGATACGTTGCTCCTGCATTTCACAAACCAAACAGAATTTTTGTATAACAGTATAAACCTCTTGGAGCGAAAAAAGTAGTATGTTCTTGATCTTCTTCAGCGAAAGGGATTTGGTTATAACCTTTGTATCCATCTAAAGAAGACACTCTATCATTTCCCGCTGCTGATTCAACCATTTGAGGAATATACGGCAATGGAAAACTATCTTTAGGGCAAGCCTTGTTTAAATCAGTGAAATTTGTGCAAATTCTTATTCCTTTATTCTTCTTTGGAACAACAACCATGTTTGATATCCACTCTGGGTATTTAGCTTCTCTTATAATTCTCGCCTCAAGCTTTTTCTGTAATTCTTCTTCTATTTGAGGATGGTAGGTCGTTGCGATTTTTCTTATTCTTTGTTTAAATGGTCTCATATTCTTGTTAATCTCCAACTTATGACATGCAATTGACGGATCTATTCCAGGTATCTCATCCATGTTTCCTGCGAAAATACCTTTATATTCCCGCAAAAGATTGACAGTTCTCTCTTCCTCCTCCGCATCCATCTTGGTTCCGATCCTCAATATTAGGGGTTCTTCTATAGTCCCAACATTTACTTCTTTTGTTGGTTCTTCCGCAGTGTAACTGGCCTTGGGTTCTCCCATTGGTGTTGGCTCTTTTATCATCTTCGCAGGTCCATCTCCTTCCTCCGAAATTTCTCTTGGTATTCCTTTACCTTCTTTTGCTCTTATCATGTACACTCTATATTCTTCTTCTTTCTTTGCCTCCTTTGCTATTTTTCTGCGAAATTGTCGCTTTTTTGCTCGTCCTTCATAATGATTTACTTCAATTTGATAACATATCGCATTGTCAATATCTCCTCTAATTTCACCTACTCCATTTGGCATGGGGAATCTGATGCATTGATGCAACGTTGATACTACAGCTTTAATTGCGTGTATCCATGGCCTCCCCAACATCATGTTATATGGTGATTCCATATCCACTACGCATAGTATCACTTGTGTTTCGATCTCTCCTAGTGGAATTCGCACCACTATTTCTCCTTTAGGTTTTGTTGTGGATTTTCCAAAGCCATGAACAAGATAAGTTGAACAAGACATTTCTTCATCTTTGAATCCCATTCCTTTGAACGCATGATAGAATACTATATACACTGAACTTACTGTATCAACTAAAGTTCTGTTCAATATCCATTCTTTCATGGATTTTGTTGTTGTCCCCTTCTCTTTTCGCGTAATAGGTACTGTAATAACCAATGAAGATGTGTGGCTCAAATTTTGTTTTGGTATTTCTGCTGCCATGAATGTGATTTTTTGCTTTTCCCAATCTTTCAAGGGTGATGTTTTTTTCCACTGCCATAACCTTTCTTCCTTCAAAATATCGTTTATGTATCCTTCCTTTGATGTTTTCATGGAATTCATTAACCATTGTTTTTCTTATCATATTACACTCCAATCTTTTGTCATCTTCATTAACTCTAATCATTTTTCTTTTAACTAGTTCACTGATTTATTTAATCGCTTTCTTGATTTGAACAATCTCAATAACAATCTTCAACTTTCAATCTTCAGTTCCCTGTTTCTAGCGCCATTATGTAGTTGCAGGAAATCCTACACCACCCGTCACAAGATTTCATTAACATTCAACTCATTTTTGGATTAACAATCTTAATTTTATTGATGAATCTTTGAACAATCTTACAAGAAAAGATAAAGCAATCAAGAATAACCACTGCTCTAGATTTTCTCTCTCCTATTTACTTGCTTCTCATTCAAAAAAATCTCTCTCTTTCCTTTACAATCGAATGACTATTTATAGGGAAATACATAGTGGATGACAGCTAATCTGTACTTTATTGCTTGGAGCTTGAGAAAATTACCAAATGTTTCAGATTATAGTTGTGTGTGTGATTGGGTCTTCGTGTGAAAGACGGATTATCAGTTTTCGAAACGTTGGTGTACGTTTGGAGCAAGATCGGGGAAGGGATATGCACAAGGAAAAATGTGTGACTTTATGCGATGTTAAAAGGGTAACAGTTAATTCTTCGACATTACTCACAGTGCTATCCAAGTCTTATTATGTTGTGGTTTGACTGTCGCGAAGTCGAAACTACATGCTTGCTAAGAAATTGATAAAAGACTATCTTAACAATTATGTTAAAGCCCGTAAAAAGGACATTGTTGTTAAAGCCCGTTGAGGTTGATGAAGTTGTGAAGATGATTGGTGTGTCAGCTGTCGAAGTTTCTGTGAACTGGACACATGTTTTGTATGTATGCAATTGTTCAATATATGATGAGCTTTTTGAAGGAGTAAAACTCAATTGGGGAAATATGGTCGTAGAATAATGATCCAATCGAGGATAGGCTCGTAAGGCAAGATTCGTATAGATGAGCTCGATATTGGCACGCAGTGGCAATGATCCGTGGATTGGTTGTATTTGGTGCGCGGTTAGATTCAAGCTCAATATGCTTTGGTACATACAAGATGGTTAGTTTCTTGGAAGCTAACATGGAGGTTGGTTTATTACAAACTAACACGCAAAGTTTCTCGTTAATTAACTCAATTTGGAGGACATGCTCGTTGAAAAGAACAAGTGTGTGATTAGTTCTTTGAAGAAGCAATTGACTTGGATGGAGTTTCGAGACAAAAATGAAAATTGTGGTTCTGCTAAGGTAATGCTTAGGCAGACGCATGCAGCTACTACAGTAGTTTTATTTGGTGATCGAGTAGTTATGGATGCCAACCCTAACAGATGTGGTGCGCAACTTGGAGTTAGTGTCTTGGAAGAGCCTAATATTAACTTAGGTGGAGTAAGGAAGGCCAGGACGGGGCTGTGTTCGTAGTATGGAACAACTTCGAAGGTGGCAAAGGCTCAAAGGCGCATAATGACTGTAACTAAGTTCGAAGGTAGCATATGTACAACGATCGTGTATGATCTGATTGAGGTGGCATGCAATATACCTATAATGGTGACAATCAATGTGAAGTTGTCAACATAAAGGAGTAAGGTATTTTCTCGAGATGTTGCATAACGGGTGATCATATGATGATGGTTTGTTGATCGACTTAAGAAGTTTTTTGCTGAAGTGGAGATTTGTACAATCACCAATAGGTTGTATTGTTAAGTCTTGAGTTAGTGACGTTCAAGTTTGGTTCGCTTTGATTTCTATTGATGATACGCAACCAGTAGTGATGGTGCAATCGATGTTCAGAAGATGGAGGGATAAAAAGTTGATCGTCTCATGCATAAATGCATGATCCGAGGTGGATAATTGTACGTGTTAAGTTTGAAATAAGTCAAACACTTGTTTTTGGGTTGGCCAAAGAGTTTGGTTTTGGAAAAGACCCAAACTTGGTCGGTGAGTGAAATTTGGATATATCCAAATTTAGTCGGTCAAGAATCTAATGGGTTTATTTGATCTTAAAGTTTAGAATTTTAACATACAAGTAAGGAAACCTTAAACTTGTAGGATAAGTAATATTACTCCTATAAAATGAGGCATAGGCTATGAGTTTTAGCTATGGAATTCTCAAGGAAATTCTCATTAGAGATGTGAGAAATTCATCTCACCTTTTGGGGTGGATATGAGAGATGATTAATGGTGGAAGGAGTAAATCATTATGGTGCTTATGGGATACTTATCGATGTTGCAAGATATATCGTTATGGAGTATTCGTATGCAAATGTAGTTAAGACATCTTGTTGAGGAGAATAACATCTTGGTGGTGCTGGATTAGATTATTGGTGTTGAGCTGACGGCATCCATGGTAATTTATGTCAGGGTGTGCAGAGAAGATTGTTTCGTTCTGGTAGATAATGTGGTAAACATTATCTCGTATGGGTGAAGACACTATTTTGGATTTTACAGGGTGCTTGAGAGAGTTCTTGTGTTCGGTCACATTGTGGTGAGTTGATAGGTTGACTAGTCAATCAGGATGTGTAATTCTCAGTTGATTCTATAATGAATAAAGAGGTCGTAGCTGTTTGGTGGTTGTAGACAATACATACACATCGTGTATATTGTTGAACCACGTTAAATCTGTGAGTACTTTATTTCTTGTTGCTTTGTTTATGGCTTGCATCTATATGGTTCTCTTTCTCTTCTTTTTATCCTAGATCGTAGTGAGGTTCATGGAGCAATCAGAGAGATCAAGTGTTTCTTGTTAGGCCTATTCCTATGCATATGGAAAACATCAAGTTTTGCGGTTTTCCATATAAGCACCCACTATGGGTATGCCAAACTGCCAAACTCATATTCCTATATGTCAAGAATAACATATAGGCATACATGACAGAGTTTCCAGCGAGTGATAGAGATTCTATCGCTTTGCTGAGCGATAGAGATTTTATCGCTGGTGATATTCTCTTTATCTCCAGCGATATTCTCTTTGTCTCCGAGTAATTATATATATATATAAACTCTCATTCTCTCCTACTTTTTCATTATTCTAATATACTTTTATATTTAAAGGGTCCCACCGAATATATTATAATACTAAAACTTTTATAAATACCCCACCACACAAACACAAATTTATTTTTTATTCATTCGGGTCCCACCCAACACAATTAAATATATGTTTTGAATCAAGTTTGGCATATCTACCATAGTGGGGAAATTCATTTTCCATGCCACCTGGTATGCCAAAAAACATTTTTTTTGGCATACCCATAGGAATAGGCCTTACCTAGTTTATTTCCAGGGACGGATCTACATGTTGACTTGGGCTGGCTAAAGTCAAGGAAAACTCAAAAAATTTCAGTGCTATTGAGTTTGATAAAAAAAATCCATGCCTAAATCATAGGCTTAAGCCACCCCTAAAAATCCAATTAGTTTTCAAGCCACCCCTAACTTTATTTTCCAGTTCCGCCACTGTTTATTTCCGCAAAACTAATTAGCATGTAGTAAGGTTTATGGAGCAATCCGAAAGATTAAATATTTCTTGTTAGCTAATTTATTTCCGCAAAATTAATTAGCACGTGCATATAGTTCTGAACCCGATACCAAGTACTGATCTAAAGAGTAAAGACAACTAATGTTTACATGGTGACTTGAACCGCATGTAGTTCATCGAACGAATACACACAAGCCCTTACCGCACTTCTTAGTTTTTGAGCCCAAGCCCATTTTTCCGGCCGATAAATTACTTGTGCCGTTGCGGTTCATAAATTCGGGGGAGCGGTGCTCGTCCACTTAACCCTTTGCTGCTGCCGCTACTTTTTTTCTCTTCAGTTGTCCGATTGGTCATTACTTCAATTGTTGGTAAAATTGTTAATGAGAAATTGTGGGGGTAGATTTTGCTTGAGCTCAGTGTGCTTGATCATTTATTTATTTTTGACAGGCGTCTTTCAGGCTACATTATTAGATTTATATCCAGAAGACAGTGTTTATGGTTTTCACAACTGTGAATATCTTGTTTATTCTTATTGATATATATAGTGAACTTACAACAAAATAGGTTACAACAAAATAGAGATATTCTAGGAAAGAACTATGTTTACGTAAGACTAAGTTTAGGAAAGACCTAGTAAACTGGGAAACCTAATAGACTAAGGAAACATGAGTAACAAGAATATATTTTCTCTAACACCCCCCTCAAGTTGGAGGAGTCGAGCCAGATCGAATACCCAACTTGCTAACTAAATGCTGAAATTGCTTGACACCTAAAGGTTTTGTGAATAAATCTGCAAGCTGTTCAGAAGACGGTAGATGTTGTGGTTTAATTAAGCCGTTGAGCAGTTTCTCCCGTACGAAATAACAATCAATTTCGATGTGCTTCGTCCTCTCGTGAAATACTGGATTTTGAGCAATGTGAATAGCTGCCTGACTGTCACAGGAAACAACTATTGGAAGAATACAAGGAATTCTTAAATCCTGAAACAAATAACGAAGCCATTGTAGTTCTGCAGTTAAATGTGCAAGATCACGATATTCAGCCTCAGCCGAAGAACGAGCAACCGTGGGTTGCTTTTTAGATTTCCAGGAAACTGGGCTGTTACCTATAGTAACAAGGTATCCAGTAGTGGATCGGCGGGTCATTGGGCAGCCTGCCCAATCAGAGTTGGTATATCCTTTGAGTATCAAAAGAGTGGAAGAGGCCAGAAAAATTTCATGACCAATAGTACCTTTAAGGTATCGCAAAACATGATTAGCAGCATCCAGATGTGAAGAATGAGGACGTTGCATAAATTGGCTTAAATAATTCACTGCATAAGTGATATCTGGTCGTGTGACTGTAAGGTATAAAAGACGACCAATTAAGCGCCGATAAATACTAGGATCTGGCAAAGGTGTACCAGCCTCGGATGTCAGTTTTAGATTCGCATCCATAGGAAAAGAAGAGGTGCGCGTTCCAGTGAGTCCAGAATCCTTTAGGATATCCAGAATGTACTTCCTTTGAAAAAGAAAAATTCCTTTGGAAGAACGAGAAACTTCGATGCCCAAGAAGTATTGTAATTTTCCCAAATCTTTGATTGAGAAATAGGACGCAAGTCTGGATTTGAGAGAGTTGATGAAAATATTATCAGTACCGGTGATAATGATATCATCAACATAAATGAGGACAAAAATGGATTTATTTCCTTTATGATATGTGAAGAGAGAATTATCACATAATGATTTTTGGAAACCTTCAGCAAGTAATACCGAAGAAAATTTGGCAAACCATTGCCTTGAAGCTTGTTTCAGCCCATATAAAGATTTTTTTAATCTTAGAACTTTGGAGGGACCCTCGGAACCTAAACCAGGGGGTAATTTCATGTATATTTCTTCATCAAGATCGCCTTGAAGGAATGCATTATTGACATCAAGTTGATGAAGGGACCATCCTCGAATGGCGGCAATGGATAATAGCACACGCATAGTGACGAGTTTAGCAACCGGAGCAAAAGTATCATAAAAATCAATTCCTTCTTGTTGAGTATATCCTTTTGCCACTAGGCGAGCCTTATATCGTTCCACTGTACCATCGGCATGAAATTTAATTTTAAACACCCATTTACAGCCTATTGCCACTTTACCCGGTGGAAGATCAACCTGAATCCAAGTGTCGTTGGCTTGCAGAGCGAGAATTTCTTTGGTCATAGCTGCTCTCCATTTAGGGCATAGTTTGGCCTGGGAGTATGTTTTGGGTTCCTCCGTAAGAAGCACCTGAGCTAGGAAAGCTTTATGAGCTGGAGAAAATTTATCAAACGACAAATATTCAGTCATTGGATAAACTGAAGTGGAATTTCATTTTGGAAGATTTCAGTGATAATCCTTCAAGTACGAAGGTGCGGACTTTGTACGAATTGGCCGTGAGGATGATATATCCGGCACAGGAGAAGCTGGTGATGAGGATGGAGTAGAAGAATGATGTGCAGTGTGCGAATTAGAGGAATTGGTTTGCATCACAGAATTATCTTGCGATGGCATTTCGGCGGAAGAGAAGTGATGTTGAGAATTTATAAGGGAGTCCTGCGCCACTGTGGCCGGGGATGTTTGTGAAATAGTAGAGTGTTGAGTAGAGTTATCTCCATGTGGAAGTAGAATGGAGTCATAGACCGCAAGATCAGAGTCGCGTGCATGATTGGCGATAGTTGAATGCGGAAGAGAGCCAATATCATGAAAGGGAAAAATTGTTTCATGAAACACAACATCTCTGGATATGTAAATTGTCTTGGAATCAAGGTCATATATTTTGTAGCCTTTCTGGTTGTAAGGATAGCCAACAAAAATGCCCGGTCTAGCACGAGCATCGAATTTGTGAGACGGACGTGGATTGCGGCCAAAACAAAGGCAACCAAAAACCCGTAAATGAGAATAAGACAATAATGTGGACAATAGCATTTCATGAGGAGATTTGTGGGATAAGACTGGGGTCGGCATTTTGTTGATTAAATATGCCGCAGTCAATATGCATTCACCCCAAAATTGTAAAGGAACATTAGACTGAAAACGTAAAGCACGAGCTACATTAAGGAGATGTCTATGTTTACGTTCGACAATTCCATTTTGTTGAGGTGTGTATACACAACTTGTTTGATGTAAAATACCATTTTGATGAAACCAAGACTGGAGTTCTTTAGATTTAAATTCAGAACCATTATCAGAACGAAAAGTTTGAAGTTGAGGAATGAATGTAGTATGAGTACCAGAAGTTATGGTAGCAATTTTGTGACCATATTGTCGAATCCCAAATTGGAAAATTTTTTGTAAACATATTAGAGTTTCTGATTTGGCAACCATGAGATAAAACCAAGTGCATCTAGTATAATCATCAACTAAAGTGAGAAAATATCTGGCACCCGTAGAGGATGCCACGGAAAATAGTCCCCAAAGATCAGCATGAATTAGCTGGAAAGCATAAGAAGAAGAAGAAGTACTTTTATTAAATGGTAACCTTGTTTGTTTAGCCAAGGGACACACAATACAAGAGTGAATATTCTTGGAGTCAATGCAATTAAAAGTGCGAGATAAGAAACGAAAACAATCCTCACTGGGATGGCCTAAACGGCAATGCCACATATCCATTGGCCTCTTATTTGCAATAAAAGAAAAAACAGAAGGACGGAAGCTAAAATGATATAGGACTGCAATGCACCTACTCCATCCAATCTCCTTGTTCGTTTGAAGGTCCTGGAAGACACACGAATCATGAGAGAATTTAATACAACAATTGGTTGTTTTTGTTAATTGACTGACCGATATGAGATTGAACTTAAAACTGGGAACATGAAGAACGTTTAGTAATTTGATTTGAGGTGATAAATCAATATTACCAACATGACTCACAGAGGTAAACGATCCATCTGGCAATTGAACTTCAATTGGTTTATCAACAAACGCATAAGTAGTGCAATACGATAAAGAAGAGCATATATGGTGCGTAGCACCACTGTCGACAATCCAAGTAGATAAAGAACAAGCAAATATTCTTGGAAAAGAAGAAATAGACGGTAAAGTGGAGGCACAGCTGCAAATTGTAGCAATATGTGGAAATAATGAAGAGTCACCAGCGAAATTGGCAGAGAACAAAGAAGGAATTTTGGCAGAGAACTCACCCGCGAAATTGGCTGCTGGAGAGGAGATATCGCTGCTGTTTGGAGGGTCTAGAAGGTTGATAAGTTGCTGGTACTGTTCGGCAGTGATGGTGGGTGCAGCTGGGAGCGTGTCAGAGACGTTGCAGTGCTGTCCAGGAGGAGCGACAGCAGCCAGGGCGTGACTGGCAGCAACAACAGCAGCTTTGGAGGGTTCGTTACCGCTGCTGTTAGGGTAACCATGAAGCTTCCAGCACACCGGACGTGTATGGCCATGCCGATTACAATGATCGCAAAAGGGTCGTGGACGTTTGTTGCCGTTGGAGTGGCTGTGGACAGAGCGAAACTGGGACGAAGTGCGATAGCTCCTATTGTCTGTGCGAGCAGCAGACAAGGCCGCAGAGTCAAGAAGAGGAACAACAGCAGAGTTGAGGCCTTGTTGCTCTTCCTCTTGCCTGACGAGATTGTAAAGTTTCGCTGCTGACGGCAATGGCTCGATGACTAGAAGTTGACTGCGCAAGGAAGAGAAGCGCTCCTGAAGACCCTGTAAAAACTCCATAGCACGATCTTGGTTATGGTGTTCAAGGATGGACTTACCAGCATTACAGATGCAAGCAGTGGGAGGCCGAAAAGAATCCAATTGATCCCAAAGAGTTTTGAGTTGTGTGTAATATTGAGCAACAGTTTGGTGTTCTTGTTTCAAGGTTGAAATGAACTGTTTGATGGCATATAACTTTGTTGCATTGGACTGAGCAAAACGGCTCTGCAAATCCATCCACATCTCATGAGCAGTTTCGAAAGACATCACACTACGACCAATTGCTGGTTCACAAGAATTGCAAACCCAACTGCCAACAAGATCATCGCAGCGTTGCCAGTACGGTATATCGGCTGAAATTTCTGGCTTAAAAATTGTGCCATCGATGTAGCCAAGCTTGGCCTTGGTACTCAAGGCCTTACGAAAACCACGAATCCAAGTGGCATAGTTTTCACTTGTGAGAACGGGTTGATAAAGAATAGTTGTAGGATTGTCTGCTGGATGAACATAATAAGGACTAGAAGGATGAAGGTGAGGATTAGAATCAATACCAGTGTTGTTGTTGCCTGTCGATGAATCATTGTTGTCTCCCATTGATGCTGTTGGAAGAAGAACGAAGGTGCTCGGTAAAGAAGAAAGAAAAAAAATAACATCTGGGAAGAAGAAAAAAAAAAGTTTTTGGATTTGATAAAACCTAGCACGAAGATACCATATTAGATTTATATCCAGAAGACAGTGTTTATGGTTTTCACAACTGTGAATATCTTGTTTATTCTTATTGATATATATAGTGAAGTTACAACAAAATAGGTTACAACAAAATAGAGATATTCTAGAAAAGAACTATATTTACGTAAGACTAAGTTTAGGAAAGACCTAGTAAACTGGGAAACCTAATAGACCAAAAAAACATGAGTAACAAGAATATATTTTCTCTAACACACATGTCTGCTAAGGGGTACCAATTTTGTTTGGGGCAGGGGTATTTCGTCTAATTTGGTACACCAAAAAATAAATAAATGACAGTCTAACACATCACTATTTTGGGGGCAGGGGTATTTCCCACCTATTAACTATTTTAGTGCATTATTACGTGGCATATGTTTGACGACTAATAGCTAGTCCAACACATGACTTCTTGCTCGTTTTTGCTGCTGCTGCATGTTCTCCCTCTTGGTCTGCTCCGCCGCTGGCCATTTCGGAATATATGTGTGATTTCCACCGTTTGCTCATCAGAATATTAACAGGTTTGCCCCCACATCTCTGTTTCGTTAGTGAAATTTTACTCGGATGAATGTTGAGCTTAGAGTTTGTATATCTGATCATGTTAAGTGTCTGATTGTTTATTACTTGGTTAAATTTTATTGTAAAATTGGGGTTTCTTTCGCTGATGGGAAGTTTAGGGTGTAAAATTTGCTTGAGCTCAGTGTCTGCTTGCTCATTCTTTAATGTCATTGAGCTGCCGAGAAAGTTCTCCTTATTAGGCCATACACAGCAAGTTAATCCTATTTCAGTGGTAATTTAGTCTAGGTTTGAACGAATCACTGTGAACACCTGCCGTTACGTACGTACTTATTTGATCTACGTTAACATGAGTACGTTCATGACTGTTAATTGCGAGTTGTTATTAAACATTTTATTTTTATTTTGTCATACAGGAGTCGATACCAGCAATGGAAGGATTTAAGGAGGAGGTTGAAAATGAAGACATTATGGTTATGGATTTTAATTTAGTAACGAAAACCAGCCCTACAAGACAATGATGTGTACCTTTGCGGAAAATAACGAAACCAGCCCTACAAGACAATCATACAGTGAGAGCACCACTATGGCCTCAAATCTAGAGAAGAAAATATTGTCGAAAACCCCTCCAAATGTTGAGCAGTTGGTTTCGCTGTCTGTTTAGAGAAACATGACTTGAAAGGATTATTAGTTCAGTGAAGATTTTAATTTAGTTAATGTTGATTAGGAAGACTTATGTTTAATCTGTATTTATACTGTTTTTGGTGATTCGAAGACTAATGAAATATTACTCTTTCTCCTGGTGATGCTATGGATTGGCTGACTTTTTATTTTGATTTGCTTTGAAATTTCATCTTCTTTAGTTAAACCTTTATAGAATTCACTGATTTGTGGGATGTGTTTGGTCCTAAAATGTTAATAATGAAGCAACTTACTTGAGCAACTTGTTGTCTAGATAAGCTCGTCACGTCACATGGGGTATATCATATATATATATATGCCAATGGCATAATGTCAACTCTTCTGACATAATCTTATATTAGTATAGAATTGCACCAGTGTTTAAATCCCCGTATGAATGCAGCTGGTGCATGTGGGTATGGTTCTATAGCTAAAGGCTTCAATAAAGGTTACATAGCATCTGGAATTTCTTCTCTTTTAGAAGAAAAGGGTGTTAACGTCTGCGGATCCTGCATATATGTACATAAAATTGCAATACCGTAACATCCATTTTAGAAATTTCAATCTATAGGCTTATGCACGTTTTTACTTTATTGTTGATATAGATATGCAGGTAACTTGCAAGAACAAGACATTTTGTAGAGGAAGAGGTACTAACGTGGTTCTAACTGACAGCATCCATCGCCAAACAAGACTTCGGAACGTAGGTATAGATTTGATTCTCAGCGACAGAGCTTTTATGTCAATGGCTGCTAAAGGTAAAGCCAGAGAACTCTTAGCACTCAGATCTCATGTCGAGGTGGAATACGAAAGGTATATTAATTAAATGATTATTTCTTTAATTGCGGTTTAGAGTTCTTTAGTAGTAACATTTAATGTACTTGTCGGGGTCTTGCATCGCTGTTTACGTGTAGGATACCCTGTGAATACAAGAACCAGAATATGTCAATAAAAGTAGATGAAAGCAACAAGAAACGAGATCGTTTCGTGCTTACATTGCTTTACCAAGGTGGTCAAACAGGAATCTTTTCAATCTCGGTAATGTACGCAGACACCAATTCTAGTAGTGTGGAGCTAGGCATGACCCATAAATATGGTGCAGTATGGGAAATAAGAAGAATTCCTGAAGGAATCAGAAGAGTTCCTACCGGAGGTCGTCTAAGTTTTAAGCTTCTTGTATATAAAGGGCATGATTTACACGCATATCAGTCTTCCTCCAGACATGTGCCTGCTAATTGGAAAATTGGAGAAATTTATGATTTGGGTTTTCAGTTGAACGGCATTATAGATGTCCGAAGTGGTTGTAATTGTACCAGGATATGTAACTTCTTATTACGCATGCCATATGCATGTGTAACTTCTGATGACACATGAATTTTGTATGTGTACTAGCAGATTACAATGCGTTTGTATGTGTGTCAGCAGATTTTAGTAGTGGCGGTGCTTTTGGAGTATGTGGTCGTTTTTTTATATTCATAGAAATCTTGAACTGATTATGAAGTGGTATTCGTTAATGAATCATTTGGAATTTGTAATTTTCAGGTGTCTGTGTTTGAGGCAGTTGTGAAGCATGAGAACAAGGTTCGGAAGATATCACGACTTGATTTCATTTTTCACTAGTTGTCTGTTTTTGCGTTTGGTTTGCTTGGATATAAGCAACATTAACATTTTACTGAAGTTCACAGTTGAGTTTTTTTTTAGTTTGCTTATCTTCAGTCTTGGTCTACAAACGAAGCTGTATGGTGGAGGTACAGGTTTTGGAGGAGGATGAAAAGGTAGTGGTGGTGGCCAGCAGCGGTTCATGTGTGTCTGTTGAAAGGTAAATATTGAGCAATATTCGTTTCCATTTTTCTTTTGGCACTAGTTCATGTGTGTATACTGTATTGGTTCATTGTATTTATCAACAACATTAAGCATTGATATGGACTATTAACTTTTGAAGTATGATGCCTTCAGACTTTACAAGTACGCAAGTTATATGAATGTGTAGCTTCTAGTTACACATGCTAATTAGAACTGTAACTACTAGTTACACATGATAATTAGATGTGTAACCGCCAATTACACATGATAATTTTATAGATCTAGGTATGGAGAAAATGATCTGAATCGAAACCTACATATAAGAGTACTGCTTTAGACGTAGAAGAGTTTGCTGACCAGTTGGGTCTAGGATCAAAATTCTATGTAATTGGATTTTCTATGGGAGGCAAGGCGACTTGGGGATGCCTCAAATACATTCCTCACATGTATAGTTTTGCACCTTCACTTTTTATCTTTATTGAACTTAATTTCTTATGAGTTTAGGTGTAAGACATTAGACATTTCTTTGCATTATATGGATGTGTAACTCTCAGTTACACAAGTCAGGTGCATCTATAACTCTCAGTTACACTATTCAAATGCATGTGTAACTCCTAATTACAATAGTTAGTCTTCTCACATCATGCATTCATGTTTTCTATGTTTTGGTCGGATACTAGAATACTACTCAGGCATGTATGAATAAACAAAACTCGCGTCCCTTGTTTATGCAGTATTGAGATGCTTTCCAGTTTAAACATCCCATGGGTTATTCTCAACCTATTTGAAAGAAGTGCTTTGCTAAATGAGTCAAATGAGGTAATTAATTTTATTTATTTATTTTGCACAGAAGCTTAATTGTTATTGTTATGTACAACTCTTGTGGCACAACATCTTTTCCTTTGGTTTTTCTTAATTTTTATATAGTTCCGTAACATTGATTGGATGCTTTTGAAATATGGTTATGTAGTTCCTTAGAAAGAAAGTTGGATATGCACTTTCTCAAGGATTTAAGGTGATTGCTGGTGTCAGTGAGACTCTTGAATAATGAGGTGAGAAGTGATGATTCTTAGGTTTTTATAGTTGAAAATGTGTGCTTTATATGGATGTGTAACTCTCAGTTACACATGTTAGGTGCATCTGTAACTCTCAGTTACACATGATATATGCATCTGTAACTCCTCTTTACACTAGACAGGTGCATGTGTAACTTCTAGTTACACATGCTAAAATGAACAAACTTGCAACCAAAAAATTCCACATGCTAGGTGTCCAAGTCATATGCATGTGTAACGGTCATTACACATGACAGATGCATGTGTAACGGTCATTACACATGACAGATGCATGTGTAGGGAGTTACACATGCTAAGATAGGTTATCATGTGCCTTTTCTGTGATCTTTGTTATATAATTTTGCCTTACAATTGTTGTATAATATTTATTTATTTTGCTTTTTGTTCATCCAACCTAATCCATGGATGTTTATTTCGTTGCAGATATGCAAGCATTTTGGAGTGAAGAAGACAGTAAGGAAAGGCAAAGATTTAAACTTCGTAAAAGCTAATTGCTTAAATGTGGTAATGGTCTCACTGGAATTGGAGTTGACGCTGAATACACAAATCACATGTGTAACTCTCAATTACACTAGATAGATGCATATGTAACTCTCAATTACACTAGACAGATGCGTGTGTAACTTCTAGTTACACATGCTAAGAAATTATTGTAACGTATTATTAATAATTTTGGGCTTAGTTTTAAATTTTATTTAGTTAGGGGCTTAGTTTTAAAATTCATTTAATTAGGGGCTTGACAATATATGTAAGGATATGAATGTCTTTTAATAATTCGGATTTAGATTTAAACTTTTTTTAATTAAGGGCCTCATATTATAGGTTATCCATGGGTTGAGCCTTAACCTAATTTTTCCATATAAGATAGGAATATGAAATATATTAGAAAAACAGTGGACTAGCCTATGAATTTGTTAATACCGATCACGTTTTGATGTTTGGTCATCTGGCCTTAGTACCGATCACGTTTTTTCATTGCAAATCCCAGTGATAATGCGTCCGCTCTTTCTTTCTTTCTTTCTTTCTTTCTTTCTAATGGTTGTTCTTTCACAAAATTGGTTAAAAAGACCAAAATTAACAATTCCTGAGGTGAAAAGGACATTTAGATTTTGATACTGTTTAAATGGACAAAAATGTAAAAATAGCCAGGATGTAAACAGTTTCATCCTACCCATTTTCAAATATTTTTTCTTATTTTTAATTTACATCAGGATGCATCCAGTTTCATCCTTGCTATTTTTTAAGTTTAAGTCAGGATGAATCCAATTTCATCCTTGCTATTTTTTTGATATCCATTTCACCCATACTAATTTTTACTCGTCCATTTGAATCATGTTTTAACAATATTTAGACAAAATGACCCATTTTCCGCTGTTCTTTAGTTGTAGCTAGTGCATATTTCTTCAAGTGTCAACCGCTAAACTAGCTAGTCACGATGACTAAGTACGTACCAGAAGTCATTCGAGAGAAGTTATGGACCAAGCGGAAGATGACGCGTTTTAGATGATATATGCTTGTTCTTTAAAACTTCCCTAACCACACGTGTATTTTCTAACAGCTTAGACGTTTCTGAAATAACGAACAAAAGTTTCTTGTGATAAAAAATGGACTTGGTGTCATACGGCTATTATCAATGTAATTACTTTTTGTTCATTATCATAATCTCATATTATAATTTCATCAAATGGAATAAAATTCAATCTAAATTATATAACATGGTACCTGCTAACAAATCAATGTTCACAGATGTCTTGGCTTTGGTCCTCATGGGTGTTGAGAGTAGATTTGGCAATTGAAAGTTCAACTATAGTATAACGCTGGACCAGGCTGCAACAATCGCGCCGAAATGCATTTGAACTGTGGGTGCTCAAATATTGATCTACGAGGTGGGCAAAATGCCGGCGCCATATATTGGCAGTCTAATTGAGAGGGCGCTTCCCAAGTTATACTCCGTAGAGATTCCCGTAGCTGTGACACATATAGATGGAAGAGAGCATGTTATGTCCAGTGCTAAGTATTAGGCGATTTTAAGTACACAAAATTGGTTAAAAAGACCAAAATCAATAATTTCTGGGTGAAAAGGACACTTAGATTTTCATACTGTTTAAATGGACAAAAATGTAAAAATAGTCAGGATGTAAACAGTTTCATCCCACCCATTTTCGAATACTTTTTGTTATTTTCAATTTACATCAGGATGCATCCAGTTTCATCCTTGCTATTTTTTAAGTTAAAGTCAGGATGAATCCAGTTTCATCCTTGCTATTTTTTTGGTGTCCATTTCACCCATACTAATTTTTACTCGTCCATTTGAACCATGTTTTAAAAATATTTGGACAAATGACCCATTTTCCGTTTTAAGTATACGACGATTTTGAAAGTTGGTCTACTATTATGTGTTTCCTTTGCATCAATTTATAAATAGATCATAAAAAACATGGTGGTGTTGGAAAATGCGTTCAAATAGAGGATGAAATAAAACATAAAAGAAATTGTTGTACTCTGACTTTCAAGGCTCGAATAGATTTCTTTTAGACGATTATTTCTACCCTCCCAATATCAAATTGGCGATTGCAACAGGTATGCGAAATAATGCCTTCAGGATACAATGAAATCCCTACAACAGAAAATTGGATTCAAGGTTTGCACCCCTTGACCCAACCAAGAACACACGAGAGAGAATTCTGACGATGCTTTAGGTAGAGAGAAAACAGATTGATTGAATGATGGAGAATGAGAGAATGCCATCACTATTTATAGGATATTCATGCATGTTAGTGATGCCTTTTCATCACCAACAGACGCTTCCAAAAGCCATCAATGGCGACTCATGGGAAGAGACGCGTCTGTTCAAATTTGAATGGAAACTTCTAGGTTTTCCAAAATAAAACCAAAAAAAATTTCCACGAAACGCTGTCTCGGACTCTGCTAGGGGGCGTTGCCCCCCCCCGGACCCCCCTGGATAGCGGCAAACAATCTTGAAAATATCCAACAGGTGGTGCTAGTTTTTTTCGCTTTATCTCGTTAATTGAGAGTTGTTTGTGAGGCATCTGTGTGAGAGTGTTATCTTATTTCTTGTATCTTTGTGAGTGTTATCTCAACACATCACTTCTTGCCTGTAGGAGTTAAATATTGCACACATTAATAACTACGCGAAGTGAAACATACAACATAAGCGAGGAGCATCGCACACAGTAAATTGAGATGACACACCAGATGATGTCAGCAAATTCACTGATAAAGTGTGAAGAATTATGAGAAGAAGTAAGTTATGCGAAGATGAGCGATTGTATATGAGCGAATATGTCGCACAGTGATCCCGAAAATAAAAGAATTCTTAGCTGTCATCCACTATGTAAAATTCTATATAAAGGAGAGAGTCATTGTTTCTGTGAAGATTTTAGGACAAGTCTTGTAAAAGAGATACAAAGAGAGAGGAAGTAAATTCAGGTCTCAAATAGAATTGTTGTAAGACTTCCATCTATTTTGTAAGCAATCTTAATCTTCAATCAATAAAGTAATTGTCCATGATGATCACATAGAGATATAACCAGATTGAGTGGGGCGTAGTTGTAAGAAATCTTACAACTACATTGCCAGTGCTAGTAAACTCAGGGGTGTTCAGCTGAGCTCGTTTTTGCTGCTGCTGGTCTCCCCTCTTGGTCTATTCTTCAGCCGGCCATTTCTGAATATCTGTGTTGTTTCGCTATTGAAATTTTATGTATCAGAAATTTAGGGGTTTTAATGTAACCTGAATCATCAAGATGAATGTTGAGTTTAGGGTTCTTAAACTTGTATTTCTGATCACGTTAAGTGTCTGAATCTTTATTCCTTACTTAAATTTTTGATAGAATTGCGCTTTGAGTGACATTATGTACTTGGTGTAATTGTGGCCGGTTTCTTCTGTTGATGAGAAATCTAGGGTGTAGATTTTGCATGAGTTCAGTGTCTGATTGCTTATTGTGTCTTTTATTTTTTTGGTTGAGATAAATGTCTTTGGGCATCCAAAAGTGTTCTCATTATCATGTCATATGCAGCAATTTTATCTCATTTTACTGGTAATTGAGTCTAGATTCGAACGCATCAGTGTGAAAAAGACCATTTATCTATGGCTCTTATCTATGCTTGGTGACCTATGTCAATGACTGTCAATCGCGAATTGTTTTTAAATATTTGTGTCTTTGTGTTTTACATAGGAGTAGATAACCAGCAATGAAAGTTAAGACATTATGGATTATAATGTAGTACCGACGAATGATCAACAACTTGTAAGTGCTGATATGCGGAAAGTTATTCAGAATGTGTAGAGGATGGCTTTGAGTCCTGTTGTTGTTTCACAACCACCACGGGAGTAGATATGATGGGTCTAGTCGCCAATAATCTACTAAAATTAGTTGTGTTCTCCATTCTCCAATAATCTGTCACGTACATTAAGGTTCTGAAGAGTTAGTTGTAGCATATTTGAAGCATCAAGACGTAAGGTATGCATGTAGTAGGCTCTGTTTTTGGTTATGGTGTCGCTTGTGTGGTTTTTTCTAGTAGTATATGGAAGTTTTCTCTATCTTTGGCAATTTCCGAGTTTCCGATGGTAATATATATGGGTGTGTGTGTTTCTCTTAGTTTTAGATTTC
Source organism: Papaver somniferum (assembly GCF_003573695.1). Taxonomy (NCBI): domain Eukaryota; kingdom Viridiplantae; phylum Streptophyta; class Magnoliopsida; order Ranunculales; family Papaveraceae; genus Papaver; species Papaver somniferum. The sequence continues at coordinate 174,767,128 of NC_039362.1, read as the reverse complement.
TAAAGATGTTAGGATTTCTATAAATACGTGGGTAACTAGTACTCCATATTCTGTGCACTACATATAAATAAGATAAGAAACGTAAGGAATTTTTCATCCGTCAAAAATCTAGAGTCAACGCGATTCGTGATGGTGATAGAAATACCAAGCACTTTCATCGTATTTTAAGAAGGAATAGAGTAAGAAACAACATCAATAATCTTCGCATCAATGGTATATGATCCGGGAATAAAGATGAGATTAAGGAAGGCATTGCAAATCACTTTGAAGTTGCATTTAAGGAATTATCTAATCATAGACCAAGAATTAAAGATATGTGCTTAAAGAGTATTGATAAGAATGCTAGAGTTTGGTTAGAGAGGCCTTTTAGTGAAGAAAGCGATTCATGATTTGGGAGTGGATAGAGCTCCGGGTCCGGATGGCTTCCCTATGAAATTTTATATTGTTGGGTGGGAGTTTATCAAAGAAGACTTGATGAAGGTGTTTCAAGACTTCCATGATAACAACATTCTCGATACTTCTCTAAAGAACAACTTTATAGCGCTAATTCCCAAGAAGATTGGTCTGGAGGAGGTGAAGGATTTTCGACCTATTATCCTCATAGGAAGCACATAAAAAATTATTTCCAAAGTTTTAGAGGAGCGTATAAAGGTATATCTTCCTATTTTAATCTCTCATACTCAATCTAGCTTTATTAAAGGGCGTTAAATTTTAGATGGAGTTTTGATAGCAAATGAATGTGTGGATTCTAGACTTCGTCAAAAGTTGTCGAGGTTAGTGTGCAAATTAGATTTTGAGAAGGCTTTTGATAATGTGAATTGGAACTTCTTAAATGAAGTCTTATTTAAAATGAGATTTGGAGGCGTTTGGCGTGCTTGGATACGGAATTGCTTATCTTATTCAAAATTTTCGGTTCTTGTGAATGGTACCACTCATGGGTTTTTTGGTAGTGAAAAGGGTATTCGTCAAGGTGATCCTCTTTCTTCTTTTCTCTTTACCATTGCTGGAGAGGTCTTGAGTCATATGTTGAGTAAGGCACAAGAAGTTGGTGAAATTTCGTGTTTCCCGGTGAAGAACGAGGGAACCAAAGTTAACCATCTCCAATTCGCCGATGATACCATTGTTTTTCTTGATGAGAAGCGTGAACAAGTAGATTCTCTTCGGTATTTACTTCTATGTTTTGAGTTAACCTCGGGCTTAAAAATCAACTTTGCTAAAAGTTGCTTGTTTGGAGTATCTCTCGTTGAAGACATTGATGAATTTTCTAATATGTTGGGGTGCAAGAGGTCAAATTTCCAAGTATTTATCTCGGTCTTCCTTTGGGTGATAAAGTTAGTGACTCTCGAAAGTGGGAGAAGATCATTGAATCATGTTATTCGAGACTTTCCTCTTTCAACGGGAGATCGATATCAAGAGGAGGTAAGTTGACTCTCATCAAAAGTGTTTTGGCTAGTTTTCCCATTTATTATTTATCAATCTTTCTTGCACCATGCTCCATTACAAATAAGATTGATAAGATAGTAAGAAATTTTCTTTGGGATGATGATTCTAACAAGAAAAGAATTCTTAATGTCCGACGATCTATAATTGTAAAATCTAGAGAATGAGGTGGTCTTGGATCCGAAAGTCTAAATTCATGAACTCGGCGCTTATCAAAAAGTGGTGGTGGAGATTTGGAACGCAAAAGGATGCTTTTTGGAGAAAGATAATTGTGGAAAAATTTGGAGAATCTTTAACCGGTTGGGAAACTCTTCAACCGAAAGGACCAAAGGGGTGTAGTTTGTGGTACAATATTTGTAACGAGCTCGAGGAATTTAACAAACATGTGAAATATAAGATCGGTGCGGGAAATGAAATTAGATTTTGGGAAGATTTTTGGATTGGAGATGCCGTCTTATGCAATAAATTTCCATTGGCTTTTGAAACTTCAAGAACAAAAGGGAAAGTGGTGGCTAGGTTATATGACATCTCAAGTAACGACATCAAGTGGAAGTTCATGTCTCGAAGTAGATATTCTCAAGCCATAATGAGGGATATTACTTCCATAAACTCTTTATTAGAAGTGGTGAATATTCAAGAAGGGGTCGTGGACTCTAGATTGTGGATGGTGGATAGAAACAATACGGTTGATGCTTATACGGTTAAATGCGGGTTTGATTCTCTTTGTGACCATCGTGATATTAGCTTTCCAAGTGATATTATATGGAGTCGTCATTGTCCATACAAAGTAAACTTTTTTATATGGCTTCTTTACCAAGAAAGGTTGATGATGACGGACAAGATTATTAGAAGGGGTATGGATGTGGATAGGGTGTGCCGGTTTTGTGAAGAAGAAGATGAAACAAGTGCCCATTTATTCTATGATTGTTGGCGAACAAAGAGAGTTTGGAATTATTTCTCCGAAGGATGCAACTTCAATTGGAGTTACGATAGTAATATTTCCGAAACTATAAAAACTTGGAGTTACAGTTGGGGTGATGAAAGACTTGACCGTATATGGAACAACTTACCGGTTGGAATATGGTGGTGCATTTGGAAAGAAAGGAATTCTAGAATCTTCAATCACAAAAAGAGAAATTTGGAAAGTCTAATTCGAGATATTAAGATTCAAGATTATTTTTGGGAAGAGTCAAACACTAACATGTTGGGTTCGACGGCTAACACGGTGATAGCTTTGTGGGACTCGTATTTCTATCTCTCGCTTTGAGTTGGATACGAGACGGTTGGTTCTTATTTTTTCCCACATGGCTTTATGTTCTTTGTTATTTTCTTTGGGTGACCGATTCTAAACTCGGTCTCCATTTTTTGTGTCGGTTGTATTTGTTAGGTTGAGGTACCCCCCTTAAGTACCTCTTTTTCAATGAATCTTTCCTATTGACCGATTAAATATTTTTTTTTTGCAATTTTTTAGTATCAGCGTCAGAATTTGTTCTGATCATAGACATGGATCAGAAACAAAAAAGAAAGCGATGTACCGAAAAAGAGCGCCAATCCAGGCATGAAACTTGTTCAGGACTTATGGTTAAGTGAATCTAAGGATAAGAATCTTGTGTTCTCTCCATTCTCCATGGACACTGCTCTTGGGTTAGAGCAAGTCTTATGGTGGAATCCATCCATCTTCCATCTTCAACGCCACCCCATCACTTGGAACTGTGGATGGAAGCGCAAGTGTAATGGTGGAATAGTGAAAACGCTATTCTTAATAGCACTAAAAAAACGCTATTAAGAATGACACAAAAAAATTCTATTAAGAATAGCACTCAGTGCTACTAAGAATAACGTTTTTCTCAGCCGTTAGATTTCAACAACTCATTTTAAATCTACGGATTCCACAGATTTTTTTGTGCCATTCTTAATAGCGTTTTTTTTTTGTGCCATTCTTAATAGCGTTTTTTTTTTTGTGCCATTCTTAATAGCGTTTTTTTTGTGTCATTCTTAATAGTGTTTTTTTGTCTTCTACTGCGCTATTCTTATTGGCGTTCACATGGATTCCACGGACCCTTCCACGAAACTGTGGAACCCTGCTTGGATTTTCCGTGGAAGACCCCAACTTGGAAGCCACTAGACTTGACATTCCATGGTTTTTTCACACTTGGAATAGGTTGGATTCCACCATAAGACTTGCTCTTACTAGCTCCTGGAACAAGTGGTGAAACCCTAAAACAGGTATTAGAGTTCCTCAATTATGAAAGCCTCAACGCTCTAAATTCTATTCATTCTCAACTCTTCGACATGTTGGGCGAAACAGGAATAAGATCTAAACTGTCTTTTGTTGGTGTTGTTTGGGTCGGTCCCTCTCTTAAACCTTCTTTCCAAGAAGTTGCGCATGCAATTTATAAAGCAGAAGCTGAGACTGTGGATTTTGTAAATAAGGTACCCAATTACCCAATGATGTTCATGTTTTGTATTAGTTTCTTGTTTTCTTTATGTTTCGTTGTTCTAATGGTTTAATGTGCGTAAATTTTGGTTAGAGCAAAGAAGTGCTAAAGAAGGTGAACACATGGGTGGAAAAAGAAACCAATGGATTATTCAAGATCTCCTGCCTGCTGATGCAGTAAATAAATATACCATGGCTATATTGGCGAATGCAATCTATTTCAAAGGATCTTGGGAGCAATATTTTAGACCATAACTATCTAAAAGATCAAAGTTATATCTCCTAGAAGGAAAAGAACCCATAGACATTTCCTTCATGTCAACAACGAGGGACCAGCGTATTAGTTGTTATGATAGCTTCAAAGTACTGCAACTCCCTTACAAAAGGGATGAGGAAATCCGTTCATATTTTTCTATGTACATAATTTTACCTGATCAACGGGATGGGATTGGGGAACTTATAGAAAAGGTGAGTTCTGATCCTGCTTCTTTTGTGGATCTGTATCTCCCTGTTCGTCATCCATTGGTTCCAATAAGATAATTTGATGTAGGACATCTTTCTATGTATCAACTATGACAGTTGATCCCTTGGAACGTGTATCAACTATGACAGTTGATCCCTGGAACGTGTATCAACAATGATCATTGATGCCTAGCATCTGTTTTAGTTTACTTGCTTTGCAAGTCCTTTACTTTCCTAGTTTAGGTAGATTTCTCTTTTCTTTTCTTTTAGTCGGTTCCTGTGAAACTATTTAAAGGCTATGCCTTCTTGTTTAGAGGACACGTCTTATTACACATCTTATTATCAATATTATTATCAAGTTTGTTTATTAATCTTTTACCTTAGAATCTTGATCCTAGAATCAGTTTTCTATTAAGTTTCTGACGGAACTTAAACCTATCCCTGTTACCCTTATCTGTGCTACACTAGTTGGTATCAGATACAGAGTTTTTAGATTTTTATCTAGAAACAGATCCTTAAACCCGCTTCCGCAAATTTCAAAACCCTATTTTTCTTATTTTCGTTTTTGATCATTAAGAAAACAAAACTTGAAGACCTATCTATGGAAGATCTTTTGCAGCTTATATTAGAGTTATCAACAAGTATTCAAAAATATAAGGAGAAAATAATGGAGAATCGTCGTATAATTTATCGCCGCGTAGAAGATGAACAGAAACTCGATAGGCTTTATTGTGTCAGAGAAAATGCAAAAGAAAAATTGGAGAAGCTTGAAGAGTATCTGATTACTTTCGCTAAACGTGAAAGAGCTGAAGCTGAACGTAAAAAAACGTGCAAAGGTTGCTTTGAGACATTGAAGCACAGCTTTTAGTGAAAGCATGTCTCAAAGCATGATAAAAGTTGTGCTTAATTTAGTGTGTGCACCAACTAGTGTAGCACAAACTAATAGGTTTCTTTGACCTCCATCAGAACAAAAGCTCATAGTCTTTATACAGGGCTTCAAATTTTGACTGATGCAAAACTTGTCGACATTACTTGTTAAACGAGCCAACTTAAGTGCATCAGCAACACAATGAAAGTCATCGTCTATGATAACATTTAGCCGCGTGCCGCTGTAGTAGTGAACAGTATTAAAAACTACTAACTTTTGTGGCAGTAAAATATCAACTTCCTTGAACTCGGTACGACATTCATCTTGGCACCATGGATCCATCATCAATGCATCTCCATACACACTTAAATTCGGACTTTTAATGCTAGAAGTCACTAAAATTAGCCAAAGAAACTCTCCATGAACTCTCAAAGAAAAGATGTTGTTGTAGTCATGCCAAGATTCAAAAACAATTTGAATTTTCTTCAAAAGCCAGCCCGGATCATCTTGAACTATATTTCCTGGTTTGTCAACAGAAATCTTCACAACTCCATTAAGCATCACACATGTTGTTCCATTACCCGTACTAGCTAAACCCTGTATAGTGCAGCACCATATCCATCAATTGGTTTCACTAGCTCCTGCTGAACGTCTTTGATCGTGAGAAATTTAAGCACAACTTTTATCATGCTTTGAGACACATTTCTTGGATGTTTCTGTTTATGATCTCTAGAGCTATGAATTTTTTGTTTCATCGTGGTAAGCCGTTAAACGTGGGATCTATAACTTCCACGGAGGAAAAGAACTCATATTCTGTGAAGACAACTCTATGTCTAGAGAAATATATGGAGAGAATGAAGTTTTTCTTATTAGCTAACTTGAGGGAGAGTTTCTTTCAAGAAGGGGGACTGATGTAGGACATATTTCTATGTATCAACTATGACAGTTGATCCCTTGGAGCGTGTATCAACTATGACAGTTGATCCCTGGAACGTGTATCAACAATGATCGTTGATCCCTAGCATCTGTTTTAATTTACTTGCTTTGAAAGTCCTTTACTTTCCTAGTTTAGGTAGATTTCCCTTTTCTTTTCTTTTAGTCGGTTCTTGTGAAACTATTTAAAGGCTATGTCTTCTTGTTTAGAGGACACATATTATTACACATCTTATTATCAATATTAAGTTTGTTTATTAATCTTTTACGTTAGAATCTTGATCCTAGAATCAGTTTTCTATTAAGTTTCTGACGGAACTTAAACCTATCCCTGTTACCCTTATCTGTGCTACACTAGAATTCAAGATTCCCAAGTTCAAATTTTCTTTTAATTTTGAAGCAAAAAGTGTCCTACAGAAAGTAGGAGTAGTTCTTACCTTTGATGATCCGAGGCAGAGCTGACAGAGATGGTGAATATTGATAGTAAGCAGCTTCATGTTTCAAAGGTTTACCACAAGTGTTTTGTTGAAATTGATGAAGAAGGAACCGAAGCTGCTGCTTCCATAGCTGTTATTGTGCGTAGATGTGGTACCAAGGCTCCTTCCAAGCCCCGTCCTCCTCGCGTCGATTTCGTAGCGGACCATCCGTTCATGTTCATAATCAGAGAGGAACAAAGTGGTGGAGTGCTGTTCATGGGACATGTCCTTGATCCTTTATCACATTAGTTATGACAGTCTATATATACCTCTCCAGTGTCACCAATTTTTAGACCTTCTTGTCCTTCTTTGAACTTGATATAGAGGTTTTTAAATTTTGATGAATGTTTTTTAATTAAAATTTCAGGAAATTCCATTTTATTATCTTTTTTCTGTCGCCCGGAAATTTTAACTTAACTTTTGAGCATATCCCGTCATTGACAATAAAATACAACAATGTTAGGTCCAACCTCAGCAAAAGAAGAAAAAAAACATGATCAAGGACTGATTATGGCATCCTCGATGTTACCAAAAACCTGCCAGCAATTTTTCCTATGCGGACTTAGTTCTAACATGTTCAATCGATGACAATGATGAGAGTGTCGTATGATTTGGACGTTAAAAACATGCCATCGGATATATTCCCGGAGTCAGGTTGTGAAAGTGTCGGGAGTGGCCCTGCTGGCTTTGTTCAAGGATAAACTTCTCTAGTTGTCTTTTCTCTAATCTAGCATATTTGGGACGTCGAGATGCAATGTGGGGCTGTTTTTGGCTTCGGCGCTTGTGTAGTTTTTGCGGTTTTGCTAGAAGTTTTCTCAATCAGTCTATGTATAAGTAATATAATACATACTAAGATTTTACGTTAGTTAATTTTTTATTTTTTTTTTCGATTACGTTAGTTAATTTCGATTACGGAGACTTATGCATGTGTTGTATATATTACTCTATCTGTAGATGATGCTAATGGATTGGCTGACTTTTGTTTTTATTTTTATTTTTTTGAATTTTCATCTTCTTTCGTAAATAAATCTTCATACAATTCACTGATTTCTGGGATGTGTTTAGTACTCGAGAGTTAAGAATGGAAGCAACTTGGGCAACTTGTTGTCTAGATAAGCTCGAAGCGTCACATAGGATACATATATATATGCAAATGGCATAATGTCAACTCTTCTGACATAATCCTATATTAATATAGAATTGCACCAGTGTTTAAATTCTTCTAAATAAATGGCTAAGAAAGCTTGAGATTGGGTATCTATCACTTGTTATCTTCTTCTTCTTCTTTGTATACTCTTCTCCTGTCCTATGAATAAGTTGAAAATGGAATTCATTTTTGTGCTTTTCATTTTCCTTCTCGCTTCCTCATCTGTTAATGGTGCTCCTTGTAACCGGCGTCTTTGTGTGCATAAAAGCAAGGCTGCTTATTTCCCTCTATCTAAGCCTCTCATTACCTGTAAGATCGCCTATTTTGACTGTAATTATAAGCTAATGTTTGCTACTTTTTTTACTGAATATTTTATGAATGCAGCTGGAGCATGTGGGTATGGTTCTATGGCAAAAGGTTTCAATAAGGGATACATAGCATCTGGAATTTCTTCCCTGTTAGAAGAAAAGGGTGTTAACGTCTGCGGATCCTGCATACATGTACATAAATACACTAGCATACATTTTAGAAATTTCGATCGATAGGGTTATGCGCGTTTTTACTTTCATGCTGATATATATGCAGGTAACTTGCAAGAACGAGACACTGTGTAGAGGAAGAGGTACCAACGTGGTTCTAACTGACAGCATCCATCGCCAAACAAGACTTCGGAACGTAGGTACAGATTTGATTCTCAGCGACAGAGCTTTTATTTCAATGGCTGCTAAAGGTAAAGCCAGAGAACTCTTAGCACTCAGATCTTATGTCGAGGTGGAATACGAGAGGTATATTAATTAAATGATTATTTCTTTAATTGCGGTTTAGAGTTCTTTAGTAGTAACATTTAATGTACTTGTCGGGGTCTTGCATCGCTGTTTACGTGTAGGATACCTTGTGAATACAAGAACCAGAATGTGTCAATAAGAGTAGATGAAAGCAACAATAAACGAGATCGTTTCGTGCTTACATTGCTCTACCAAGGTGGTCAAACAGGAATCTTTTCAATCTCGGTAATGTACGCAGACACCAATTCTAGTAGTGTGGAGCTAGGCATGACCCATAAATATGGTGCAGTATGGGAAATAAGAAGAATTCTTGAAGGAATCAGAAGAGTTCCTACCGGAGGTCGTCTAAGTTTTAAGCTTCTTGTATATAAAGGGCATGATTTACACGCATATCAGTCTTCCTCCAGACATGTGCCTGCTAATTGGAAAATTGGAGAAATTTATGATTTGGGTTTTCAGTTGAACGGCATTATAGATGTGCGAAGTGGTTGTAATTGTACCGGTTGAGAGCCACCGTAAATCGTCTGTATTCATGTATCAAAATTTCTTCATTTTTCTTTGGTCCAATATTTAATTGAATTTGTCCAGCTTCCAGTCTAGTACCCTGAATTGAATTGCCGTTGTTGACCATTAAAATAAAAATTTACCCAAAGTTCTCTTCTAGAGGCATTTAGCACCACAGGTCGGGTCCACAGCACTATGGTTTCCCCGATCTTTAATTAGCTTGCTTTAATTTTGGGGATATTATTAGCGTGCGTCCGGGAGTTTTCACATCCTATGTACTGTAGTTACTAAATTTCTGGTGTTGCCTTTTATTTACTTGAGATTTTCATTCACTAAGGAAAGAATGAACCTTTTAGTTTTAGATACACAATCTTCGATCAAAAGAAAACTGAAAAAAAAAATATATATATAAGAAAATAATAATTTGGTCAAATGGAAGTTTTGAAAGTCTACTATTGGTTTACGTACAATCTTAATTTCCGAAGAATCAAATGAGTACAAATTTTTATTCTAAAGCTCCATCTGAGACATTTGGGATGATAATTTTAAGGCTGTGCGAAGCACGGGCGCATCACTAGTGCTATAATGAATAAGGAAACAACCATGACGCCAAGGTTTGCAACCAAAAAGGCAGGATCGGCTGAGCCAGGCCGGCCTGTTTTACACCTTACTGGGCCACCTCCTACAACAATAAGAAATAAGATAGGAATAGGAAATATATGTTCTATTCGGAAAACAGAGGACTCTCCTATGAATTTACATTAATATGTAATTCTATTGGTGAAGTGATACGCAATTCAGTTCCATACAACTTTTTTCTATTATTCAACATCGATCTAACCTTTAGCTCATAATACTTAAAAAACCAAAACCAATCGTGATTAAGCAGAAAGCTAGCTAGCATGAGGTGTGTATCCATAGAAAAGTTCCAACAGAAATCCGGCAGGTATCGATCTAAATTATTATTATTTTTTTTTATGATATATTCATACTATTTTCTTTATCGATAGAATAATAATGTTCAACTGAGATTTCTTCTATGTACTCCCTTCCTTGCTTTAGAATGACGTCTGATTTCATGGAGATTATTCAGAACGGTCTCCGTGAAGACTACAAGTATTCTGATGCTAACAGGTAAAATCTTGAATCTAGTTTAGGTTTTTTATACTTTTCAGTGACCTATTTTGAGTTCTATGATTTGTTATATCTCTATTTCATGTGTTTGCAACCGAGGGCTGAGTTGTTTTTTAATTTTCTAGGGAGCGTATGAAGGATATTCTGAACAACCCGTCAAATTTTACTGAAGATGAAAAGATAAACACCCTAGTAAGCTTTCACAAAGATACATGCGCTAACGTACTTTTACAACTTTATCCATCAATTGGTGACGATGATGCATGTCAAGATGCATTTGAGGACTTGAAAATCCTAAAAGTAAGTAACTATATATATTCTTACCGCGACGATGGACATAATATTTATAGTACATAATCCTAAATCACTAACGGTGACATGTGTTTCTTTTGCCAGAAATATGTGTCTGTACTGGATGAACTCGAATTTGAAAACAAACGATCTTGTCTGTATGCAATGTACCAGCAACTGAGAGCAAATAAAAGATACGATTACTCAAGGTTCTAAATACTTCCCTGTTATTTTTTTTAAACTGTTTTTGTTACCTTAAGTACCATTCATGATAATTGATTATAAGGTTGTTTCAATTGTATGTTCGCTGCTTGAAACAGATGAGATCTGCAATGTCAGGTTTATTAGAATCTCCTGACGCCCAGCTCCCAGAGGATATTAAGAACCAGATACTGCAAAACTTAGGATGTCATATTTATGATTATGATGTAGATGATGATGTTTATGATGTTTATGATGATGATAATGATGATGAGGATAAGGAGTACCTACGTGTCGAAAGAGAAATAAGTGTTATACTTGCTGAACTCCGAAGGCTAGGAGTTGATATATCCGAGTACCAAGATAGTGATAGCAATGAAGATCCCAAATTCATGGATAACCAGCCTATAACGCAAGCCACCATAGATCACTACACGGTAATATATAACTATGACTTATCTATATGTTGTTTTTTACTCTCATTCTTGGAACAATCACTTAGTTGTTTTTTGCTTGTTCAATATAGCTGATGGAAGAGGAAGTAAAAAGGAGGTCGGACGAAATGGTTCAGGTGCTGGAAGATGTGAATCCCATTGCTGGGTATATATCTGATGTAAAACATCACACTGAAATTATGCAAAGGGGTTTAACTACGTACAGGTACATTATTTGAATAACAGTTTGTGTTTACTTTTGTGAATTTATTACAAGTATGAAGTATATATAGTTGGGGTGAACTTCTCAACTTCTCGTCAATCCTTACTAATTTGAATAGTTGTGTATACTTCTTGCAGTGGTGATCGACGATTTATGGGAAAGAATAGAAATGAATAGGCAAACACTCAAGAAAAGGCGCCGTAAGACAACCATATCTAGAGGGTTTACAAGGAAGAAATTGCATGTTCAAGGCCTAAGACGCGGACCAAATCCAAAAATGTGCTTTTCCATCTGATCCAGTAAAGGTTATGTAAAAGTTACGTCCCATGGATCAATGAACTCTATCTAAGCTAACTGATATAAAGAAAACATCTATTTTTCAATCTAAAGTACTTCTCATTCAAACCCGATTTGATTTACGTATTTCACCCATGAAATTCTGCTACAAAATTAGAAAGCGGCACAAACATCAGAAAGTTACTGACCTACTGCCACAAAACTACATAGTCCAAGAAAGCTCTCGACAAATAACAAGTCAAGCCAACATCCCAAGCTCCTAGAGTGTAACTACTGGAAATCCAGTAGTACACCCAAAAGGAAAGTGACCAAGATCTAAGACATGTTAAGTAATATAAACTAGAAATTTTTTATTGATGAACTCTAAGGAAATAAAATACAAGTTCTTGAAACAAGGAAATCCAAATCTCACTCTCTATACTATGCTCTTTTCTCTCTCCCAAAATCCACCCCCTGTGCCTTTGCCCAAGGATCTATATTTATAGGCCAATCAACCCTAATGGGGTAGAACTCATTTTACTTCGCCAAGTTCTTTCGGGAGTGCTTTATACTTCGCCCAGGCCATTTTCCATAAAACTTTTCCCCTTCTTTCGCTATCTTCACATGGATTTGTCGGGACACCTGTCTCTTTTCTTGCTCCCCATATATTTATTTCGCAATATATCTTTTCAACCAAGTTACCGTACTTCGCCCTTTCAACCTCGTCGTTGATATCTTGTTGGGTACTCTAACTTGGTCTTTCGTAACATAGATTCTTCGTGTAAGTCTCTTCGCATCTCCTTTGTACTTCGCGTGATTGATCAGTGACAAGATAATTCTGACATTCGAATTGACAAGTCCCTGACTGGGATCTCTAAGTGAGATTCTCTAGCCATTCTTCTTCCCTTTATGTCCGACATGTGGCGAGCCTATTTCGTGTACCCACATTTTTCCTTTTCTTATTCTATTCGAGTCATTCAAGAATGGAATAAGAACCGCTTTGGATTCCCTAGCCGACACGTTCTCCACTTTCCTGCCTCCACGTGACCAAGTTCTCTGGGTAACCTCCTATTGTCGGTTAATATACCTCGAACGTGTCTTCAACCCGCTGAGCCATTCATCTTCTCAACGCTATTTATATCCGACTTAAATTAGGTCTGGGGTTTCTTTTCCTCTTCTTCCTCCCTTTGCTCTATGTTTGTCTGGTTTTTGCGCTTTATCCATCTTCTGCCATTGTTGCTATCCTTCTCAACCTTCTACTCTTCTTTTGTTACTATGACTCCCAAGAAGATTACCACAACTATCTCACTCAAATCCCTTGAGCAATTCCAAGCGGATTTTCAAAAGATGGGTTTAACCCTAAGTCCTGTTGTTGATTCTTTTGTGAGTCCACTTGTTACTGCTACTCAGGACATGGAACCGAACTACAGGTGGATTCAGTTGGATACTTGGACGGCCGACAAGATGATCGTCACTGTGGTCTAATTGGGGGATGGATTATCTTTTCCCTTTTACAACCCTTCTAACCCCATCTTTCTCGAAATTTTGGGTAAGCTGCAGTGTGGAGTTTTTCAACTCTCGGGTAACGCAATCCGCATTTTCAACGAGTTCAGGGTTCGCTTGGGTAATGGTACTTCTCAAGTCCCATCAGCAGCAGAAGAATTCGATTCTCGCGACCTAATGTGGACTCTTTCGTGGCCAACTACTCAGCTAAATTCACCAACATGAGAGAATACCAGGAGTGGGGCATTGATCTTGTTTGAAATGTTTTTGTGGCTCCGACCAAAGCTCTTCTGTTAGATATGGATTCCCAACTTCGCCTCTCTTGTGATGATGACTGGGAGATGTTTCCTCTGGTGGTTCGTGGTTCTTTTGTTTGGGGTTTTGACGAAAAAGGGGCTCCTCGCCAAGGCCCTCTTCCTAAACATTGTTATCTCGCTGGTTGCGGTCCTTGGAGATTTCGGTGGTCTGTGCCAGCCAAGGTATGTCTTTCTTCCTTATGATTCATCTCATTTCGTGGCCTGATTTGTCCTTATGATCACCTTTTCTTTCAGTTTGTGATGCCTGTCGCAGGTCTTCTCAAGACGTGCAAGGAAAATGTTTTTTACTACCGAGTCTTCAACTCCCAAACAGGTATCTACCTCGCCTATCATTTTCATCTCGTGATATCTTTAAATTCTTACCTTCTATTCTTCACAGGATGACACTCTCCTTGCGAAGCAACAATGTTCTTGAATCAACTAAGGGGAGAAAAAGGCGTGATCATCCTGTTCTTCCTCCTCTTTATTCTCAGGTATCTTTACTTCGTCATTATTGTCACCTCGCATATTTCATCCTTTTAGCCATCTTTCATGCTGACTTTGCTATATTGCAGACTGGTGTTCCCCCTTCTGGTGGGTCCAAAAGGCAACGTAAGGTCTTGGATCTGGATGCTTTGACCGCAGTTCCAAGTTATGTCATTCTTAAAAGTCTCTCTACTCTTCTCAAGCTTCAACCTTCTCAGTGTCGCACAACTACTTCTCCCAAAGTAGTTGATCCTCCTCTTCATCCCAAGGTTGAGCATCCCAAGAAGTTCACGAAGGATTCCTCTACCGGCGAGAAGAAGAAGCAGGCGGCTCTATCAGTGCTGTCTAACCATCTCTATGATCCGGACATGAAGTTTCTCCAAGAGGTCTACAATAAAGCTCGCGAAGACCCAGCCATGAGGTCTCGTGCCTTAGAATATCTGGTGACTTTTATTACTGATGACTTCATTTCTCAAAAATCATCCGTACTGCTAAATGCCCCCATGAACTTGTCTCTCCAACAAAATTCAGCTTTGATGAACCAGGTGAGCCTTTTGTGCTTTTCCCGTTATGCTTTCTTCATGTCCCAAGATTTATTTCTTAAATTTCGATTCTACAATTCGCAGGAGGTCAACCGTCACATGGACAGCCTCGTGGAAATTAGACTTGATCACGAGAAATCAAAGAGGGACTAGGCTCAAATCAAAGTTTTGATGAAGGATCTTCAAGAGGAAAAGGAGCATTCCATCAAGCAGAGTCAGAAGAAAGAGAATCTTCTAAGTAAGTTCCCTCCCCTTGCAGAATCGTTCTTTGCCTTTGCTTTTACTTCTGTTATTTTCTTATTTTTTATTTCGTCAAGCTCGTTGTATGCAACGCCAAATGGATTCCTCCTAAGCATCTTCCTCGCTAGAAGATATGTGTGCTGAGAATCTGAACCTCGTGACCCAAAATGATTGGTATGTGTCCGAGAACCTGATTTTGAATGAGAAGGTCGAGACTCTTTTTTCACAAGTGGACCGCCTGTCTATTGATTGTTCTCGTAACGAGGAATTAAATTATCATCTTAACGACGAGAATGAGCGCCCCAAGCTTGAACTTCAAAGGGTCAGCAATTCCCTCACCACTTCGAGGAACCTTCATTCCTCGTTACTAGCTGCCTATAGGAGACTGGAAGATGATAACGAGCGCGTGATCAATTGTAAAAATAAAGTTGTGGTTGATCTTCGCAAATCTCGTAATAAAGTAACTGGTTTAAACGAAGAGATTGATTTTCTGAAGAAGAAGGTGGAACTTCTTCAAGTTCAGCTGGATAACTCATCCCGCCCGAAGTCTATCAAATCTTCCTCTCAAGCCAAGTCTGCAGATCCTCGCAAGAACAAGGGTGCTCTTGTCATTCAATCTTATAAGGATATCTCGAAGTCTGGTCACGGTAAAGGTTGGGACACTGCATATCATGAGTTATGTGTTCAACTTCACGAGGCGGATCTAACAATCTCCAGGATGGATCATTTGCATACCGACATCCAAGAAACCTTGAACACCACTATCTTGCAATTGGAAGGTAGCTTTAGGTGCAGTGCGGAATACTATAGATTATGTCAAACTTCTAGTTTCTAATGAAGTTATGTTTGGTTTTGCAGAATCCGAAGAGCGCCATAAGAGCCAAGTCCTTCGCCTTTCCCGTGAAAGGGATGAATTTCGCACAGAGGTTCCTCGCCTCAAGAATTAGGTCAGTGATTTGAATGCTGACATGGACGAGATGACTGAAACTTCTGCGAAGGTAGCAAAGTTAGCTCGCAAGAACACTCAGAACTATCTGGTTTCTCTTTTTGGTAATTTATGCGACGAGCATGGCCTTCCTCATCCTTCTTTTCTTCTGGAGGTGTTCTCCGATGACGAGCAACGAAAGGATGATAGGATCATCTCTTGTGAAGAAGAGAGGCTTAGTGAATATGGCGAGGAGTGTAAAATTGATGAAGCGAAAGTAGAGGTTGAAGAGTCCAAGGACATATCACTGATATTGTCCCCACTTGACCAGCTGTTGCAGCAGGTGTGGGGTTTTAATCTAAAAGACCTCGGTGCTATGTAAGGAGATGCCCAAACTTATTAGGCACCACATGTACTTCCTCTTATTCCATGTGGGACTATCCTAACTATACATATGTGGTTTACATCGCGCCACATACTCCAACAGTCACCACTGCATTCAACCATTAATAGCAAAGATCTCTTACAAACGATGTGTAGGTAAAAGGTACACATTTAACATGAATATTAAAATTACAAGTAAAAGAACCATGTGTCTTCAAAAATGCATATTAAAATTACAATTCATTTAACATTACACCAAATAAAAAAATTACAATACATCCCCGCCGGATGGGGCCAATCAAAAATACATCGCCTTGGGTAGCTCCATGCACATTATATGAAAAGAAAAAAATGCCTGATACGTAGCATGGACTCTAATATAGTCGGATTGCCACTATTCACCGTGGTTTACTCCGGCACAACCCACGGTACTTACTAAAAAAGAGAGACAATAAAAAGAACAAAACGAGTCCAAATTTGTGCCTCCCTAAAAACCGGGGTGGACACTAAGGCTTCTCCTATTAGCCGATAAAATCTCAAAAACCCACCTTATTTTTAGTTTATTGTTTCTGTTTTTCTTCAAAAAGAAAAAATGCAAAAATTTACAACACATAATATGTGCGCGATTCCCGGTGTTCTTTTTTATCTTCTCTCCAAAAAAACAAACAAACTCAGGTATCGCTTTTCCAATCATGTGATTAAAATCAGACCCTATGTTTCATATGGGAATCTCGAGTGATCAATGAGGGTTTGAATAATTAATCGGAAACCTTAAATCATCATATAGAGGAAGAATAGTTGTGTCATCGTTCATAATAACTTACCAGATACAAGTTATTAATTTTAACAATGATTATAAAATCGAACTAATAACATCTTGGAGGTTTGGCCAAGAGAAAAATAGATTGTGGTATAAAATTATAGCTGATAAATATGGTTGTAATTTCTCTAACTGGATTCCAGATCAAGTCAAGTATGCACAC
The DNA here is from genome assembly GCF_003573695.1 of Papaver somniferum. Lineage (NCBI taxonomy): Eukaryota > Viridiplantae > Streptophyta > Magnoliopsida > Ranunculales > Papaveraceae > Papaver > Papaver somniferum. Next base: position 174,750,158 of record NC_039362.1, on the reverse strand, counting down.
GGCGTCTCCTGTTGGAAAACAATTGCATCCACAACCTCCTTGGTGAGTACAAATTCAAGATTAATTCTTCACTCTGGTACAGTGATTGCATTCTGGAATGATATCTGGAAAGGAAATTCTCCTCTGTCTATATCTTTCCCAGCTCTCTACAAACTTTCAATGAACAGAGATGCAAAGATGGTTGATATGATCTCTACAGATGGCAGTTGGATGTTCAATTTTAAACGTAATCTCGTGAGTGCAGAAGTTAACTCTTTGGCAGAATTGTTGGTGCTGATTGGAAGTAACCCACCAGCTCTGGATGAACTTCCAGATACAAGGCGTTGGACGTTAAACAGCTCTGGTATTTTCACAGTAAAATCTCTTTATTCTAATCTCACCTCAGAGTTTGGCATCCCTGATTTCCCACACAATTTTGTATGGAATAGTTCTATACCTCCTAAGATCAATTTCCTAGTGTGGTGTTTAATCCATGACAAGCTAAACACCCTGGATGTGATGCAGATAAAAGGCATTGATATTTATAACTCCTGTGTTCTATGCGGCGACGACACTGAATCCCAGGAACACATCTTCCTGCATTGTAAGATAGCTCATAGGGTTTGGTATTCGGTGTTACCAAAAGAGGGTTGGTCTTGGGAAATTCCAAGAAATATGCAGATGCTTGCTCTAGGCTGGAACCAAGTTCATTTCACCACTGCAGGAAAATTTCTCTGGGATCTAATTCCAGCAGCAGTAATCTATACCATTTGGTTAGAACGTAACAGGCGCATCTTTGAGATGAACTACAACTTCAAGACAGACTCTGATCTCTGTATAGAAGCAAATTCATTGATCCTTGCTTGGGCGAGTGCTTCAGGACAACGTATCCAGAATTTCTCTAGCACCATTTTTAATAACTGGGATGCTCTCTTCATGTAATTTAGTTGTTTTTACTTTCTGTTTTTCTACCGCTGGTAGATCTTCATTGTACTTCCTTTTCTCTTAATACATCTTCTCTTCTTATAAAAAAAAAACTAAGAACATCTGGAATTGGAATAACGCAGCTTCAAACTTTGGGCAAAAAGGTGTGATTGACTTCACAGCTCTACCTTGATGGTGTTTTTGTGACTTATAAGAATCTTTTCATACAACAAACTTGGATTATTTGGCATCAAAGAGCTAGGTTAAGTTTTTTTTTTTCTCCAACTTTATATCCATGCCTATCAAAGGTGATCAATCAAACCCTTTTACGGCAACTCACAACGTCATCGTCTCTGATAAGGATACTGGTTTATCTCCTACCAGTCTTTATTATGTGCACCCAGCAGACAATCCTACGTCTGTCATCTTTACTCCTCTTCATACGAGTGATAACATGTACTTGGGAAAGAGGAATGACAAAAGCTCTAAGTGCAAAAAGAAAAACCGACTCCATCACACACTGGTGCTAAGTATTTTTCTCACCATTGTGGATGATTACTTTAGATGTACTTGGGTTTATTTAATGAAGGTCAAATCAGAAACTCTCATGTTTCTTAAATATTTCTTTAGTTTTGTACTCAATCAGTTTGGTCACAAACTGTCCACAATCTCATCTGGAGTTCATACATTACTCATTCCACAATTACAGACCTTTAGTTCTAATAGTGGGTCTGAGTTTAAATCCAATGACCTTCAGGTGTTGTTTCATCAACATGGTATTATACATCAAACCAGTTGTGCTTGTAGTCTGCAGCAAAATGGCGTTGTTGAAAGAAGGCATCGCCATTTGCTTAATGTAGCGAGATCCTTGCGTTTTCAGTCCAATTTACCTATTAGTTTTTGGGGTGAATGCATCCTTGCTGCAACTTATCTCATTAACAAATTGCCAACTCCAGTCTTGACATACAAGTCACTTCAAGAGGCATTATTACAAAAGTCCCCATATTACTCATCCCTGCGAGTATTTGGATGTCTTTGTTTTGAAAAAGATCATGAAATTTTACATAAATTTAACCAACGAGCCAAGCCAGGCATCTTTGCTGGGTATCTTATGGTCAAAAAGGTTATATGATTTATGACATTGAATCAAAATCCATTTACACTTCTGGTGATGTTGTTTTCCATGAAAATAATTTCCGTTTTCATGAAATGGGGAGTACTTATAGAACTGAAAATTATATCCATTGGATGACAAGAATTTACAGCCATTCGGATTTAGCCGTTGGCGGTTTTGGGTAAAACGCGGGAGGGTTCACAACATACGCCGGCGTGGGAACGAAAAACGGGAGATTTTGGAACACAAGCTAGCGTGCTTGCTACAACCGCCCGGTTTACCGTCAAGCGCGCGTCTGTTCTTCCGTCTCACTCAATAAACCAACAATTTTGTTGATTTGCTCATCCATTTTTCATATTTGTTGAGTCCATAGTGCTAGTAAAATGAACAGATTTCATGTTTGTTGAGTCCATAGGAACTGCTCTAACCCTTGACAGACTTATGCATTATTGGTCCTCTATTTGGGTTCTTCTTTTACTCTTTATTCTTTGTTTGTACTGTGCACCTATTTTCACGTCGTACGTATAAACTTTACACTTTACTCTTTGTTTGTACTGTGCACCTATTTTCACGTCATACGTATAAACTAGTCTAGTCTTTACTTTTACTCCTGATTGATTGAACGCGTTGGAACCAGCATTTGCCTAATAAAGCTGTCTTGTATTGTTTTCATGACCAAAATAATGTGACTTGTTTCTCTAGTAATACGCATCCCACGGAATCTTTCTTTTTTCCTTTTTTTTTTTTTTGTTTCAAGTGAACTGCATTCACACCCACAGATCAAGGAAGTGAGAAAAGGGTGTAAAAATAGCTATTTCTTATATGAGGTTGAAAAGAAAATAAGGGGGTAAGATCTTAAACTCTAGGTTTAGAAGACAACTTCTTTTTGTTATTTTCGTACAGACTTTTCATAAGAATTACAAAGTGTATGTATACATGATCTTCCTTGAACTACAGGGTGAGAGTATTTCCCAACTTAAACTGATTTCCTAAACCACAAATTGCGTGACTAACAGGGTATCATGTGTCAAGCAGCACATGTACCAGATGATGAGTTAACACCCTCCCATAAGCGCAACGGGTTCTCTTGAACCGTTAGCTTGAATCGTAAAAGAGAAAACCGATTTGTAGAGAGTGGTTTTGTGAAGATATCCGCAATTTGATCTTTACTTGAGATAAAACGAACATCAAGAAGTTTGGAAGAAACCTGATCACGAACAAAATGATAGTCGATTTCTATATGCTTTGTCCGTGCATGAAATATAGGATTAGCTGTGAGGTAAGTTTCCCCAAGATTATCACACCATAAGATAGGTGGAGAACGTGTAGATATACGAAGTTTCGAAAGGAGCGACTGAATCCACATAATTTCAGCAGTAGCAATAGCAAGTCCTCGATATTCAACTTCAGTACTAGAATGCGATACTGTTTTCTGTTTACGAGCACTCCGTGAGATAATATTTCCACCTAAATAAACACAATATCCACTAGTAGAACGACGATCGTCAAGAGAACCAGCCCAATCAGAATCAGTATATGCCCTGAAAGATAATTGTAAAGACGGTGATGGTCGAAGAAGTATACCAAATGTACTTGTACTCTTGAGATAACGGAGAATAGACTTAATTAAACCCCAGCGAAATTCGGTAGGAGCATGCATAAATTGACAAACTTTATTAACAACATGTGCAAGGTCTGGACGAGTAAACGTTAAATATTGCAATGCTCCAACAATACTACGGTATTCAGTAGCATCAGTTAATAAAGTGCTACGATCAGAAGAAATATCACCAGAAGTATTCAGCGGAGTGCTAATTGGTTTAACTCCATCCATTTTTGTTCGAATAAGAAGATCATGAGCATAACGTTGTTGAGAAAGAAATAAACCCGAAGAAGTACGAATCGCCTCAATGCCAAGAAAATAACACAATGAACAAAGATCTTTAATTGCAAACTCTTGTTGTAAACGACTGAGAACAGAGGCAATAGCTGTGGTACTGGAGCCAGTAACGATACTGTCATCCATGTAGACTAATAAATAAATAGCAACATAAGTTCCATTGTAAATAAACAATGACGAGTCACACTTCGAAATAATAACCCAATTTGTAGCAAAAAGGTACTAAGCCTGTGATACCACGCACGAGGATCCTGTTTAATTCCATAGAGGGAACGATGTAATTTGCAAACATGTGTAGGAAAACGAGAATCCACATAAACCGGAGGCTGTTTCATATACACCTCTTCCTGAAGTTCTCCATGGAAAAAGGCATTCTGCACATCCAGCTGATGAATCGTCCAATTGGAAGATAAAGCAAATGTGAGAATAATTCGTATAGTATATGGTTTAACTACCAGACTAAACGTTTCAGAGTAATCAATTCCCTCTTATTGATTGCAGCCTTTTGCAACCAAGCGAGATTTATGACGTGCAATTTTACCATCAGGATTTCGTTTGATACGATATATCCATTTACATCCAATAACATTGATAGAAGGATCATATAGTACTAGCGACCATGTTCCATTCCGAAATAATGCATTAATCTCGTCATCGGATGATACACGCCAATCTGGATCTTTATGAGCCTGTGAAATACAAGTAGGTTCACAAAGGGAATCACACATCAGCGCGTATTTGGAGTTGGGTTTAAAAATTCCATCCTTAGCTCTAGTTACCATTGGATATGTCGAAATACTCGGTTGTACAGCAAAAGCCTGAACACTGGAGTCTGCTGTCGTAAGTGTGGATCCTTCTACATCAAAAGAAGACATAGGAGCTGGTGGTGGAGACTGATAATTGGTTGAAAATAAATCCACATGGGAAGCAGGTGCTGGCGGAATATCATCTGAGGAAGTAGCAACATTTTCAACATTGAACTGGGTGCGCTCTTGGTAACGTCAGTTGCTGAACGGAAGAAACTTGCCTTGGTGACGTCAGTTGCTGAACAGAAGAAACTTGCCTTGGTGGAGACCGAGGAGACAGTGGTTGAGTGGAGGAAAATACCCTTGTTGGAGACCGAGCAGACAACGGCTGGACAGGTGTAGGATGACTAACCATAGATGAAGTTGTAGACTGTCCTGGTTGATCTGACAGCACCGGATGGACAGTGGAACGAGTAGAAGAGACCAAAGGTAATGAAACAGATAAGGGAGAAGGTGAAGTTACCTGTGAAGTATTTGATGCCGGAGAAGGTGATGTCGCGGGTGCAAAGGGAAAGGTAGTCTCATCGAAAACAACATGACAGCTGACGTATATTCGATCTGTAGGAATATGAAGACACTTATAACCTTTGTGAGATGGACTATAACCAATAAAAACACAAGGAGAAGAAAGAGACTCCATTTTGTGAGACCTATACGGATCCAAATGCGGATAACACAGACAACCAAATACACGAAGAGAAGTGTTATCAGGCGGGAGACCAAAAAGAGCTTCATATGGAGAGGAGTTATTAACAGAAGTTGAAGGGACACGATTTATTAAATAACAAGCAGTGTAAAACGAATCATACCAATATGAAGACGACACAAAAGCCATATTTAGGATTGTAAGATCAGTTTCACGAATATGACGATGACGACGTTCAACCAAACCATTTTGCTCAGAAGTATGCGGGCATGAAAAACGATGAAAAATTCCAAGTTTTTGGAGATGCAGAGTAAGTTTGCGATACTCGGCATCATTGTCAGACTGAAATATTTTTATTTTTCGATTAAAAGATTTTCAACATGCTTTTGGAACAAAAAGAATATAGAAAAGACATCAGATTTTTGACACATAGGAAACATCCAAGTAAAACGACTATACGCATCAATAAATATGACATAATATTTGTAACCTTCATTAAAAAAATATGTGAGGGTCCCCATACATCCGAGACAATTAAATCTAATTGATTCAAATAAATAGTTGTACTGGATTTAAACGGTAACTTATGACTCCTATGCTCATGACAAGATGAACAAATGGTTTGAAACCGGAAGAGGAAAATGAGAAATAACTTTGCGAACTGTGCGCATCATTGGATGTCCCATTCTAGCGTGCTAGGCTTGTAAACTAGCACGTCTCCTATACAAGCTTTAGGAGATTGAGACGAGTCAGCGAGTTGATAAAGACCACCTTTCCTACTGCCGCGAAGAAGAACCTTCCCGGTACATCGACCCTTCACAAGAAAAAAATTTGGATGAAATTCAAATAAGACATTATTATCAGTAGTAAGACGAGAAACATATAAGAGATTGTGAGAGATTTGTGGTGCAAAGAGAACATCGTGAAGCTGCAACTTACGATTGGGAGTTCCTAAAATAGAGGAACCAGCATTAGAAATTGGTATAGAAAAATCATTACCCGGTTGTATTTGGTCAGGACCAGTATACTCAGTTGGAAATTGAATACGAGAGAAATCATTGGTGATATGATTAGTAGCACCACTGTCGGGAGTCCATGAGGGTGATGGTAGTAATCCAGGTCCATGAGAAGCATATGCACGAGGTACGAAAGATGGTGGTTGACGACGAGGAGGAAGAAAACTTCGATCAAAACGGTTTCAACAGTCTGGAGCTTCATGATTTGGACGACCAAAAAGCTGGCAAGGAAGTTCAGAACGTCCACGTTGTAGTTGAGTAGTGGGAGGACGATTTGGTGCAGCAGCGAAGCGGTTCGAGGTTGGTGTAGTAGTGAATCTGTTTGGTGCAACAGCGGACTGAACTGGAGATGAGTTGTAAGCACCAGAATATTGGGACTGTGCATTATTACGTGATTATGCAACAACATTAGCAACCGGCTGAGTATTCAACGTCTTGGCCTGAGTATCTATACGCAGCTCAAAGGTTAGAAGAAAAGTGAGAAAATCTTCCACAGTTAGAGAACTCATTGTGGTAGTCAAAGATGTAACTATTCAGAGTATCTATACCAAGGTAGAACTATTCAGAGTTTAGGTTTAACAGAAGAAGAAGTAGACAGAGATAGGTTTAGAAGACAACTTGTTTTTGTTATTTTCGTACAGACTTTTCATAAGAATTACAAAGTGTATATATACATGATCTTCCTTGAACTACAAGGTGAGAGTATTTCCTAACTTAAACCGATTTCCTAAAAGACAAATTGCGTGACTAATAGGGTATCGTGTGTCAAGCAGCACAGTACCAGATGATGAGTTAACACTGATGTGATTCAGTTAGACCATCTATCTGCTTAGCATGCAGGCCGATCTAGTTTTTTAGTTTGGGGTAACCTGGCTGGTAACTAGCTTCGGTGAAATGCATCTGTAGTATGTCATAGTCCAATAACCGCGTAAAAAAACCTCCGGAAGATGGTCATTGTCAGAATCTATATGTCATATGTACGATACGTTCTTGGTGAAGGTTTCTCCCCGGATTTATCGGTGATGATAGCGAGACTAGACTCTAGAGTTGTTAGACAAAAGTCTCGCACCTATTCTTAGCTAGGTCAAAATTTATTGAAGTCTTGCACCTAGCTATGAGTTATTTCCTGTCGAAAAAAATTCTGTCAGGAAAAAGTGAAATAACATGTTCCGCTGGAACTTTGGTCTCCTGAGATCCTCGAGTAGTCACGTCATGTGTGTGAAATGCTTGGGTATATTTACTTGACTCCAACTCAAATCTTCTACAGAAAAAGAATCACCATTATATAACATCATATGGGACTTGGTAAGTCGTCACTGGAAAACCAAAAACTACTCTTCAGATGAATTTTAAAATGTTGCTACGAGCAAGCATTGCCTATGCTACTTTATTAGTTTTAATGTTGGTTTCATCGTACGACGTTCTTTTTGCTTCTGGTTCTTCTTTTTCTCTAACTCATAAAAAACAGCATTTACAAGTAGTTGGTGCAGAACAAGAAGTAGAGGCACTTCTGAAATGGAAATCAACCCTTGTCAACAAAAATCATTCTCTCCTCTCTTCATGGAAGATGATGAACTCTACTGCGAGTACAACGAGTCCGTGCAAGTGGTATGGAATCACTTGTAATAATGGAGGAAGTGTGGTGGAATTAAAATTAACAGCTTTAGGGTTACAAGGTACGCTTCATAGTTTCAACTTCACATATTTCTCAAACTTTGTTACTCTTGACTTGAGCGACAACATGCTTTTTGGAACCATTCCATCTCGAATTAGTTACCTTCCAAAACTCACCCACCTTGATCTTTCCTTGAATAAGCTTTCTGGACATATTCCATCAGAAATAGATTCTCTTACAAGGCTTTCATATTTAGACCTTTCTCAAAATCAGATTAGTGGATTTATCCCTCGAGAAATTGGCAATTTATATTCTCTCACTCAGCTAGATTTGTCTGGAAACAATCTGGTTGGGTCAATTCCTACTTCAATATGCAATTTAACCCACTTGGTCGTGTTGAATAGCTATAAAAATCAACTCTCTGGCAGCATCCCTCAACATATAGGAAGGCTAAGATCTCTAGCTCTTTTATCAGTGTATGGGAACAATCTCATTGGTTCAATTCCCGCTTCTTTAACCAATTTGAGTAGCCTAGACACTCTTTTCCTATCCGATAACCAACTTACTGGTATCATTCCTCAAGATATAGGAAAGCTAAGTTCTCTTACCCTCATGGAGTTGTGGAGAAACAATCTCATTGGCCCCATCCCTACTTCTGTGTGCCACTTGGACAACCTCGTCGGTTTAGCAGTTTTTGAAAATCAACTCTCTGGAAGCATCCCTCAACATATAGGAAGGCTAAGATCTCTAGCTGCTTTATCAGTGTATGGGAACAATCTCATTGGTTCAATTCCTGCTTCTTTAACCAATTTGACTAGCCTAGACACTCTTTACCTGTTTGATAACCAACTTACTGGTATCATTCCTAGAGATATAGGAAAGCTAAGTTCTCTTACCCGCTTGGAGTTGTGGAAAAACAATCTCATCGGCCCCATCCCTACTTCTATGTGCCACTTGGCCAACCTCGTCGGTTTAGCAGTTTTTGAAAATCAACTAACTGGTTCCATACCTCAAGACATAGGAAAGCTAAGGTCTTTGAAAATCTTACTTATGTCCCAAAACAAACTCACTGGTTCAATCCCTTCTTCGGTGGGTAATTTGAGCAATTTAATTGAATTAACTATCTCACAGAATCAACTAACTGGATCAATCCCTGCGTCCGTGGGTCACTTGAGAAACTTGAATTTACTTTATCTTTTTGAGAATTTCTTTTATGGTTCATTACCAGTTGGAATCAACAATATAACTCTGTTAAAACGATTGTCTTTGAATGATAACAAATTTTCTGGTTATTTACCTCAAAATATATGTCAAAGCGGAATGCTAGAAACATTCAAGGTACATAATAACTGTTGGAAACAAAGCACTATAATCAAATTACACAAAGAAACCGCTGAGTCGCGTACTAGGTCGCTATCTTTAAGGTGTTTCGCGACTCTGCCTCTTGATTGTGCTAGCAGTCAGTTTTTTGTCGAAACCCTATGGGATAAAACAGCTTATCTCTTTCGATTTCTCTGCACTGAGAAATCGAATCAATAATAACTCTTTCAACAACACTTGTTCAGAAAAACTTGACGAAATAAAAATAACGTTCTATTACTTTTCTTCCAGAAACCAGTTTTTTTTTTTTTTTATAATCAAAAAGAATCAATGGAATTAATGGAAAATTAATTTTCGATTAAATGCCAATTAAATTTCTTTGTAACAGCAAAAAAAACGGTCGTATTAAAATTTCAACATTAACTGTAATTAATCATGATATAATTATCTTAATACGTTTTGAAAATTTAAGTTAAAAACAACAAAAAAAATTGTTTCTGGATCAACAGACCTCCCAAGACCCCAAGGCCCCGCTCCCGGACTAATGTAATATAATATATAGTATAAATAGTATATACCCTAGTGAAATTGTGTGGGGTGGGAATTGAACCCATGCCTATAGTGTGAGAGCTCAAAACAATGCCACAATACTATCTCTCTAACTTTGGCATATTATTACAAAACTATGTTTTTAAATATATACCCCAACAATAACCATTTCACCGGTCGTATACCAAGAAGCCTTAGAGCACCACCCTTACAAGTCTCTTTCTTGGAAATAATGATCTTGCAGATAATTTAACCGAGGCGTTTCACGTGTATCCATATCTAGAAAGGTTTACAGTGCAAAACAATATGATGTATGGTGAACTCTCAAAAGACTGGGGGGATTGTCAAAATTTGACAGCCCTATCATTCAGAGGGAACAATATCACCGGTAGAATACCATCTGAAATGGGGAAGTTGAAGATTTTAAGGGAACTTTATCTTGGTTCAAATAATTTAGTAGGAGCAGTTCCAAAAGAGTTGTTGAAACTGTCCTCGTTAGTTGATTTACGTTTGAACAATAACCAGCTCTCCGGTAGGTTGCCTTGCACAATTGGATTGTTATCCAACCTGCAATATCTTGATTTATCAGCCAATAAACTCATCGGATCAATACCCAAGAAACTAGGGGAGTGTTTAAATTTACTATCATTGAATTTGAGCAGGAACAATTTTAATGAAAGCATCCCACCTCAGATCGGTAACTTGGATTCGTTACAGATTTTGTTAGATCTTAGTTACAATGAGCTGAGTGGAAAGATACCATCAGCTTTTGGTAAATTAAACAAACTGGAACATTTAAATTTATCCCACAACAGATTTTCAGGCTCGATTCCATCTTCATTTGATCAAATGCTTAGCTTGGCTATTGTTGATGTTTCGTTCAATGAATTGAGTGGTCCTCTTCCAAACACCAAGGCATTTAAGGATGCTCCTGTTTATGTATTGAAGAACAACAAAGGACTGTGTGGTAATAGCTCTAGAGGTTTAAAACCATGTAATACTAATTCTATAATTGAAGTTGAAGAAGAAGTTAAAGAAAATGCAAAAGAGAGAATATTGTTTTACGGTGTTATTGCTTTGGGGTTCGCAGTTGGATTTTGGGGTTTGTTCTTGGTTCTGCTTCTCAAAAAAGAGAAATGGTGGTTTGGTTATTGGAGGATTATCGATTCCATTGTGACAAGAATAATCCGTTGTATTCACAAAAATTGATAGTAATAATGTAAAAGCACCCATGTATGTTCTTTTTGTTATAACTTGTTCTGGTAGTAGTGACTTTTGTATTCTTATGGAACAATAATACATTAGTAGATGTACTTCTAAAAATGCATTGAGTTTTAAGTTCTTGTTCCTGGAGGATATCATCAAAGAGACTTTTCTTTTTTTTCCCACAAAACTCTCTAGGAGGACTTATTTAAAAAGCAAACAAAAAGAATGGGAGACTAGGCCAAGACCTTAAAGATAGGAGAAGAGAACACAAAATAAAACTAAAAGAACACGATACCAAATTATCTAAAATGATAAACCGACAGACTTGATCTGTCACTACCCACAGGCGATCGAATAAAATGTGGTGGCTCATTACATCATTGTGAGCCTGTAGATGCTCCCACTTAGCCAGCGCATCCGCTACAGATCAAAGAGACTCTCTTAGCTTGAATCTGAAATTAATATCGCTTGGTGTGCCCTTAGTAAAATCTTGTAAGAAAAGATTTTGATCTCCCACTGCGAGATTAAAATTGAACTCGCGGCTTCCTGGCCATTAGATAATAGAGATGTGACGCCATCTAACTCTAGAGTTAACCACAGTTTATACCCTAGTAAACTTCCGTATCTTTTTTTTTTTTTTTAATTTTTGTGTGTTGACTGTTTGCTGCTGGCTCTTTATATCTAGTACAAACTCTTCCCTTTCGATTTTTATTTCCACATCTATAATTCATAGTTCATCAATGACAACAATGTCGAAAACACTCCTAAAACCGTTAATTACCATTATCTTATTTTCCCTAATAGCCATCTTAAAGACAACATGGAGTTAAAGAAATTTTGTGTATGAATTGAAGAAGCATTCACAAAATTGGTTAAAAAAACCAAAATCAACAATTCCTGGGTGAAAAGGACATTTAGATTTTGATACTGTTTAAATTGACAAAAATGTAAAAATAGTCAGGATGTAAAGAGTTTAATCCTACCCATTTTTAAATAATTTTTCTTATTTTTAATATACATCAAGATGCATCCAGTTTCATCTTTGCTATTTTTTTGGTGTCCATTTCACTCATAATAATTTTTATTCGTCCATTTGAACCATGTTTTAAAAATATTTGGACAAATGACCCATTTTCCAAGAACATTTTTGTGTATAAGATGATGATGAGTGATGTGATGAGATATGAATTCTCTCTATCAACTAATAAATATCTATCAATTCTGAAATACACGAAACAGTAGAAGTAGAATGTGTTTCACAATATTGCAAGTGTGACTATGCTACCATTGTTAAATTTTAAAGGTACGGTCGTATGAAGAGTGGGATGAAGTTCATGATTTGTGTGTATTTAACTTGATTCTGGTGGAATAGAGTTCAAATTATCTGATTGATTGTTGCTGCTTGGCCTAGCTAGGTGGAGATGGAACTACAAACATGGAAGAGTGTTTGTATCGCAACATCACAGAAATGAATTTAACACGAAACATATTGTGATAGTAGTTTAAGATGAGAAAATATGATTACTGCTGCTATGTTGAGAAACTAAAGCTTTGAATTGTGAAAAACAAAAGTTTTATAGGGAAAACAGAGATGGAAACTACTGATCAGTCAAGCATATATGACCTTAAAATGATAGTTTTCTTTGAGGAAAAATTTGTTCTAAATCCATCTAGAATATAATTCCCAAAACATGTTAGAGCTTATCTAGCTAACATTTCTACCAAGAAAATGATCATCTCCTTCTGCGGAATACTAAACGATTATTAGAAAATATAGAACTACCCTACGATACAGTACTTAGTCTTACAGATATACGGAAGAGAAGCTCTTTTGTGATTTTCGTGGAAGAGAGGTAGCCGGAAAAAAAGTTAATATACGGAAATCTAATAAAGATACGGCAGTTACTAAAAATTCAGATAAAAAACTTTGGTTTAACTCTAGAGTTGGATGACGTCACATCTCAATTATCTAATGGCTATGAAGCCGTGAGATCAAAATCTATTCCCTCTGTAAATGGGTCTTTGAAATATGTCCTGTTTTCACTAATCTATTTGCGATCTATCCCATAACTGCAAAAATTAAGAAATACAGTATGTCCCAGTGAGAGAGAAAAGCTGTTATCTCACATTTGTGTGATTATACGTGTGCTTATGTTACATTTTTATCCTTATCTTCTTGGTAGTGAGAAAAATCGAGACAAACTTCTAAAATGATTCTTGAATGAGCAGCAGGTGTGTTGTGATTTTGGTCACTGTCACTGCCTTTCTCTTTTTATTTCTCAGATCTGACAAAAAGACGTTGTTTGAGCTAGCAACATTTTGTAGATGATGTAGTACATCTTTCTCTGTATCAACAATGATTGTTGATCCTTTTCTTCTGTATCAACTGTAACAGTTGACCTCATGCTTTTGGATCAACTATGACTGTTGATCCATTACGTCAGTTTAAGTTAGTTTGCTTCGCAAGTATTTCCTTTTCTAGTTTTCGTCAAACTCTTTCCTTTAATCAGTTCATGTAAGTCTATATAAAGGCTGGAACTCTTGTTTACAAGACACATCTTATTATCAAGTTTGTTTATTAATATTTTACCTTAGAATCTTTATCCTAGAATCAGTTTTCTATTAAGTTTCTGACGAAACTTAAACCTATCCCTGTTACCCTTATCTATGCTACACTAGTTGGTATCAGATACAAAGGTTTTAGATTTTTATCTAGAAACAGATCCTTTCCACATCTTCCGCAACAACTCAAAACCCTAAATTTTCACCCACCTACCTTTCGTTACAATGGAAGACAAGTTAACACCAACTGAAATTGATGCCATTGTCACAACACTTGAAACCAAGCTCAGCGCAACACTTGAAACCAAGCTCGGCAACAAAATTGAAACGTCTTTTAGTTCCTTAGAAACCAAGTTTGCTACCAAGCTTGATTCAGCTACAAATTCTCTAAAATATGTACTTGCTATGCATGGAGATTGTTTAGACAAATTATGGAAACATGCTGGTTTTGGTGACTTGGTGATGCCTAAATTAACCGATGATACAGAAGGGGACTAAAGCTCTGGCGAAAAAGAAGAAGATGAAACCAAAAAAGATAAACCTTCTTTTACTCAGAATGATAATATTCCTGAGAATATTTCCCATACCCTTTACCACAAGGAACCCTTGGAAGGTTATGTTAACAAAAATAAGATTACCATACCCCTCAACTATGATGAAGATGACAAAGCTGAAGAACTCAAAGAGCAACAATGGGTTGATGAAAAACGATTAAAATTTGGTATGAATCCTTATGGAACTTTACCAGAATATAAGTTGAAGGATGATATACCTAGTTTTCATGGTGGTTTACATATTGAAGACTTGCTGGATTGGTTTTATGAAGTCGATTCCTTTTTCACTTTCATGGAAGTTCCTGAATCTTCTCAAGTTAAACTGGTAGCTTATAAATTAAAAGGTGGAGCTGCAGCTTGGTGGGAAAAACTCGGTGAAGATCGACGCAATGCTCATAAACCTCCTACACGTACATGGCAAAGAATGAGACAATTATTAAGAGATCAATTCTTACCTAGAGATTATATGCAACAACTTTTTATTAAGCTTCAAAACTGTCGACAAGGGGCCAGATTAGTTGAAGAATACGTTGCTGAGTTCTATGCTTTAGTTGCTCGTAACCAATTGAATGAAACTGAAAAGAAATTAGTTGCACGTTTTATAGCTGGTTTGAATAATTTAATTCAACAGGGACTCACGGAGTCCGTGTTTTCAATGGTTGAAGCCATCCAACAAGCTATTAGAGTTGAAAGGCGTGTACTCAGTACCTCTAGACAAGCAACTCCACGTCAAGCTCGTTATCAACACTTTTCTAAAACTGCCAGACCATATAATTATTCTTATGGTTACCAAGCTGAAAAGGGATCAACAGTCGTTGTTGATCAATCCTCATAGGGATCAACTGTCTTTGTTGATCCACATGACAGAAGTGCAAACCAACCATATCAGCAACAACAACCTACTTCTGTTCCTTCAGAACCTGCTCCTACAATGCATATCTCATCTGCTAAGCCACGCCAGCCTCCTCCACAACGAAATTTTGTTCGTAATACTAAAGGTAATAAGTTTCAACAAGATTTTCCACCATTATCTAAACCCTCTAACCCTTACTCAAAATTTCGAGGAGATAAATGTAACAAGTGCAACCAAACTGGCCATACTTCTATTGATTATCGCAAATTCCATGCTTACATTAATGAAACTTCAGACGAAACACAAGAAAAAGAAGCATTAAGAGATGATGAATTATTTTATCTTCAAGAACATGAGACTTATGATGCAGATTTCCTTGGGATGATTCGACCAGTTTTAATCACTAAACCATGTCCTACTCAGAGACATAATATTTTCATATCTCATTGTTTCATTGAAGATAAGATTTGCACTATGATCATTGACAGTGGAAGTACAGAAAACTATGTTTCTGCAAAGTTAGTTGAGAAACTTGGTTTACCTGTTACTCTTCATCCAAAACCGTATTCAGTTGGATGGATAAACAACTCTTCCACTCAGAAAATTAATCATCAATGTTTGGTGAAGTTTTCTTTCCCTGGGTATTCAGATTATGTTTTGTATGATGTTATTAACATGATTGCAGCAAGTTTATTATTGGGAAGACCATAGTAGTATGATATTCGTGTTGTTCATAACTGCTATGAGAATACTTATACCTTTGTTCATGAAGGGTTTACTAAAATTCTATGGCCTTTACAATCTTCTAATTCAGTCAAGGAACCATCAGATAAGAAGACAAATGCACTAGTTGCTACCATTGTTCATTCTTTGCAACCAAATCATTATTTGAGTTCTCGTGAAGCTGATAAACCAATGGTGGAAATTCCAGACAAGGTACAACCTTTATTATCTTATTTCAGTGACTTATTTCCTACTGAATTACCCAATGTTTTGCCTCCATTAAGAAATCTACAACATCACATAGACTTTATACCTGGAACTTCTATTCCTAATCAACCTCATTATAGGTTAAGTCCTAAAGAAAATAATATTTTATAAGGTCAGGTTGATGATTTGTTACAAAAAGGTTTGATAAGACTTAGCAAAAGTCCTTGTGCTAGTCCATCCTTTTTAGTAGACAAAAAGGATGGTGGACGTCGTATGTGTATAGACTGTAGAGCATTAAATAAAGTTACTATACCATATAGGTTTCCCATACCAAGAATTGATGACATGATAGATATGCTTTCGGGTGCTAAAGTGTTTACAAAGGTTGATTTACGTAGTGGGTATCATCAAATACGTATTCGAGAAGGTGATGCATGGAAAACAACTTTCAAAACAAAAGAAGGTTTATATGAGTGGTTAGTCATGCCTTTTGGATTATCTAATGCTCCTAGTACTTTTATGCGCCTCATGAATCAAGTTTTGCAACCTTTTCTTGGAAAGTTTGTCATTGTATATTCTGATGACATGCTGATTTTTAGCAACAATGAAGAAGAGCATATTTCACATTTATCTCAAGTCTTTCAGGCAGTGCAAGACAATTTTTTGTGTGTGAATCTAAAGAAGTGCACTTTCTTTACAAACAAGGTCACTTTCTTGGGATATATTGTGTCGGATACTGGTATTTCTGTGGATGATTCTAAAGTTAAGGCAATTGTGGATTGGCCTACTCCAACATCTATTCGTGAAGTAAGAAGTTTTCATGGGTTAGCTTCTTTCTATAGAATATTTGTGAGAAACTTTAGTACCATTGCAGCTGGTTTGACAGATTGTTTGAAGTGTGATACTTTTGAGTGGACTGAAGAAGCAGATAAGAGCTTTAATCTTCTTAAGGAAAAATTGTGCAGTGCACCTGTTCTTTACATGCCAAATTTTGATAAACCTTTTGAGATTCATTGTGATATTTCTGTTGTTGGCATTGGTGTTGTGTTATCTCAGGAAGGACATCCAGTTGCATACTATAGTGAAAAGAATTCAGATACAAGGAAGAAGTGGTCTACTTATGAGTTGGAATTAATTGCTCTTGTTCAAGCTCTTAAGAATTGGCATCCTTATCTTATTCAAAGTGAATTTGTTTTCAATACTGATAATCAAGCTCTCAAGTTTTTGAAAACTTCAGCAAAGGTTAATAGGATGCATGATAGATGGTTATCTACTATTAACCAATATACTTTTTCCATTAAACATAAAAGTGAGAAACTTAATCAAGTTGTTGATGCTTTGAGTAGGAGAGCTCATGTTTTGGTTACTCTTAAACATGAGAGTTTAGCCTTTGATTTCTTAAAAGATTTATATAGTGAAGACAAAGAATTTAAGCAACTTTGGACAAGTGTGGTTCTTCAACAGGAAGTGTTGATGATTTTCTCATTCAAGAAGGGTTTCTCTTTAAAGGAAAACGTTTATGTATTCCACAATATTCCCAACGTCTTCATCTCATCCAAGAATTACATGGAAATGGCCTTGGTGGACATTTTGGACGTGATAAAACAATAGCTTTGGTTGAAGAACATTATTTTTGTCCTTCTATTAAAAGAGATGTTCAAAAGTACGTACAAAAATGCATGGTTTGTCAACAGTCTAAAGGTAATATTCAAAACACTGGCTTGTATACTCCTCTATCAATTCCTGAAGCTCCTTGGGTGGATATTAGCATGGATTTCGTGCTTGGTTTACCCCGTACTGTGAGGGGGAATTATTCTATTATGGTAGTTGTTGATCGTTACTCAAAGATGGCTCACTTCATAGCATGAAAGAAAACAACTGATGCATCCAATGTTGCTTATTTATTTTTCAAAGAAGTAGTACGTTTGCATGGAATTCCCAAAACAATTACTTCTGATCGAGACACTAAATTTTTGAGCTACTTTTGGAAGTCTTTATGGATGCGTTTGGGTACTAAACTTCAATATAGTACAACTGCTCACCCTCAAACAGATGGACAAACTGAAGCGGTCAATCGATCTTTAGAAAATCTGATTAGAGCCAAGGTTATTGGAGGAAAAGAGAAGCAATGGGATAATCTCCTTCCACTTATGGAATTTGCTTATAACACTTCAGTTAATCAATCTACAGGTAAGACACCTTTTCAGATTGTTTATTTTAAGGTTCCTAATCATATTTTATCTGTGCTATACTAGTAGATGTACCTGATGGATGCTCTTTAGGATTTTGCCCCGTACTGATGAGATAAGTTAACACTTAACAGAGAATTTCAAACTTCAAAGTGTCTACTTAAGCTTTTATTCCTCCACGGCCTTTATGTCCGATTATGATCTCTCCATCTCAAGTTCATCTGGTACTCATAATTACCTAAGATTCTACAATTAATTACCCTCCAATTCATCTGTGAGCTTATAGGATTAAAAATATCAATGAAAGATTAGATCAAATTTCCCTTGAGATGCACCAATTTATCTTTGGTGGTACATATGATCATCTCTATGTTGGGATTAATGCCCTAAAACAATTATTATGACATTTTCAAGTAGTTTAATAAATGATTTTTGTATATACATGAGATATATTGTTGAATGAATTATTATGTGATTAACTTATATGTAGGGATATGAGTTATCTATCAATGTGATGAGATCATATTGATGGGTCTACTTGAAACTCTTTTACTACGTCAGTAAACAAAGAGTACTTCTTTATTGTTATTTCATAAAGTTCTTAATTCTGAGAATTGATGTATACCTTACATGTTCATCATCTCCATCTTGTCTCGCAAAGCAGTGAGGTCATAAACGTTATAAGTGATCCAATATTCTGAAAGAGATGGATAGTTATGATGACATAGTAGGATTACATGATTCAATATGAAGTCCATAAATTATGACATCTCCTCGTATTACAGTGCAGTAATTATCATTCTAAACTGGCCAGTGATCACTCAATTGTTTGAGCGAATATTAGATTAATAATGGTTGTCCAACACACGTAATAGTTGAGGATATAAGACATAAATAATCGTAATGACACTGACAAGCAAGAGTTGTTATGCCATGGATTATTTATGGATGCCAGGTACAATGAAGGGATTGTTATGTGACTGTAACAAGGCCAAAGTGTTTATTAATAAATATAACATGAATTAGAGGGTTCAATCACAAAGTGGAGTGATTTGTGGTTAATAGTCGGCAAAACTGATTATGTGAGACGTGGTTTTGTTTTTGACCGAATATTAAGCTAATTAATGTTTAACCCTAAAAGACCTAACCTTTTATCTTAGTGGGAGAGTGGAGTAAGAAACTGCTATATAAGGATATGGTAGACTATTTTCTTGTTTCGCCCATACTAACATTGAAAATATCTTCTCTTCTTTCTGATAAAACTGTTAAGACTTTTAGGTATAAAAAAACCCAAGCAGTAAAAGTTTTTTTTCCATTATTAGTTTACTATTCTTGTTTGAAGTTTTGGTGAAGAAAACACAGGAACAAGAAGTCAAGGTTGGAATCTTTGGGTCTTCTCAATTACTGCTAAGAAGGTAAGTTATTCAACCATGTTCTTGGTTTCACATGTATAATCAAAGTAGATGGATCTTCTGGATTTAGGAAAAAGTTTTGAATCAAGTCTTCCACCGTGTCTATGATATGCATGTTTCCTAATTGTATGTATGTATTATAATTAATCATAATTAATGTATATTTAATAATGATTGATTGATTGATTTTTATATGTGATTTACTTTAATTACTAATTAATATATAAGAAGATGAGATCTGTTTATATGTTATATTTGTTTTGAATCACATGTTGTTGTGCAAATCTATATGAGATATGATGGTTGATTTGATTTTGATCTAAATTACTCCCTCCATTCCGTTTTAGTTGATGTTGTAGAGTTTTTCACGCGGATTAAGAAATAACAAAGAGAATAATTTTTTTTCAAATTCACCCATATTAATACCTTCTTAAAATTTTAAACACCTAGTTTTAGTAAAGAATTAACAAAGATAGAGTATATATCCTGCATGAAATATATTTAAAAACTGAATTAATTAACCTATTTGATGATTACAATGAGAATTTATGTTATGGTGTGATTCCAAAGCAGGGGTAAATTAGTGAGAATTTGAGGAAAATACTTAAACTCTCATCTATTTTGGAACACAAAAAAAATCCAAAAACATCAACTAAACTGGAACGGAGGGAGTATGGTTTTTGGATACTGTAAAATCCTGTTTAATCACATTATTTTTTATTATTATTATTATCAAAAATATATTTTTAATTTTAATTAATGAAATAAGCAAGCCGGCACTTATGGGGTATGCAAGTGACTGTTGTTATCTGCCTTTGCAGCACAGAATTCAGCAATTCCGTAGATTGAACCCCTACAACATCACCACTGTCCTTCGAAAAACAAACAGCTTCACTTGTTCAAACGGAGATGCTCTGCTGAAGATAAATCAGGTAATCGAAAACGCTTACAGGTAGCAGCAATTAATCAAGCCCTTTCCACTTGGAGGGAACCTAATGGCTGTTACATTTTGGTGAATAAAATGCTTCAACAACCTGTTTGTTTGAGGTCTAAGAAGCCAATATCACAGCTTGCCGGAGGAAGATGAATTCAGGCCATTTCGCAGCTGCAGTACGCATGTTATCTTCGTCGGGGGTTTCTCCTTGTAACGAGAAGACATACTCGTATTTGCTTGACAAACACCCACCTGCACCTCTCCCTGTGATTCCCGTGGATGATGTTCTAGTTGATCAGATTACAGTGGATTCAAGGGATGTTTTGGGGGCTATCAAAAGCTTACCAAGAGGAACATCATGTGGTCGTGATGGACTACGCGCACAACACTTGGTTGATGTTTTGAGTGGGGCAGCTGCAGCAGTGGCAGACGACTTGCTTTCGTCGATTTCTGGAGTTGTCAACCTTTGGTTGGCCGGTAAGTGTCCTGTGGAGTTAGGCGAGTTCATTGCTAGTGCACCTTTGACTCCATTGCTTAAGCCTGGGGGTGGTCTTAGGCCCATTGCAGTTGGCACGGTTTGGCGCAAATTGGTTTCCAAAGTTGTTGCTTTTTCTGTCAGCAAGGACATGACCTCTTATTTAGGGGATTACCAATTTGGGGTTGGTGTTCCGGTTGGTGGAGAAAGTATTTTACATGCTGTAAATCGCTTATTGGAGCTAAAGGGCCATTCAGACAAAATGCCAATGCTGCTTGTTGACTTTTCTGATGCGTTTAACATGGTGAGCAGATCTCAGCTCATCAAGGAGGTTCGTCTTCATTGCCCAGGTATTTCTCGCTGGGTAGAATTTTGCTACTCACGGCCTGCTAAACTTTATTATGACCAATATATTTTGTCTTCTGCACTTGGTGTTCAACAAGTTGACCCCCTCGGTCCCTTGTTGTTTGCGTTGACACTTCACCCCCTGGTGAAGACTATTGCTTCTCGCTGCAAACTTGATTTGCATGCTTGGTACCTCGATGATGGTACGATTGCTGGTGATACCAAGCAGGGGTTTATATCTCAACATAAAGAAAACAGAGGTCTTATGGCCTTCTTTGGATCCTAGAAGTTTAGCTGTTGGTGTTTTCCCCCCGGATATTGGTAGGCCTTCTAATGGTGTTAAACTTTTGGGTGGACCAGTGAGTTTGGATTTGGGATTTATTAGTGATATGATGGTGAGCAGGGTGCAAAAGACTGTTCTACTAATGGATTCAATCAAAAAACTCAAGGATCCTCAAAGTGAGATGCTATTACTTCGCAATTTCACTGGTGTGTCCAGATTATATTTTGCAATGCCAACTACCAATCCTACAACCCTACAACCAGCTACCGATCTCTTTGACGACCAGTTGCATCAGTATTTGAGACTCCTAATTACTGGTGATGGTGCAGGTTTTGGTCCTTTGCAACAAAGATTAGCTACCTTGCCTATCAAAGACGGTGGACTTGGTATTTATACCATGGCTGACACCCGTGCCTACTGTTATCTTGCTTCTCAGAGCCAGACTGCTTCGGTGCAAAAGGTGATCCTTGGTAATTTATTTTCAATGGACAAAGGCTCTTCCTATCAGTTGGCTCTTCAGACTTTTATTCAGGTATGTGGTTTACCTTCCACTTACTGTGTCGATGATACTTCCCCCCTTCCATGCACTCCCTGGCAGTCACTTACTTCGACGCAGTTAAGAAACAAATCCCATACCGATTTACTATGTCTGTAAGAGATTCCACCTTATGGCAGTACAACCGTATCAAGCATGCACATGATTATTTACTATATGTACCCATTAGTGGGCTTAATCAGTGTCTTGGACCAAGACAATTCAGAGCTGTGCTTTGTTACCGCCTTGGCATCCCTTTGTTTGTTGAAAATAGTCCATGACCATGTTTTAACAAATCTATGGACATCTTTGGGGATCACGCGCTTCATTGTGCTAAAGATGTTGGATATAAGTTTCGACATGATATTGTCCGTGACGTTGTAGCCGACATATGTTACAAAGCTGGTGTACCTGCGCGCAAGGAAGTTTCTCTTGGTTTTCTGACAGATGATGACAGAGATTTGAAACCAGCTGATATCCTCGTTCTCAACTGGGAGAATGGACAAGATGTTTGTATGAATGTCACAGGTGTCTCTCCGTTCACTGGTGATGGTGTTCGCTCTTTTGTCCAAGGAAAAGCTATCTCTAGTGCGGTTTCGAGGAAACGTACTAAGTACTTGGACAAATGTGTTTCACATGGCTTTGGTCTTGGTGTCCTAGCTTTCTCCACTTTAGGAGAACTCGGAGAGGATACTTTGGAATTCTTCAAGCGACCGAAGAATTGCCTTTTTAGCAATGATGCTAATAGTGGTTTGGGTAGTTTCATTTTTTATAGATTAGGTGTTGCTATTCAAAAGGGTGTTGGAACTCAGCTTATCGCTAGGCTACCAACAAAAAGCTGTGTAAAAATTTAAAAAAAAAATTAACTTGTTTTATTAAATATAAGCTGATTATTTTTAAAAAAAAAATTAATGAAATATATTACGATTTGATTTATTTTTAGAAAATAAATAAATAAATAAAAGGAAAACGTGTTTTGTTGAAAACGTGTTTTGGAAAGTTGTTTTCAAAATATATTTTGACCGAGTAAAAACAGGTCGTGAAGTTTACTTAGTTTTGAAAATCCTGATTTGCGTAAATAATAGGTTTCGGGCCTTTTATTTCGAAACAAATCTGTTTTTAAATGGTTAAGTAAAATGGGCTTGATTTATACTGGGTCCATTAAACAGATCCGAATCAGTGATTCAAACTATTTTGAATCGGAACTGAGTTGAATCAGAATGGGATCAGAACAGTTCTGAACCAGGATTCTGGAATGGTCTAAGTTCTGTTTGGTTGTATTCTAAGGTTCTGTTTGGGTGTAAACTTCTGTTTGATTGTATACAAATAACATCAAGTATGATGTCTAACCATGTTAAATTAATTATATATATACATGCCCTGTTTTTACTGTGTGTCGATATATGATCATCATGAAATTAATTATATACTATCTGTTATGAGATGTAAGGTTTGTATATGAGTATTATGCATGACATGTTGATCGTGATACTGATTGCTAACATGCGAATCAAAGTATGTCTAATGTATGAATGATTTTTTGCATACTCTGTTCTTAAATATTATTAAGTGGGAGAGGGTATGCATTTACCCGCAGCTTTCCATTAACAATCCATGGATATGACTGCTTATCTAATTCTCTCAGGAATGGGTATGTTAGTCGGATATCGGCATGGATTACCATTCGGTCAAGACTCGGACAGACAAACTAGTGTAGATTTCCCTTAAGAAACTATCCTATATTGTGTTATGCTCTAAGTTAAGTTAATGGGATGACACTTAACTGATATATGAATAATAATACTTCCCATAGGAACTGGTGGTTATCATATATTCAGAAGCTAAATTTGATTGGATTATTTGATTAATTTTACATGAGATGTTAGATAAATGGAATCTAGTTGAATGAGATTCTCTTAATAAATATATATGTATGCTTATTCCTTAGAATGAGTAGATGTATGCATTGATTATGAATCCAAGTTTGTTATGACATGAAAGTGATGTAATGAACAAAAGTTTGTTTTTGTTTTGAATTCTGTAAATGCTTGTATCTCACTAGTATGTTTTATTGCTGCTTGAATAGATGTCGAATATGAACGTTTTGCATAATTTGTTAGGAGAGAATCAGTTGACCGGCCCTAACTATCTGGACTGGAAAAGGAACTTGGACATTTGTTTGATTGCTCACGATTATAAGTTTGCTATTATTGGGGAAAGGCCTCAAGTTCCTGCTGAGAATGCTTCTCAAGAAGAGAGATGACTTTGCTAAGTGGACAAAGGCTAATGATATGGCCAAGTGTTATATCATGGGGTCTATGAGCAATGTATTGCAATACACTTATCAAGGTTATGAGTTTGCTGCTGACATTTTGGAAAGCCTCAAGGATATGTTTGCGGAACATAGTCGTCCCGCAAAAACTGAAGCTATCAAGAAGCTTATGAACACCCATATGGTTGATGGAACTCCAGTTCGAGATCATGTATTGTACATGATGTCCCTTTTCAATGAACTGGATGTTTTGGGATCAACCATGAACACTGAAATGAAAGTAGAAATGGTGCTCAATTCTCTGCCTCCGTCGTTTGCAAATTTCAAATTGAATTTCAATATGTGTAAGATGGAGATGGCTCTCCCTGAGCTGCTCCAACAGTTGCAAACAGCTGAGGGGATAATTAAGGAGCAAAAGCCTGCTGGAACACTTCATATTGGGGAGTCTTCTTCTGGTCCATCTGGGCTAAGGGAAAGAAGAAGAAGTTCAAGAAGAATTCTAATAAGAAACCAGCAGCGACTAACGCTCTTGGAGTCAAGAAAGGAAAAGGTGATAAACCTAAAGGGAAATGTTTCCACTGCCAGCAAACTGGGCATTGGAAGCGGAACTGTAAGGATTATCTAGAAAAGAAAAAGGCTGCAGGTAATTTTGAATCCTTAGTTGTCAAAGCAAATATTGCTACTAACATACCAAATTCTTGGTGTGTTGATTCCGGGGCCACTAATCATGTATGCAATTCATGTTGCGTTAAAACCCTGCAGAAGCGATTGCGCAGCTACACAATGGTACTCCAAATATTGCAAAGAACACAAACTAAAGAAGATAAAAGAGACAAGAATTTAACGAGGTTGAATTCTCGGGAAAAACAAGAGATTTATATATTATCGTTTGGGAGAAAACATATAAACCCTAAGAGAGAAAGAAGAATTTTTGGAGTATTTTTTTAGGTTCTCTACTAGGCTATTTATATAGGTACATTACTTAGCCTACAAGACTAGGGTTTCATAACTTGTCCACAAAGTTCCTAGAATTTAGGATCAAGTAAACCAATTAAGAGTTATCATAAAACTCTTAATCCTAATCCTAACTCATAACCGACTAAAATTGGGTTTATCCCAATCTTTGGTCCACCGACTAAGTTTGGTGAGAGTTATCTAAAAACCTCCATCACCGACCTGACCCATATCCAACAATTCTCCACCTCGGATCATGCATTCATGCATGAGACGATCAATAACAAAATCACCTTCGTCTTCCAACGTCGATTGCACCATAGGCTGCCTACGTATCCTCTGCAAGGAATCAAACCGACCGTAGTTCACTCAATGGCCTTGATAGAAGGCCTCCACCGGGTTCCTAAGAACCTCTACCCCAAAGGGTATCACCAAACCGGAAGAATGTGGATCAATTTCGAGCAATAACGAAACTTGACCCCAGATACTACTTTCGTTAACATATCAGTTGGATTGTCTTTGGTATCGATCTTCACAAGTAGAATGTCTTCTTCTTCCAGAATTTCTCTAACAAAGTGAAATCGAACATCTATATGTTTGGTTCTGGCATGATGCACTTGATTTTAGCCAAGTAAATTGCACTAATACTATCACAATGCACAGGCAGTTGTTCCTGCACAACACCCAAGTCATCTAGCAAACCCTGTAACCATATAGCCTCCTTAAATGCTTCAGTAACTGCCACATACTCCGCTTCAGTAGTTGAGAGAGCCACAGTAGACTGCAAAATCGACCTCGAACTAACCGGTGCTCCAGCCAAGGTAAATACATACCCTGTAGTTGAACGCCTCTTGTCCAAATCACCAGCATAGTCAGAATCCACATAACCAACACACAGCTGATTGTTCCCATCTTCCTTCACAAACTCCAAGCCAACATCAACAGTACCATAAAGATACCTCAAAATCCATTTCACAGCTTTCCAATGTCCTTTACCAGGATTATGCATATAACGGCTGATCATACTTACTCCATGTGAAATATCCGGCCTTGTACATACCATCACATACATCAAGCTACCAACAACACTAGCATATGGGACTTGGGACATATACTCACGCTCTTCTTCAGTAGTGGGAGACATATCAAAACTCAACTTAAAATGAGGACCAAGGGGAGTACTTACAGATTTAGTTCCTTCGCAGATACCAAATTTCTGTAACACTTTCTTCAAGTATGCCTTTTGAGACAAACAAACTTTACCCTTCTTTCTGTCAAGTTGAATCTCCATGCCAAGAATCTTCTTAGCTTCTCCCAGATCTTTCATCTCGAACTCAGTTGACAATTTTTGCTTCAAATTATCAATCTCTTTCTTGTTATTCGATGCTACCAGCATATCATCGACATACAAGAGCAAATATATGAAAGACCCATCACGTAGCTTCTTGAAGTATACACAATGGTCATAGTGACTTCTTGTGTATGTCTGGCCAATCATAAACTGATCAAATTGCTTATACCACTGTCCTAGAGACTTTTTCAGCCCATACAACGATTTCTTCAGCTTGCATACACAATCTTCTCTTCCAGCAACTTTGAACCCACTCGGCGGAGTCATATAAATCTCCTCTTCTAGATCACCATGTAAGAACGTCGTCTTCACATCTAGCTGAACTAGGTCTAAATCATACTGTTCTACCAAGGACAACAAAATTCGGATTGATGAGTGTTTCACAACTGGAGAGAACACCTCATTGTAGTCAATCCCTTCCTTTTGGGCATAACCTTTTGCAACTAACCTTGCCTTGTAGCGTACTTGATTCATATGAGATCCTTCTTTCTTAGCATATACCCATTTGCACCTAATGGCCTTCTTACCGTTCGGAAGCTTCGTAAGAATCCATGTGCCATTCTTGTAAAGAGACTCCATCTCATCCTGCATAGAAGCTTCCCATTCTTGATGCTCTACACTGTGTATAACTTCAAAATAGGTATTAGGAATACCTTCTTCAACAACTGGTAATGCATAAGCTATAAAATCATTCATCCAACCAGGTTTTCTGATTGATCTTCTCGGTTTTCTGGTTGCTATGGTCTCAGTGACCGTAGATTCTGTATCTTCCACTGCTTCATGTTCCTCTTCATAAACATCGTCACTATCATTTGGAACTTCAGTAGTTACCTCCCTTGTAGACGTCACGCCTTCCGAAGTAGTCGTAACAGATACATACTTAGCTGGAATTAGTGGAAAGGCAAGGTAACATCTCCACCTGGTGCAAAGGCTCACTAGTATTGGTGCTTCTGTTCTCCACCTGCTGAGAACCCCAAGAATTTACCATAGACGCTTCATCAAATGTAACATCTTTACTCATGACTATCTTCTTCTCTACTGGATTCCAAATTTTGAACCCTTTCATTCCTTTCTTCACACCAATAAAGATGCCTTTAACAACACGGCTATCAAGCTTGTTTTCACTAACATGATACCAAGCAGGGAAACCAAAGATATGAATTGAGTCATAGTCATAAGCCGGTTTACCATACCACTTCTCCATCGGAGTTTTACCTTCTAATGCAGCTGATGGAAACCTATTAATGAGGAAGCACGCATATGTAACTGCCTCAGCGCAAAACGCTTTACCTAATCCAGCATTAGATAACATACATCGTACCTTCTCCAGCAAAGTACGATTTCAGCTACCCCATTTTGTTGCGGTGTCTTCTTAACTGTGAAATGCCTTTGTATTCCCTCATCCTGACATACTTGCAAGAATGGATCAATTTTGTACTCTCCACCATTGTCCGAACGTAGTACCTTGATCTTTCTATCAGTTTCAGTTGCCTTTTTCCACCTCACAAAGACTTCTAGGACTTCATCCTTATGCCTCATGGTGTACACCCATACTCGCCTAGAATAGTCATCAATGAAAGAAACGAACCAATGTTTCCCTCCCAATGATGCATTCTTGGAGGGACCCCAAACATCTGAGTGAACATAATCAAGAACTCCACTAGTGTTGTGGATTGTTGTGCCAAAGCTTGTTCTTGTTTTCTTGCCTTTCACACAATGTTCACAAAACTCTAATTTGCAGGCAATAGCACCTTTCAATAAATCTTGACGAATTAAAGAGTATAACGACTTATCACCTGGATGTGCAAGTCGCATATGCCATAACTTCGTGGTCTCCATCGCTGCAGTCTCGATGTGTTCAGAAATTGACACATCTCCTGTTACTGTACTCCCAGTTAAGTAGTACAAGTTATGATGCCTTGTGACCTTCATGATTACCAACGATCCAGAGATTATCTTTAGAATTCCATTTTCAGCGACTAACTTGTATCCCTTAGCTTCCAAAGTTCCGAGCGAAATCAGATTCTTCTTCACAGTAGGTGCGAACCTTACTTCCTTCAGTTCCCGAACCATAACATCATGCATCTTGATTCGAACACTACCAATCCCGATCATTCTGCAGGTATGATTATTCCCCATACGTACTTCTCCATCAAACTTCTCGAAGCTTGAGAACCAGTCCCGATGAGGACATATGTGATAAGTAGCACCAGAATCTAGTACCCATGTACCGTCAGTTACGATACAAGATGATGGTGTCACAGTCAGTGAGAAATCCGAAGCTACATCTGAATCATCACTTGCCTTAGCAATGTTCACCTCAGTCTTGTTGTTATCTCCTTCTCTATCTTTACGCTTGGTACAATCCTTAGCCCAATGGCCAAAGTCATGACACAATGCACATTCATTCTTCTGCAGACGCGCTCTTGACTTTTAACGCCCTTTCACTTTGCCACGATCACCATTCTTCTTTCTCCTGTCTGTTGAACGACCTCTTGCAAGAAGCAAGTCACTGTTAGCTTCACTTGACAGGTCTTCACGGTCCATCTTCCTGAACTCCTCACTACGCAATGTTGTAGTGACCTCAGCGTATGTCATCTTATCCTTCCCATGCATTAAAGCCTTAATCACGGGTTCATACCTTTCAGGAAGAGAGTTTATCAGACACAAAGCTTTTTCCTTGTCGTTTATCTTCTCATCATAGTTAACTAACTCAACAGAAGTTTATTATATGAATCCAGGTGCTCTGTTAGTTGCACCTTTCTTCATGTTATAGCGATACAAATTTCTCTTAAGATGTATCCTATTAGCCACGTTCTTCACAAGGTACTCCTTCTATAGCTTTTCCTATAGATCCTTAGCTGAAGTCTCGTGTTGATAATTAACTCTTATTGATGTTGCTAAACGCCCACGAATCGAACCCAGACATAATTTATTCATCTTGTTCCACTGCTTGTCAGACATCTCCGCTGGCCGACCTTCTAGAGCTTCTTCTAGGTCAAGATGAACAAGAGCATCCATTACGTATGTTCTCCATAAACCAAAGTTATTGGTTCCGGTGAACTTTTCAACCTTCATTTGTGATCTATGAGAATGCAGTATTTCTTCTTTTGTTTCTTTATCTTTACTTGTGGACTCCGAATGTTCTCCTAAAGGATCTTTCGGATCAACTGGATCTTTCCAGTCAACCATTGTTCACAAACAACCAAATATAGATAAAAAACTAAACTTTGAGATCGGAATTACCTCAAACAACTTCAGAAAAAAATACTCCCGCTGCAATATTATGAATACCGAAAATTCCAAGAACCTAACCCGAGCTCTTGATGCCAATTGTTGCGCTAAAACCCTGCGGAAGCGATTTGCACAGCTACACAATGGTACTCCAAATATTGCAAAGAAGACAAACTAAAGAAGATAAAAGAGACAAGAATTTAACGAGGTTGAATCCTCGGGAAAAAAAAGAGATATATATATTATCGTTTGGGAGAAAACATATAAACCCTAAGAGAGAAAGAAGAATTTTTTGGTGTAATTTTCTAGGTTCTCTACTAGGCTATTTATATAGATACATTACTTATCCTACAAGACTAGGGTTTCATAACTTGTCCACAAAGTTCCTAGAATTTAGGATCAAGTAAACCAATTAAGAGTTATCATAAAACTCTTAATCCTAATCCTAACTCATAACCGACTAAAATTGAGTTTATTCCAACCTTTGGTCCACCGACTAAGTTTGGTGAGAGTTATCTAAAAACCTCCATCGTCGACCTGACCCATATCCAACAATTCATTGCAGGGGTTCCAGATAACCAGGCACCTAAGTGAAGGGGAAATCTATCTAAACCTTGGTTCGGAGGCAAGAGTTGCTGCCAAAGCTATCGGAGAAGTCCGACTTCTTTCTAATTTTAATTCTAGTAGTAGGAATAAAAGTTTGGTACTTAAAAATTGTTTATTTGTACCAGATCTTAGGAGGAACTTAATTTATGTTTCTTGTCTAGTTAAAGACGGTTTGAAAGTTAAATTTAATTCCACCAAGGTTATGATAATTAAAGGCAGTTTAATTATTTTTTCTGGTTTACTATCAGATGGTTTATATCTTTTATCTCCTACTATACCTTGCATTTGTAATAAGGAAATAATTGCATCTTCTTCCTCAAATAAGAGGAAGTCTCCTAGTGTTAATTCTACATATCTATGGCATCTTAGACTTGGTCATATTAACCTTAACAGGATCAAGAGATTGGTACAAAGTGGACCTCTTAGTTCACCAGATATTGAACCATGGTCTCTCTGTGAATCATGTTTGGAAGGTAAAATGACTAAGAGATCTTTTTCTGGTAAAGGAATTAGAGCTAATGAGATATTAGAATTAATATACACAGATGTATGCGGTCCCATGAATGTTAAGGCAAGAGGTGGCTTTGAGTATTTCATTACATTTACTGATGATTGCTCGAGATTTGGCCATATCTACCTTATGCAACATAAATCCGAATCTTTTGAAAAGTTCAAAGAGTATCGGATGGAAGTGGAAAATCAAACAGGTAAAAAGATAAAAGCTATCCGATCAGATCTTGGTGGTGAATATCTTTCTAATTTGTTTGGAGCATACTTGGTGGAAAATGGGATTGTATCCCAACTCACTGCATCTGGTACTCCGCAACAGAACGGTGTAGCTGGGAGGAGAAATAGAACCTTGCTAGAAATGGTGAGATCTATGATAAGTTATACAACCTTACCGATTTCTTTTTGGGGATACGCCTTAGAAAATGCATCATACATTTTGAATTTAGTTCCAAGCAAGGATGTTTCTGTGACACCCAAGGAATTGTGGGCTGGCCACAAAACAAGTCTACAACATATTAGGATATGGGGGTGTCCAGCACATGTGTTGAAAGTAAGTCTAGCAAGTTGGAATGAAGGTCAGAAGTATGTTTGTTTGCAGGATATCCAAAGGGAACTAGAGCTGGTCTATTTTATAATCCGAGGGAACAAAAGGTATTTGTTAGCGCAAATGCAATTTTTCTCGAAGAAGATTATATGATGGATTACAAGCCTCGTAGTAAAGTAATTCTTGAGGAGTTATCCGAAATTGAATCGACGGTAACTAGTGGTGTACAAAATTCACAAAGTCCATTCATAATGAACGACGTGGCTTCCACTTTGTCGATACCAATTTCAGGGATACCTCACTTGAATAATCCTCATAATAATCATAATGCAATTGGTACACAACAAATTGGTGATAATACACCAGGTCCAAGTACGTCAACAACACCAATAGTACAGCAAGAACCTGAACGTCAAGTTCAAACTAAACTAGCACAACTTGTCCCTTATAATCATGTAGATGCACCAGTTGTTCGTCGTAGTGGAAGAATCAGAAAGCCTAACCCAAAGTTTTTACATTTGGGAGAAACTTTTGAAGCTGTCCC
Organism: Papaver somniferum; assembly: GCF_003573695.1. Classification (NCBI taxonomy): domain Eukaryota; kingdom Viridiplantae; phylum Streptophyta; class Magnoliopsida; order Ranunculales; family Papaveraceae; genus Papaver; species Papaver somniferum. The sequence continues at coordinate 174,717,996 of NC_039362.1, read as the reverse complement.
AGATGAATCTGATTCGGATCCAACTACATATGATGAAGCAATGCGTGATAAAGATTCAGCAAAATGGCAAGTGGGTATGAAAGATGAGATTGCTTCAATACATTCCAACGGAGTCTTTGATATTGTAGATCCACCATCTAATATTAAACCCATTGGATGCAAGTGGGTTTACAAGAGGAAAAGAGGCCCTAATGGAAATGTCGAAACTTTTAAAGCGATATTGGTGGCAAAAGGGTATACTCAAAAACAAGGAGTTGATTATGAGGATACTTTTTCGCCAGTTGTCATGTTCAAATCCATCAGGATACTTTTAGATATTGCTGCGCGTTATGACTATGAGATTTGGCAAATGGACGTCAAGACTTAATTTCTTAATGGCAATCTTGAAGAAGAAATTTATATGGTCCAGCCAGACGGTTTCATAGAAGTTATAGAACCTGGTCAAGAGCACATGGTTTGCAAATTGCGAAAGTCCATTTATGGACTTAAGCAGGCTTCTCGGAGCTGGAACATCAGACTTGATGAAGTCATTAAATCAATTGGCTTTATTCAAAATCCTGAAGAACCATGTGTATGCATGAAATTGAATGGAGTTGTGGTAACATTTTTGGTGTTATACGTAGATGACATCCTGCTCATTGGGAATGATACAGGTGCATTGTCATCAACTAAGATTTGGCTATCAAATCATTTCAGTATGAAAGATCTAGGGGAAGCCAGCTATGTTCTAGGAATTAAGATTTTAAGGAATCGAAAAACTAGGACATTAGGTTTATCCCAAGCTACTTATATTGACAAAATTTTGGTGCGTTTTGCTATGCAAGAATCAAAGAAGGGATTTAGTCCCTATAGACATGGAGTTCCTCTTTCTAGAAATCAATGTCCAAAAACATATGAAGAAGAAGAACGGATGAAGACTGTCCCTTATGCTTCTGCTGTGGTAGTCTCATGTATACCATGCTATGCACTCGACCAGATATTTGTCATGCATTAGGCATGGTTAGCCGATATCAATATAATCCTGGTCAAGACCATTGGATCGCGGTCAAGCACATTTTAAAATATATCAGGAGAACTAGAGATTATGTGCTCGTGTACGGTGGTGAGGATTTAGTACCGATTGGTTATACTGATTCTGATTTTCAATCAAATGTTGATGAAAGGAAGTCAACTTCAGGATGTCCATTTACTCTAGGAGGTGGAGCAGTGAGTTGGAGAAGTGTGAAGCAGAAACGCATTGCTGATTCTACCACAGAAGCCGAGTACGTGGCAGGTTCTGAAGCTGCCAAGGAAGGTGTTTGGTTTAAAAGATTCCTAACGGAACTTACTGTAGTACCAGAAGCAAAGCAACCACTTGTTCTTTACTGTGACAATAGTGGTGCTGTTGCAAATAGTAAGGATCCAAGAGATCACCAAAAGGAGAAACACATTGAGAGGAAATATCATATAATCAGGGATATAGTTAAAAGAGGTGACATCGTTGTCACTAAAATTCCAGGTGCAAGGAATCTAGCAGATCCTTTTACGAAAGTTTTACCTCAAAAGGTTTTTGATTAACATGTTACTGGAATGGGCGTTAGAGCCACTATTGATTGATTGTTTTTAGTGCAAGTGGGAGATTGTTCGGATTAATGCCCTAAAACAATTATTGTGACATTTTCAAGTAGTTTAATAAATGGCTTTTGCATACACATGAGATATATTGTTGAATAAATTATTATGTGATTAACTTATATGCAGGGATATGAGTTATCTATCAATGTGATGAGATCATATTGATGGGTCTATTAGAAACTCTTTTACTACGTCAGTAAAAAAAGAGTACTTCTTTATTGTTATTTCATAAAGTTCTTAATTCTGAGAATTGATGTATACCTTACATGTTCATCATCTCCATCTTGTCTCGTTAAGCAGTGAGGTCGTAAACGTTATAAGTGATCCAATATTCTGAACGAGATGGATAGTTAAGATGACATAGTAGGATTACATGATTCAATATGAAGTCCATAAATTATGACATCCCCTCGTATTACAGTGCAGTAATTATTATTCTAAACTGGTCAGTGATCATTCAAATTGTTTGAGCGATTATTAGATTAATAATGGTTGTCCAGCACACGTAATAGTCGAGGATATAAGACATAAATAATCGTAATGACACTGACAAGCAAGAGTTGCTAGCCATGGATTATTTATGGATGCCAGTTACAATGGACCGATTGTTATGTGACTGTAACAAGGCTAAAGGGTTTATTAATAAATACAACATGAATTAGAGGGTTCAATCACAAATCTATAGTGGAGTGATTTGTGGTTAATAGTCGGAAAAACTGATTACGTGAAACGTGGTTTTGGTTTTGACTGAAATTAAGCTAATTAATGTTTAACCCTAAAAGACCTAACCGTTTTATCTTAGTGGGAGAGTGGAGTGAAAAACTGCTATATAAGGATATGGTAGACTATTTTCTTGTTGCGCCCACACTAACATTGAAAATATCTTCTCTTCCTTCTGATAAAACTGTTAAGACTTTTAGGTATAAGAAAACCCAAGAAGTAAAAGTTTTTTTTTCCATAATTAGTATATTATTCTTGGTTGAAGTTTTGGTGAAGAAAACACAGGAGCAAGAAGTCAAGGTTTGAATCTTTGGGTCTTCTCAATTACTGCTAAGAAGGTAAGTTATTCAACCATGTTCTTTGTTTCATATGTATAATCAAAGTAGATGGATCTTCTGGATTTAGGAAAAAGTTTTGAATCAAGTCTTCCGTTGTGCCTATGATATGCTTGTTTCCTAACACTCTAGTGCATCAACAAGACACCGTCAGTTTTGTAGCGTATGATTCTAAAATTAATGGAAGGGGAAATGATAAATTAAAAATTGTAGATCTGTAAACCTGTAGGAGTGGAATATCGCACATATCAATAAGTGTGCGAAGAAAGAATTTTCTGATATAACCGAGTATTATTGCACACGACAAAGTTGAAGTGACGTATTGGATGATGTAAGCTAATTCAGGAGTAAAGTGTGATGTTCTATGCGACGTATAGTTTGTGCGAGAATGAGTGATTGTAAATGAGCGAATGTATCGCACAATGATGGTTAGCAAATATGGTGGTAGTACCAAAAAAGAATAAAGGAATACGAATCTGCATAGACTTTACTGGTTTAAATAAAGTGTGCCCGAAAGATAGTTTCCTGTTACCAGATATACCTCAAATGGTAGAATCGGCATCTGGAAATGATAGAGTCTCAATGTTGGATGGATATAAAGGTTATAATCAAATTCCTTTGGATGAAGCAGATCAAGGACATACAACTTTCTTCACACCAAGAGGTTTATACTGCTATACGAAAATGCCATTTGGATTGAAGAACGCGGGTGCGAGATATCAGAGGATGGTGGAAAAAGTATTTGAAAAATGGATACATAAAACATTAGAAGTGTATGTCGATGATATGTTAATTAAGAGTAACGAGGCGAAGGATCATGTTGATGATTTGCGAGAAATCTTTGAGCAGATGCGAAAATTTAATATTAAGGTGAATCCAGAAAAATGCATCTTCGGTGTAGCATCATGGAAATTCTTAGGTTATATAATATCCAAGAAGGGAATATAAGTTGATCCAAAAAAAAGTACAAGAAATTAGAGATATGTCGCCCCCTGCAACAGTGAAAGATGTTCAAAAGCTAAATGGATTGATAGCTTCGTTGGGATGGTTTATTTCACGTTCTTCAGATAAATGTAAACACTTTTTTAGCATAAAAGAAGGGGACCAAATTTGAGTGGACGGAAGAATGTGATAAAGCATTGCAGAGCATAAAAAACTATTTGGAGAATTTATCCATTATGCAAAAAGCCAAGCCAGGAGAAGAATTGCTACTCTATTTAGCATCAACATCGCATGCGGTAAGTGCAGTATTACTACGCTCGGATGACGGGGTAGAAAAACCAATATATTATATAAGTAAAACATACAACTCAGCTGAGAAAAATTACTCAAAGATTGAAAAGATAATTCTCGATTTGGTGTATGCATCATTCAATCTTCGCATTTACTTTCAAGCTCATAAGATCAAGGTATTAACGAATGTACCAATTGAACCAACCATGAAGAATTCAAAAAGATCAGGGAGAGTTGAAAGGTGGAAAGCACAGTTAGGAAATTATGAAATTGGTTATGATATTTTATCTTCACCAAAGTCTCAAGTTATCGCAGAGTTTCTCGCAGAGTTTCCATTAGAAGAAGATGAATATGTAGAAGAAATGATGGATGTGGATGAAGACTATGGGAATCCTAAAGACTTATTAACTGATTGAAATTAAAATAGATGGGAAATATTAGTAGACGGATCATCCAATGAAGAAGGGAATGGAATTGGTAAGGAAATGGATGGGAAATATTTCACCAACAGGAGCGAGAACGGATAATTCATTCAGACTGGAGTTCGCATCCACCAATAATGAGACTGAGTATGAAGCAGTTGTACATGCACTAAGGCTAGCAATATAAATGAAGATAGAATATGCATGAATAACTAGTGATTCACAACTGGTAATTCGACAAATAGAAGGTACATATAGTACAAATGAACTATCTTTGCAAAAATACAAACAATTGGTTATGGATTTAGCAGCACGAATTCAAAAAATAAGTTGGAGACATATAGGCAGAAAGGACAATAGACTCGCAGATGCATTCGCCTTCATACCTTCCATGTTAAAAGACCCAGTTGCAAGGGACATAAAAATACAAACACTCTTTTTACCATCTATAGAGAAAGGAGAAACAATACAAACAGATGTGATGGCAATAAAAGATATGGAAGAAGAAAATGTGAGCGAAGATAAAGATTGGAGAACTGCAATCCATTTATACTTAGAGAAGGGAGATGTACCAAGAAAAAGGTTGGAGGCACACAAATTAAAAAGTCGTGCGACGAATTATGAATTGAGGGAGGGCATTCTTTATAGAAGATCCTTCCTGGGACCTTTGCTCAGATGTCTTACGCGAAAAGAAGGGATATAAATTTTAAAGGCATTACATTTATAGAAAAAGCGGGGGTCTAACAACACCACCCAATATTTCTCTTAGCAATCTGTATGGACTAACTCCGAAATACTTTGCTAGAGAATCAACTAGACAGTCAGACTCAATCTAGATAAAAAGTATCTCAAGGAGTTATTATCTCAATCTCTCGATTTGATTTTTACTCAAGCTAAAATCAATAGTGAGTCTTTATCAAAGAAAGATAACTTGGACAGTACCAAAGACCAATGTCCAAGGATCAATCAACTACAATCAACAACCAAAAGTTGGATTAGAGAAGTTGATGATCACGAACGCACAACCTGTATTATTTCTATTATATAAAATATAATGCAGAAAAGAAATAACAAAGACACCAGAAATTTTGTTAACGAGGAAACCGCAAATGCATAAAAACCCCGGGACCTAGTCCAGATTGAATACACACTGTATTAAGCCGCTACAGATACTAGCCTACTCCAAGCTAACTTCGGACTGATCTATACTTGAACCCCTACCAATCTCCAACTGATACAAGGTATAGTTGTACTCCTACTCCTCTGATCCCAGTAAGATATTGCGCACTTGATTCCCTTAGCTGATCTCACCCACAACTAAGAGTTGCTACAACCCGAAATCACAGACTTGATAATAAACGAATCTGTCTCACACAGAAAAGTCTATCGAAAGGATAAATTTGTCTCCCACAGATAAACCCTAGTTTTTGTTTCGTCTTTAGATATAAAATCAAGGTAACAGGAACCAATTGACAATCCGGACTTATATTCCCGAAGAATAGCCTAGATTAATCAATCACCTCTCTACAATCCTTCCTGACTACACAAGAGGATTGTCGAGGAATCACAAACAGTGAGACGAAGATGTTTGTGACTTCTTTATCTTGCCTATCGGAGAACTCTCACGATCTCAAGCCAATCAATCGATTGTACTCGTACGATAGAAGATGCAAGATCAGATCACACAACTACGATAAAAGTAGTATCGGTCTGGCTTCACAATCCCAATGAAGTCTTTAAGTCGTTAACTCGAGTTTATAGAAGAAACTCAAGAGTTAATGGAAATCGACTCTAGCGAGCGCACTAGTAGCACACAGACGTGTGGGGATTAGGTTTGCTCAATGCTAGATGTCTCCTATATATAACCGTTCAAATCAGGGTTTTTCCTTAGGTACAAATCAATCCTTATTTACCGTTGGATGAAAACCTGATTTAGATTCAAGCTAATATCTCTCAACTGTTAGATCGAAAGACATAGCTTGTCACACACACTTGGATACACGTTTACTGGGTTTGAGAAAACTATGCCCAAACGAGTACACGTATGTTGGTTCAACATGATAACCCAAAAGGTCAACCATATGAGCATATCATATTAACATGTTCTTCTTCACCATAACTAGTTCAATTGACTCAAATGAACTAGTTAAGAGTTGTTCAATTGCTATGAGATCTTATGTAACTACACAAGATGTAATTGAATCAAAGATGATTCGACTCAATTAGAATCGTCTCATGAACATTATAGCCACGGTTTGCATAAAGCATTCCTTAATAATTAATGTTTCATGTTCAGAGCACATCTTTAGATCATAACCTCTTAAGTTCAAAAACAAGTTCGCGGACTTAAGTTAATCGGTTGAGTTTTCCAAACCCAGCAGAAATTCTCGGGACGAGAACTTCCGCCAGCTCGTGGACTGGGTTCGCGGACTTAGCACACAAACGAGTTTTGGAAATCCCAGCAGAAATTCTCGGTCGAGAACTTCCGTCAGTTCGCGGACTGAGTTTGCGGACTGGGTTCGCGGACTTGGCAAGCCAATTCCACAATCCCACCGATTTCTCTTGATCAACAAAGTTCGAAAACTTCGATTCAAGGAATACATGGTTATATAATCTAAACTCTCATTTCAATCATTGAAACATTCTCAGATGGCGATATTCAGTCGTGAAGAACAACAGACCTTTCTCGTCAGAGCAATTTCCAAAGTGATTAAAACTTTCATGACTTTCGTCACTAGGTGAAGATAAACCTGATCAAAGCGAAAAGCTTTACCAACACATGATTTTGAGTAAAAGATAAGCAATGAATACTCATCTTGAAATATCAAGTGTTTATGATCTAGTCTATATAGCATATACTTTTGTCTCATAAGAAGTATGAGAAGAATAGATAGAATTTCAAGTGATAGATAAGTTCAAGTCTTCACATACCTTTTTGTTGATGAAGTTCCACGGCTCCTTGGCGTAGATCTTCGTCGTTGTCCTTGAATCACCATGAAGTCCTTGAGCTCAACTACACTTTTTCTATCCTAGTCCGAGACTTAGCTAATAGGCTAGAAATCAAGACTTTGTAGTTTTGATCACTAACATTGACAAACATGCTTGAGATAGCAACGCATGCGAGGTTGACCGAGCTATGCTCTAACAATCTCCCCCTTTGTCAATTTTAGTGACAAAACTATTAATACAGATGGAATACAAAAAAGATAAACTTTAGTGGCTCTTATTCCATAGTCCAATCTTCAACGTTCCTTGAAATCTTCGTCCTTCCAAGTACTCCAATGATCCCAAAGGTTGTAAGTTTAGTATCACCGTTATTGAAGATCCGTAGCTATAACAATGAGAGAAATCGAGATTCTCGATCATTATTATACAGTGTTATCGTATTATTATGAACATCAAATTCCAATTGCATCACGACTTTAAAAATAATACTATGGTGATATGTATCACTCCCCCTTAGTAAATATTCCATCTCAATCATGGAAACCACTCCCCCTTACATAATGATCCGAAAACCTTATGTATTTGTAGTGTGACCTACAATATTTCTCCCCCTTTTTATCAATAAAATTGGCAAAGGTACAAGAACGGGTTCATAATGAAATTTCCACAAGAGACATTTCATGACCAAAAGAAAGACAACATATCATCTTAATTTAGATGCAATCTTATAGCCGAAGCTAACAGCATTCATCAAGGAGTTTTAAGATGCAAGATAACTCCTATAAAATTCCACAGTCGCACTCCCCGCAAGATATTACCATTAAGCACAATTTCAAAAGAACTCTCCCACATTTGATGTCATTCCCAAAGGAACAACAAGAGCGACCTTAATTTCGAAAGAAAAGAAGGATTTTTATTTGGACACCAAAAACCATGTGAATGATTTTATATATCCAAAACTCAACCAAAATACTCACAAGTAAACCCATGAGTATTCCAATTGAAATACGCAATTAAATCAAAACCACAAAAGTGATCAATTTAATTGAAAGTGCTCAACATAAGTAAACTCATGGAGCAACAAGCTACGACTAAGTTAATCATATGGAGGTGACTAACTTAACCGTTCAAGTACTCAACATAAGGAAAACCTTACGGAATACGCGACTACATTAACCAATAAAACATGATAGTGTAGCCTTTCATATACTCAACACAGGAAATTGTGGAATATATGAAGACTCAGTTAGATTAATTACAAGAGATCCTATAATTAATCTAGTCGGAATACAAACAAATAACCAAACTAATCACCGAGGTAATCAATTTAATTTTTTTGGGCTCAACATAAAAGATTATGGAACCCCGAATAAGATTATCATGGGACATGACAACCTTAACCGTACATACTCAACATAAGAAGGAACCTCATGGAGTACAAAACTAAATAACCAAACTAGTTGATTAATTTAGTTCCTAATGCTCAACATATAGCATCTTACGGAACAACCAACAAAGCCAAGGTTAATCGACTTAGTTGTAAGATGCTCAGCATAAGGCACACAATGGAGCCTTCACGGTAAAACATAGCAAGATGGATCAATGAAGATCAATACCAAGGATCTATTCTATCTTTGCATCATAATAAATTTTATCCTTGTCACACAAAAGATTTAATCCTATTTTCCATCAATTACATGATTGCATAGGCATAACTTTTGTATATGTCAAAAGTCCATTCGTCCTTTCATCAATACGAATACCAAATCATGGATGGCTTTACTTTTGACCGCAATATGGGACCTTCAAGTTCACGGACGCAAACAATACATATCCCATAAAAATATTGTAATATAACAAACCAAGAAAATACTGCAATAATAATCATCCTCCAAATATTTTTAGAATTTAATACCAATAAACCTAAAAAATAACAAGAAGATGAAACAAAAATAGCTATGTGTAGTCACAATCATCGCTATTCAAAGCACTAGTTATTCTTCCATCTAATCCAAAAAGAAGACATCCTAGGCGACAATGTCTTTGAGAAATTTAGCATCATTCCCAAACTCCTTGTTGTCAACAACCATTGGAACATAAGGTTCACGAAGATAGGAGTTTATATCAACGAACTGTCTTGGCTGACTATGTCGTACCAGGGCTCTCTGAATTTTTCAGGACTTTGATAGAAAATCCTTTATTTCACGAATCTCCTTTCTTACTTCCTTCAACTCATCAAGAACATCAGAAAACTTCTGAGAGTTAGAAGACACTACCTTTGGCTTTCTTGTATTCTTCCTTTTTCTTTTTCGGGACGGAGTTACAAGAGATTTTTATTTTTCCTTGATTGATGGATTAACAATCATGTTGACATCACTTATCTGTATAGACATGCTTTGAGAACAGTTATAACCAACTAATTTTTGTGGATGGAATTCACAATCTTATCAGGTCTAGAGATAAAAAGGATATCAAGAAGGAAAAAGGAATGTAGGGTTCAAAACCTATAAACAGGTTCGTAGTCGTTCAACTCTAAACCCTATAAAGAGTAGAATTGTCGATAATAACCTTTTGTTTGATAGACAAAAAACAACAACCCTAAAGAAAAACTTTTCTACAAGCCTGCACGTTTGCGATCTTGTCTCTTTCGATCAGGCACATGAGACAAGATTTGCACAACCACATAATTAATTTGTGCTGTGGTGAACAACAATTTGTCCACCACTTTCCTCAAGAGAGAAATCTTCAGGCATCTGTCTATCAAAACAATTTGACCATACTTTCTTTTCAAATGGTCTAATTCTATCCCTGAAAACCAAATTCTTTGAGGAAGATAAGATCCTACATACCTTGACGGTCTTCTGAGCAAGTTCCAACTTTCTTGCTAAACGATCTGTTCTTCGTTGAAGTTTGTTAGCATGCCTCATTTGATGCTTGTACTTGTAACATCTTGATAGTTCGTGGCCCTTCATTGAGCAAAAGAAGCACGTCAATCTTGGATAATGTTCAGGCATCTGTGGTGCGACAGCAGCTAAACACATAGTAGATCCTGAAACATCACGAACAGAGGTTCCATAGGATAAATCAATCGAATCTTCCAGCTTGATTGGGTTTCCTTCTTCCCTGAACCCGTTGAGGTTGATATTTGTATTGCTAAAAGTATCAAAATCGATGTTTTCACCAAGAATCCCTACACTTGATTTCCTATCTTCATCGGAATCATAGGTTTCAGAAATTTCATCAAGTGTTACAGCTAGACCTTTGTTCCTAGTGTATTTTCTGCGATTAGGGCATTCATTCGCAAAATGGCCAAACCCTTTATACTTAAAGAACTGAGGCATGTCCTCGTCATCAGTCTCGTCAGCATCCCTGTTTTTAGGAGGTACGCGACCGTGAGGTTTGTTTGATGACCTAGGTTGGTCTCTTGAAAATCGTTTACTTCTCTTCAACAGAAGATCCCTAGACCTCCTTATATAGGAGTCACAAACTTGGTTCCCAAGTCTTGGCCTCCTTAGTTTAGGAAACCATCTCCAACTAGGAAACCATGGTCAATTTACGTATCCTATCTTAATATGGTAATGAACTCAAACTAAGAATTTAATCTAAACTAGGAAACCACTGATTCCCTACACATTATTCGAATAACAGTTTGTTTTTAAGTTTGTGAATTTATTACAAGTATATATAGCTGGGTGAACTTCTCAACTTGTCGTCTATCCTTACTAATCTGAATAGTTGTGTATACTTCTAGCAGTGGTGATCGACGATTAATGGGAAAGAATAGAAATGAGTCAAACACTCAAGAAAAGGCGCCGTAAGACAACCATATCCAGAGGGTTTACAAGGAAGAAGTTGCATGTTCAAGGCCTTATCGGACCAAATCCAAAAATGTATCTCCAGTGTGTTTTACCATCTCCATCTGATCCAGTAAAGGTTATGTAAAAGTTACGTCCCATGGATCAATGAACTCTATCTAAGCTAACTGATATAAAGAAAACATCTATTTTTCAATCTAAAGTACTTCTCATTCAAACCCGATTTGATTTACGTATTTCACCCATGAAATTCTGCTACAAAATTAGAAAGTGGCACAAACATCAGAAAGTTACTGACCTGCCGCCACAAAACTACATAGTCCAAGCAAGATCTCGACAAATAACAAGTCAAGCCAACATCCCAAGCTTCTAGAGATTTCATTTTCATTGATGTTCCACAATCAGCAGAACTGAATGCATGGTGCTCGCAGAAGCCTTGCTTCCATGGCTTCGAAATGGCCCTCCTCACCGCCATTCAATAACACGTGAAGCTACAACCCTCCTCTTCAAGAAATGTACATCTTCTTCCTTTTTTGTTACTGACAGGATTCAATTTTAATACCTTGAGATAATTTTTACGTTCAAAAAGAAGAAAAAAAAAAAGAAACACAACCCTCCTCTTCATAAAGAGGCTAACCTCCGTAGATTTATTGATAGTGCAGAAATTTTTCAAGATAATATATAGTGGCACAGGTTGATCATAATGGAAGGCTAACCTCGGGTTATTACATATTTGTGTTGGATTTTGTATGGAGGTGGTGTGATGGATAATGCAGTGATTCCTAGTAATTGTAATAAAAGACAGAAGTTGATTGAATTATGGAAACCGCCTTTAGTGTAAATAATTGTAATAAAAGATAGAAATAGACGAACCCAATCCAAGTTCTACAAGTAGTCTTAGATTTGGATTCTGAGAATTGTATATATAAATATAAGGCACTAATTTTTACCAAGCACTAATTTCAAAAATTGTTGATATATATAGGTTTTAAAAGTGATTTGTAAAAATAAAAGCATTACCAAACCCATCCTTAGTAACTAGTAATTTAGGAAACCCATTATAGGGGCTCCAAGAAAAGAGTCTTGAGGGCTTCTAAGGATTCAAATATCCTACAATGAAGATAAGGGGACCTAATTCATACAAAAAATACTAAAATACCCTTAACCTATTAAACATGGAAACCTAAATTAAGAACGCGTGATTGGGGGATAGAAAAACAATTGGGGGATATGCAGTACTTCCCCCAACCAGTAGTGTCTGTTAAGGGGTGATTTTTTGGTATGAAAATACTAAAATACCCTTTGGTTAATTAAAAAATATTATGAAAAGACTATACTACCTTTTCCTCTAAAACTTAAAATCTAAAAACCAAATTCATTTATCCCTATTCTCTACAACTCAGTACCGACACTCTTAGGGTTAGGTTTTGAAAAAAAAATTTCTTCCATCTTGTTCTTCATCGACGATTAATCGTCGATTCAAAAATTTCTTCGTCGATTAACCTACCCGAATCATAACAATGCCTCCAGTAAAGAAACCAAATGCCCAATCGAACTCAAAATCGATTGGTGAATAGAAATTAAAACAAAGACTTGCTAAGATTGCTCAAGAGCAAGAAGAAGAAGAAGCAGCGAACTCGGACAATCAACCTCTCGCAAACATGGCTTCTGTGAGAAGGTAAGTGATTTTAAACTACTTTATGAGTGTTTAAATCAATTTATAACAATGGGTTTGGGTTAGAATCGCGAACCCTAACTCAAACAGTTGAGTTACAGAGAGTACCGTCACTGAAATATGTATGACTACAATGCTGGTATTGGGTTACGACATTCAGTCTATAATGAATACAGTGCCGGTATTAAGTTACGTCTTAGATGTTAGCATGAATGCAATGTCGTTATTGGGTTACGTCAATGTCGTTTCCAAACCCAGAGTCGCCTGAAACTGAATGATATGTATCGGCATATACATTGGGTTGAATACCATGTCGGTTTTAGGTTACGAAATTCCTTAATAATAATTCGAGTATGCCGGTAGTGGACTTTAAAACTTACAGGAACACCTATGAATTTTTCACCAGTACCGACATAGGTTTTAGGTTGCATTGTATGCTGGTACCCAGTTACGACATGGAATTGTTTTATTTCGACAGTGCCGATAGTGATCTTTTGGTATCCAGAAGAATTACATATGACTACCGGCATTGTCGATTTGAAATGTTAACTGTCAGAACGGTGTACCGTCAAGAATTATTTGCTAAGTTTCTATGCCGGCAACCATGTACCGGCGTGGTTTGTTTAAGAGAGTCTATGCCGGTACTTAAACTGAAAATAAGTTGTCTTATATTCATTTCGTGTGCTTATGATATAGGTCAAAAGACAAGGAAGCTAACAAAATAAAAACTAAAGATGTTGTCACTAAGAGAAGAAGGAAGGACGGTCTTGATACTCCTCAGTCTCTGCCTCCTCGAGGGAAAAATGAAGATCGGAACAAGCGTTTGGGGGCTGATACAAGAGGGATAATTTGGGAGAGTGGTGGTGACCGTAGTCGACCTGTAATCCGTGAACCTAGTGTAACTGTTGAGGACGATGAGCATGATGAAGAGGAAAGTGAGGAGGAAGATGATGAGGTTCATCCAAGTCAATTAGCAAGTCAAATCGAAGTTGGTGGGCCAAGTCAACAACCAAGGGAAAAAGGGCAAGGACATAGTCAAAGTAAAAGTTAAAGGTTCTCACCTTCCTCACATTGATGACATGATACCTGACCTTGAACGTGGTAGAATTTGGGCCCATCCCACCTTCCTAATAGATATGACATGATTCCAGACCGCGAAGATACCAAACAGTGGGGTCAACCTACAAGCCCGCAAATCTTATTTGGCTACAAGCAGTCTTGGGCTCGTTGAATCTATCAAACTTATGTAAGACGTTTTCATCTTGTTATTATATTATTTATATGTGATCAAGTGAATTTAATTCAGTTTGGTGTGTTTTTATAGGACCACAAGAAAGCCTTCCGTGTTTGCCTCCATCAATCAAGTGATGTATGGCCTTTGGAGGGTGAGTGTCCCGCTGTTCGAGTAATAGTCAGAGCATCTGGGTTGTATTCCGCGGTAGAAAATTATGTGGCCACTGATCCAGTCACGGAGAACTGCTTTTTGGAGAGGTTTTTTGGTGAAACAGATACCATGCATTTTCCTTTTGGAGAGATGGCCATTATCCCTAAAGATGTCCAGAGCATACTAGGTTTAGAGGTTCTTGGGAAAGCCGTTAAGGAAGGAGATGACTGTAAGGAGCTTGGATGGGAAAAGATCTATGAGCTGACTAAAAAGTTTTTTGGGTGGGACAAGGAAACGACTATGGAAAATATCTATAAGACAGACCGTACCCGGACAAAGACTATCACATTTGTCAATCTCGTTCGATTGTTTGGGAATATGGAGGGCATGGACCTGAATCCCGAACAAGTTCGGCAAACTGCCGCTGCTTATCTGTTGTTCACCTTGGGCTCCGTTATATTCCCCAATTCTAATGGTAACAGTGTGCATTTGAGCTATCTACAATACTTGGATCCTTTGGATAGGGTCCAAGAGTATTCATGGGTCACTGCTTTCCTGGCACATTTTTTGGAAGAAATACTAGAGCTTCTAAGGCGAACGCCCGTCAATTTAATGGTTCTTTCACTTTAATTCAGGTATAGTGAAATAGTTTTTTTGTCATCATCACTACAAGAAACTTCATGTATCGCAACACGTTGATTGTATGGCAAGAACCCACTTTTTGTGTGGCAACATCCTTTTGCCACATAAAAACGTTTTGCCACACTGTATGGAAACAAACCATGTGACAAAAAGTTGTTGGCACACCTTTAATATAGTGAGGAAATAGATAGGTTTTATGCCACACCAAAAGGTGAGGCAATAACACGAGGCAAAAAGCATTTTTCTAATTTAATTATTATTTTATTCAGTTTTATTTTAATTATAAATAGGTTTTATGCAACACCAAAAGATGAGGCAATAACATGAGGCAAAAGGCATTTTTATAATTTAATTATTATTTTATTTTCAGTTTCATTTTATTCTAAAAATTTGTTGCCACACTGCTAGTGATGTAATTTTAATTTTCTTTTATTTAAAATGTATTTTTGCCACACCAAAAGTCTAACTGCAGCAACAAAATATCTATTGCAACATGTTCGCCAAAGCGTTCATAAACAGGGACGTAATACAATAAAATTATATTAAAAAAAATCATTTTACTCGCATGAATTAAATCGGAACAAAGAATTCAAATTGAATTAAAACGAAAAATATCTGTTCCAGAGTATGTTGATTCCCCTTTAACATAAAAAAACATTTACACAATCCCCAAGTTAACAAACTTCAAAGAAACTTTAATCTTCAAACTAGACCTATTCAACGATAAATCCATCCCAGCCGTCCACCCCTAGGCCTCGCGCTCTTGCTAAAGAGATGAAAACAAACACCAACAAGAAAAATGAACATCACAGATCAAAACAAACACCAACAAGTAAAAAAAACATCACGGAATGGCAGAGAATCATCATGTCTTAAAAGATTGGGCTGTAAGAGAAATATTCAATATAACACCAACATGCAAAGAGTAAATATCATTCTAACATACCAAAAATTATGACCACTTCACATGTTTGTGTGAGATAGTCAGAATTATATAAGTTTAAAATCAAGGAAAATGATATTTACAATCATTTTGAGAACTGTATAGTTGCTCCTCAATTCTGTTAGACTGCTCCGCAGGTCTAGCGAGTTGCTCCTCATGTCTGTAAGGATGATTCGCAGGTCTAACAAGATGTTCCTCGTGTCTATAAGGCTGCTCCTCAGATCTGTTAAGTTGCTCTAAAGGTCTGTAAGGCTGCTCCCAAGGTGCAAATAGTGGCTGCGCAGGTCTGAAGTGGTAATCTGAAGGTCCTGAAAACTTCCCCGGACTCAAAATGTGCCCTGACCTGCAACACGATCTAACATACTCCAACATTTTGTTCTCACGCATCTTAGCCTCCTCATCACGTGCTTTTAGTCGTGCCTCCCATTCTGCATCTCGTTCCCTGATTCGCCTATCAAAATCTTCATCCCGCTCTTTCATTCGTCTCTCAAAATCTTCATTTCTCTCATAACTAGAGCATGTTGGATATCTTTCAGCTCTTACACGTTTCTGCCTTGTTGTAGGTACTACATTTCCATAGGCTTCATCACTAATTGGTTGTTGGTTACCATCCTCATCAAACCCATTCTCATCCAACCCTGATTGTTCCCTCATCTGGACCTATGTATATCAGAAAAAATGTAGGATAAAAGATTTTATCTTCTATGATAAGAAGTGTATGAAACTTACTACAGCAGATACTTACTATAAAGCCTTGTGAAATTGGGTCCAAAGCTTTTCCAGTTTTTTATTCACATGGGTTTTAATGAAACACATCACCATCAGTTGGTGGGTTCCCTCCATTATCTTCAGCCTGTACAAATTCCATCACGTACAATGAATAATAGTAATTGAAAGCAAAATATGAAAAACTACATACAAAAAGCTTCAGGTACTATCCTAGCATATGATATTCCAATTCTTGACAAGGTTTTGCAATTTGCGCAGCTAAGTCATCCAGATGATCAACAAATGATACAACATGCGAAAACAAAGACACGCCTAAGTACAGTTACAAATAAAAAACTTCTAACTATTACAGGTTCATGTCTCCTTACTTATATCCAAAATTTTTTGAAGTTGCAATGAAAAGTGGTTGTAAAGACCAAATTATGTATGTACCATTTCAGCTTTGCATCGAGCGTGGTTTTTCCTGCCCATTGTGTGCTTTACTTGTTGGCAGCTTCTACTCTTGACATTTTGTTCGGAAAATTTCTTACGAATATATAAGGCAAAATTAATTAGACATGATGTATAACCAAAACATAAACCCAGATATATAAGATGTGTGAACTTACCTGGTGTGTTTCATCAGTTTCCCAGAATGTCACAAGATTCTTCCACTCCCCTTCAGTTAAAGCAGGTGGTTTATCTGCAAGACGTTTTGCAGTTGTATCGTGTCGTGTAAAGTGTTTTCCCTTCCATGTACCTTTCTTTCCCCTAAATATATCACCAGCAATCGAGAGGGTGGCAGTTTTATAAAGTTCATCTACTATGAACAAATCCTGTAATAGTCAAAAAATGATAACTTGCACTGAGTATATTTGTGAACAACTAACAGGTAAACACTTACAACTTTAGTTTCAAAATAGAATAACAAAAATCATTGATGTGGCCAATCAACGAGTTCATAGGAATATTTATTTGATAACTCCACAAAATCATTGATGTGATCAGAAAAGTAATTTAAGCATCATAACTTATTCACAAACATATTAAACCTTAGACATGTGAGTTCGTATTTTTTCAAAATTGTTTGATCAACAATTTAAGTTCTTCAACTTAACTGGTTGAAAGCAACAAAAACATTAGGAGCACAAGGAATATGATAACAATCTCAATTGCTTACATAAGACTAAATTTCTTAGCGATGTTTGGTTCTGAGTTGATGTCTACAAGCCTGCAAACATAGAGCATGGTACAAATAATTTTGTAAAGTAGCAGTACGTGCTACACATTGACAATGCCGAACAGAAAAGATTATCATTATAATTAGGACGTTTAAACAGTATGCGCATTTACCAACTCTTTTTCCATCATATCGGGTACTAATCATATGGGACACAAAATAAGAGGCAAATAAACAAAATGGTATAAACTTCTGCTAAGTATGTTCACCTGAAGTTCGCCCACAGCCAGTCCTTCGCCACTGTATCCTGCTTATCCCAGTGCTTGGTCCAGTTGAACCTCCGAGATTGTTTTAGCAATACCCCAATGGCGTCAGAATATCGCACTTGATTGGCTCCTTTAGGTTTGCCATCATCCCAATCAACTTTTTTCTTTTCTTCCCGCTTTGCCATAAAAGATGCAAGAGTGGTATCACGTCGGACCTTTCTCTCTTCAGGGACATCAGCTACTTGGAGAGGAAAGTTAGCAATCTATGGTATTACTAAAATACGTCTAGACACACAGTATTAACGAACACAGTTTAGTATTGTACCAGTAGCTAAGGTATTGATGTGCTCACTAAGCTCACCATTTTGCTCATTTTCCATCCTGTATATAACCATACAAACCAAAAAAAAATCAAAAAGAAATCAAAACATAAGCAAACCCAACATAAGCTTAATCTGTAGGCAGGATCACTATAGTTTGCAATCAAATCACAATTGCGCAGTTGTAAATATTTGTCATTTGACTATAATTAATTCAAGATAACATTGTTCTTTTATTGAACTAATAGCACGACATTGGAATCAATTTAGTTCAGAACTATCACATTCCCAATGATTTGGATTAGCATCTCCGTCCCCAAATGCATATTATACTACTGAACAAGGAAACATGATAACAAAACCACATACATATGGAGTAGATTATAGAATCAGTTACAAGAAATTCAATTCTGATCATATTCACAACCAAAATATAGAAATATAAGAAGGATACAAGTAAGAACAAAAATATGAAGGATGTTTTAGACCAAAAATTAATTGCAAACTCTAAAACTCGATCTGCTGTTTCAAATGATCAAAAGCAAGTAAAAGGGACATAACTTTGCTGCTAGACTTAACTTATTAGTTCAATCTTTTCACTCTAGATGCAAGTTTTCTTTTATCCACATCTAAATATCAGTGTCAAACATAGGGTAAAGTTGTATGTTGTTCCATTCACATGAAATCTAGGGTACAGTTGTATCATGTTCCTAAACATGATTAATAACATCGTAACCACCAGAAATCTAGGCCAAAAGCAAACACAAGGGATAGCATACAAGTGACATTTGGATATAACCAAATAATTAACCACAAATAAACTAAAAGCAACAACTACACAACAATTTCTCAACAACTTCAGCAAAGATAACAAAAGTAAGAATTTAAAACCCAAATTAAGGAAATCCCGAATTGAAACTTTAGGGAGATGTGACAAATTGACCTGCTATGAGACTCTGGAGAGTGACGAAAACAAAACCCCCAAATTAGTCAAGAGTGCTGTGTAGATCTCTAGACAAAAATTATGGCAAAATATTCAGAGAATAACTTACAATTATCTATGCAGTAATGATACTAATACATGAGGAATGATAAATTAGGGTTATACCTATTGATGTTCGAGAGAGAAAATTAGGGATTTCAAGTCTTTCTGTGTGTGACCTTTTTTTTATGGGAATCTGGGTGTGATTCAACACTGTACAGATTCGAGAGAACGAGGTTTTCTTTAATTTTGAGCAGAAGATGGATTTTTTTTTTAGGGTTTGGAGAGATTTTATTTTTTCTTCCATTTTGGAGAGAAAAACTGAAACTGTTTTATTTGAGAAGATGCGAAAACTTTGGGGGATTGAGCGAACTTTGGGGGATTTTGGTGGGAGTTTGATTTTCACGAAAGTTTTAGAGGGAAATTTTGGCGCTAGAATTTGTAAACAAAGTTCTAGGGTTTAAGTTGCAGAGCTAGGAGATGAAGAAAAGTACGGGGATTTGGTGTTTGGGTGTGGAGAAGATAGGTGAATGTTGCTTGGTTTTGTTAGCTATAGGAAACACGTGTACCACCACCCCTCTTTTATCAAAGTAAAAAAAAGACACGTGGTCCATGGGAAATAATTTCCTTTTCTTTTTCTTCCTCACGTTGTATTTTTCTTTGTGACTTTGCTTCATCATGTGACGTGTTTCACATGGTGCATTTTCAAGAAGCACATTTTATTTTATTCTTTTGCACTTTTTTTTTTGAAGCAAGAAGCACATTTATGTTGACATCTTGAGCTATAATAATTTGGAACGTAAATAGCAAATCACCGTTTTATTATAAAATTTTATTAATTTCATGGCGACTTTCGGTTTTCATCGGACCAAAAAAGCTAGCTAACCTTGACCGTAAAATTATCCAATTGAATTGGGTGCATTCAGAGCCATAGCTAGCAAACATCGTTTAATCAATTTTCGACATAACTCCTTGAAGATTTCGATCTACTAATTCATTTAATACGGGAAAACTGCAATAAATCCACTTTGATCGTAAATCGAAAAAGCTAGTTAATTTTGAGCGAAGAATTAAAAATACACTCAATAGAAATCGAGTGTGTCCAGAGCCTTAACTAGAAAATCTTGTCAAATCAATTTTCAATTTATCTCTTCAGGGATTTTGATTTGCTAATTCGTCGGAATCGGAAAAACTAAAACTAATTCACTTGTAAATCGGGAAAGTTCAGTGCTAACTTTCTTGATCGAAAAGTGAAGTTAATCAAAAAAACTGAAAGCTAGTTAACGTTGACCGCAAAATTAAAAATAAATTCAACAGGTATTAAGTTTGTTCGGAACCATAGTTTACCAATCTGGTTTAATCAATTGTCGAGTTATGTCTTCTACAATTTAAATCTATTCATCGGAATCGTGAAAAATGAAAATAAATCCACTTGTAATTCGGAAAACTGATAATTTTCTTGATCATGATCAGAAATTGAAAGTAAATTGTTCACAAAGATCGTTTAATCAATTGTCGAGTTATCTCTTCTAGAATTTAAATATACCGATTCATCGGAATCGTGAAAAATGAAAGTAAATCCACTTGTAACCCGGAAAATTGTTAATTTTCTAGGACGTGATCGGAAATTGAAAGTAAATTCACTCGAAACTTGATAGGAAAATTGAAAGCAAATACAATTTAATTGGAGAATTTAAAGTAATGCAACCTATATGATTGAATGTTTTGTAACTTATTCTCAATCACTTAAATTAACCTGCATATGTCCATTCAAAGTCTGAATCTAATATTCCTTCGAACCAAACCTAAAATAAAATAGGAAAACATCAAATAAACAGTAGGGGTCCAATATTAACTTTCACTACATTTCAGACGAGATCATCGCGTTCACAATCACTTAAATAATCACTGTGATCACTATCAATATCATCATCATCTCGAACGTCTTTATCAGCGTCAGTTGTACTTCTAATAACCTGTTCTCCTTCAATTTCTTTTCGAGTCCAGCTCACAAAATCTTGGTCAGTTTCAGCTGTAGTGGTTGCATGATTATCTGTGCGGGATAAATCATCTTGGATGGGCTCAACTTCCGTTGTCCCCAAACTGTAGTGGTCCCTTGCCTGCATTTTAAGTACAATTCGACGGTTCTTGTCCTTATTGTCCTGGAGATAGAAAACTTGATGTGCTTGCGCTGCTAGGATAAAAGGTTGAGTTTTGGCTATAGTTCTTGAAAAATTCAATGATGTAAACCCAAATGCATCTCGCTGCTTCTTTCTTGACTCGGTGATATCCCACCAATGACATTTGAATAAAAAAACTTGGTTTCCATCGCGATACTGTAACACCACGACTTCATCCAACCTACCGTAATAATCAATACTATCTGTATCTGAAGCCGCTACATTAACGCAAACACCACTATTCTGTGTGGTCTTGTTCTTCTCATGTTCAGTTGTGTGAAACCTAAACCCATTTACAATATACCCTTTATGACAACTAACTGATCTTTTAGGCCCATAGGATAGGATTTCAATATCCTTATTCACCATTTGACCATTTTCCTTCATTTGACGAACCTAATAATAAAAAGAAAATTTAAAAAAATGGTATGCAATGTGTAGTTTTGATGATACTGTAGTAAGATCTTCTAGTCTGAGGCTCAGATTCAGTTCAAAAGATAGAAGTACTTACATGGTTTTCAAACCAACTACCGAACGTTTTGGCATGCAAATGCTCCACTTGATTTTCACGAAGATTCCCTCTACATCCATCACGAATTGTTTGCTTGTGTTTCCTGCATGGATGATTCAATCTACTATAAGTATATATAAAATAAATCATTTTGATGTTTATCCAACACAAAAATTAGATGACTTACTCGATGAACGGCTGAATTTTATCACAATTACTTAACACATACATTCGAGCTTCCGTCCACTCATCATCTGATAAAGTTCGGAAGTATTCTTTCCCTAAAGAACGACCCGCTACTTCAAAGATAGGCAGATCATCGTTAGATGTTGCTGCACCATCATCATTACTATTTCGGCCTATATGGTTGAACTTCGTATTAATCTCAGCACTTAATATCTGGAGCAAAATGTCACGCATTCATCAATAAGGTACCCTTGTGCAATCGAACCCTCTGGTTAACTTTTATTTCGCACATATTTTTTTAAGGTGTACAAGTACCTGACAAACACAGGAAAAATTTAGATACCTGAAAAAAGATGCCACTTGAATCATACTTTACTCATTATTAAACATTGTGTACTAACCTTTCGATAGGATACATCCACCGGTAATGAACAGGTCCAGCTATCATAGCTTCTCTTACTAGATGAATAGGCAAGTGAGTCATAATATCGAAGAATGAAGGAGGGAATATCATCTCCATTTTGCATAAAGTAAGATACATTTTCTTTTCAAGCGTCTCCAAATTTTCGATTCTCAATGTCTTAGAGCATAATTGACTATAAAAATCAGAAAACTCAACTAAAACTCTGGTCACATCATCGTGTAAGATACCACGCACCGCAACAGGGAAAAGTTGTTGCATGAGAACATGCCAGTCATGACTCTTTAGCCCAGGAATCTTGCATTCTTGTACCTGAACGCGCCGTGAAATATTCGATGAATAACTATCGGGAACCTTTAGGTCACGAAAGAATTGACAGATTTTCCTCCTCTCCGCCAAAGACATGGTATACTTTGCTGGAGGAAGGTAGAATTTGTTGTTCCCCAAAGGTTGAGGGTGAAGTGGTCCACGTATACCCAATAATTTCAAATCTTCCCGCGCGTTCAAGTTATCCTTTGTCTTACCCTCTAAGTTCAACAGTGTCCCTACCCAGTTCTCGCTGTTGTTTTTCTCAGTATGCATAACATCAAGATTGTGCCGCAAGAGAAGATCTTTCCAGTACGGGAGTTCGAAGAAAATGCTAATCTTCTTCCAATTATGAGGCAACTCATTTTCTTCTCGCCTTCTTTTCTCCCCACATATAACATGTTCTTCTTTGCCAAAAGTGATTTGATGATAACCACGGAATTGCCTAATCACATCATCGCCTGTTAAAGGCTTTGGTGCAGTATCCTTTTCTTTGCGACCGTTAAAAGAGCTCTTGTTGTTGCGAAACGGATGACCAATAGGTAAGAACCTTTGATGCCCCAAATAAACATTTTTTCTCCCATTTCGCAATCTTTCTGAGCTTGTATACTTGTGGCAGCATGGGCAAGCAAGATAGCCTTTAGTACTCCATCCCGAAAGGTTAGCATATGCTGGAAAGTCATTAATAGTCCATAAGAGGGCTGCACGCATTTGGAAGTTCTGCTTGGAATAAGCATCATACGTCTTAATGCCATTTTCCCACAATTCCTTTAACTCTTCGATTAGTGGTTGTAGGTATACATCAATATTATTCCCAGGACCCTTAGGCCCAGGATTAAGCAGACACATGATAAAATAAGGTTGCTTCATACACTTCTCCGGCGGCAAATTATAAGGAACAACAAAGACTGGCCATGTACTATGACAAGTACCCATAACACCAAAAGGATTGAACCCATCACTTGCCAACCCGAGTCTAACATTGCGAGATTCAGAACCAAATACCCGATGCTTTTCGTCTAAGGTTTTCCAAGCTTGCGAGTCGGCTGGGTGCCTTAAAACGTCATCTCTGGTACGTTCTTTTTCATGCCATATCATATCCTCTGCGGTTTTAGGGTCCATAAAATACCTTTGAAGTCGTGGTATTAACGGAAACCATCTCAAAACCTTTGCAGCTTTTCTCTTGATTTTATGTTTTCCACTTGTTACTTCTTGTACAGATTGACTTGTTCCCGATATCCATTTAGATTCATTGCAGTGGTCACACTTCTCCTTATCACGATTTTCCTTCCAATATAACATACAATCATTTGGGCATGCATCTATTTTAACACATTCCATACCAAGATCTCGCAGTTGTTTTTTTGCTTCATAATAATTCTTAGGGATACTGCTGTCTGGAAAAGCTTTCGTAGAACTTAATAAAGTGCAATACTCGTCAAAAGCTTTGTTACTCAACCCATTAGTACACTTATGGTGTAACATCTTTACAAGAAAAGATAATTTCGAAGTATCTGTACATCCAGGGTATAACGGTGTTTCTGCATCTTTTAGCAACTTATAAAATTTCCGGGCATCCTCATTCGGCTCATCTGGAACACAATCATGCTGACTTGATCCATTTGTATTGGGCTGTTGTGGAACTTCACCATCCCCAGCGAAAAACCTTGATTCAGGGAAGGAAGCTTGTAACATCCCATGCATATCACACCCATCTGTAAAATTTATGACCTCTTGCTGAATATTATCAATTACCTCTCCAGCTTCCCCATGTTTTGTCCAACGAATATAACTACGTGTTATTCCATAGTCTTCTATGTGCCTTCTCACCTCATCTTTTGAAAAAGAGTTCACATTATTGCATCTCACACAAGGAAAAAAAATACTCTCACCTAAATCAGGAGTACGATGAGACCAAGCAAAATTTATGAATTCATTGCAACCACGGAAATAGTGGGGGTCGCACCTACCCTTCTGCATCCAACTTTTATCCATCTATGCTCACAAAGCTAAACAACTATAAAAAAACCTGCTCCTGCCAAAAACTTCCCGCATTAATTCAATATAAAAAAATGAAATGGTTATGTCATTTGATATGTCAAGTTGGTTAAAAACATTCCTCAGTTTTGCTACAATAAAATGTCAAACGCACTACTGAATTTTCCATAAGTTAGAAACCAGACAGTCACGTTTTAAAAAAACTAACGAAATACAATGAATTCAATCACTACAAAATTTAATCATAAGATGTCTCTTACAATGAACATGTAGAAATCTAACTAAACACAAATCCTAAACTAGCAAAAAAATCAAAAACAATAAACAAATTCTATTAGTGAAGACAATTTACTAAAACAATGCTAAGAGTCATGAGGCAGAAAGGAAAGAATAGGCACAACAACTACAATAAAGATACCAATCAACAACCACGCTAGAATGAAAAGAAACCAATCAACATTCAGCTGGAAAATGAAAAGGTTGTAGATGTTTCCTCATGTAACATTTAACCAAACTGAAGACTAGTCAACTTCTGTTCATGTCACTTGAATTATTCATTTATTCTCAATCCTTAGACCTTCGTAGCAACTCATTAGTCGTTAACAGATAGCTATAAACAAATCAATGAATCCAATGAGTAGGAAACGATTATCTTCCTTCCCTTGAGTTTGCTACCACAAAATGTTAAAAGCCCATTAAAACTTCAATTTTCTAGTGGTTTTTGTTTTGTTTCTCTTTGCTGTTAATGACAGAAATATATCCTCTTGGGTTAAGTTGATAATAATGCATAATTTAATGATAAACCCAAGTGGTTAATGGTTTTCCATAGTATAAACTCTAATCCAAAGACTAGTTCATGATAGGGTTCCAGTTTAATGCTTTGTTTGTCTTCATACTAGTTTCCAAAAGAGCTTAGCTGGTTGTTTCAGACCGTACTATGAGTTTAGTCAACAGGTGTTACACTTTTAGTAAGACCATCTGGTCAGTTCATGGACACTAGGAGTTTTCTTGCATACATGCAAGATCAGATCCTTCTGTAGACCCTCTATGAACACCTACACACTCTAGACTCCTTAATGAGCTGGTTATGGACTTTCATTGTTAAAGATATGTATTCCATACACCCTAAATCCCATAACCAACCAAACATCTACATAATTGTGGGTACTCTCTACTTGGCAACACCAAAGCCTAGGATTGGCGTTCCTGCGGGTAGGGTGCTTAACAATCCCTTTTGCTCATCATAGTTACATATACTTTCTAGCATGGCACCCCTTAATAATCCTTCTAAAGCAACCTTCAAATTAAAACCATAATCTAGTCTGCCGCTCAAATCTCGACAAATACAAAACAGAGATATAAGGCATGGAAAAATTTAAAAGAGGTTGCTAAAACCCTAAGCATACCAAGTCTTTTTCATACCATGTTCCTTTTTTTGAGGCTAGTTTCTAATGAAAATTAGAACAAAATCCTGAATCCTCTCTAATCCAAATCCTTGCATACCAAATTCGTTCTTAGCAATTAAAAGTAAAACCAAAAACCCTTAATCAGGGAAATCAAATTGCAAAGGTGGATAAGAAATTGACACGCAGAGAAGGAGGTTGGGAGAGAACATACCTTTGCGCAGAGATCGTTGCTGGGAGGAATTTTCTGTTTAAGGATGGATTTTTGAGATTTCTTTTTAACTCTACAAGATTGGGAACATCACCCTATGGTTCAATTATTTCAAAAAAATCAAAAATCAAAAATCAAACACTAAGAAACAAAAAAAGGATTTTGGGGATGAAAATAGCGATCTGCCCTAACAAGAAACAAACCCAAATCTAAATCTACGAATTTATACACGATACAAATTTAGAATAATCGAACTTTACCCAATACAGTAAACAGAGAACCCCTTGTAATCATCCATCGTTCTGCTGTTCAGAGAAGAGTTCTGCTGTTCAGAGAAGAGAAAGACTCTTACGAACTCAAATTTCATTGTTCTGTTCTTCGTTTTCTCCGTCCAGTAATGGGGTTTGGTTCATGAGCGCGTGTGAATCACATGAAGTAGCACAATTTTTTTTTCTTTTTTATTAATTATATAAACTCATTATTGTTGTAACATTAATATTAAATCAATTTAGTGAGTCATGGAAGCTTGTTTACAAACTGTACATCTCGTGTGTACACGTAGGTCCTCTATAGTTTGGTAACAATTAAAAAGAGAATAGGAGGCACGTAAGAGTCTCACCAAAATATGGATTCTTCCCGACGGTTAGTGGTGTTTCATCCATAATGTCCCATTTACATAATAATTATACCGATTTACTAATTTACATAATAACTATATTGATTTATTAATTTTTTTATAAATAGATATAGCAGCACACGTGTGGCAAAAAAGGAATCAAAATTCTATTAATTATTTTATTTGTATGCATTGCCACACCGATGTGGCATAAAATATACTTGTTGCAGCAGTTAAAAGTTATATGTGGCAAAAAGTTAGTTTTTTTCCTCGACTATTTGTAGGTGTTGCAAAAGGTCCCATTTAATGCCACATCTTTAGTGTGGTGAAGTTAAAACCTACCTATTGCCTCACTCTTTGTTGATGTGTGGCGAAGTGGTGTAGCAATAGACTCACTTTCTTGTAGTGCATTGTCATTAATTTTGTTAATTTCCAATTATTTTGTCATTAGTATTTTTTCTTAGACATTGCACTGGCATAGGTGTGGGCTTATGAACACTTCCAAAAATTGTTCATTGGGGATAAAGGATTGCAGAAATTCCATGATTATCTAGAGCATCGGGATCTAGCTGAGAATACTTCTTCAACATTGCCCCGAAGCCCAATAATAGGAAACAGTTATGCGCAATGAGATTGGCTTTGGACTCCGTGTCTGTCCAAGATGTTGTGTTTGACCCATGTAGGAATGCCAGAGGAGTTTACTTTCATAGGCGTGACAATGTTTCATTCTACAATGGACCGTTATTTTATCCAAAGGGATTTGTCATGCACAATCCTCGCCTTTTAATGCACCAACTTGGGTACAAGCAGAAAGATCTTACGGATACATCTTATCAGAAATTCTCTCATGACTTTCCTCAATGCCAAGCAAATGAGAACCATACTCTGGTAGTTTACGATCCGAAACCCGTTCTTTCACATTGGAGTGAAAGGGGAGAACGAGGACTTGTGTTGGATAGGGTTGGTTGGGAATTGGCGGAAAACGGTTAGGAGACTGAACTAACCTTTCTTAGATGGAAGTACTCGCATCCTTATGTTGTACGCCGGCTAACATAGAAGTTCCTCCACAAGCATCACCTCCCACCACAACTGCGGCTGAACTTACTGTACCCGGACTACAAAAGATCCTTACATTGTTGGTATGTATTTCTTGTTCATTTCCTATATCTTTGAACTTATATAAGTCTACACATACTAATTACATTTTTAAAAATATGACAACAGCGTCAGCGGATAGGAAATTTGGCAACGTTCTTTAAGAAAAAGAACAAGAAAGGAGAGGTGTTGACCAAGAAAGAAATGGAGAAAGTCGAGCAAAATATAGAAAAAATAGAAGATCCAGAGGCAAAAGAATTGTGGGGTGAAAACAAGAAGAGGGCACACAAGAAGCCAAGGACCGAGTGATCGTGCGTTTCTTCTATAGTGTTAGTTTGGTCTTGAACAATCTAGTGTTGGTTTATGTTTGTTTGTGTGTATTGAACAATGTGTTTGTTTGTGTGTCTTGCTAAACTCTTTGCTTGATTTAGTTTATGTTCGATTTTTTTTAGGTTTGGAACCTCTTAATTTGGAGTTTGTCTTTTTATACAATCTAGTGTTGTTATTTGATTTATTATGTTGATAAACTAGTGTCAAATTACCTCTTATACAGAGTTTGAATGTGCCAAGACTTAACAAAGTTCCAAGTTTTTCTTAAGTACCGGCATGCTCGAAAAGTGTAATATCAATGCCGACACTAAGAATTTTCAAAATACCAAAAATTGCAGAGTTTCGGCATTGAATGTATTTTGGCCTACCATGCCAGCAGTCTATAACTCCAGGTGAAAAACATTTTTGTCTGAGTACCGGCACTGTTTTTATTCTACTTACAACGCCGACACAATTACTAATATCTCTGGATGTTTTTCAGAATTTCCGGCACTGTTTCAAAAGGTACGTTCTACGCCGGCACCTTAGTCCCGGCATTGTAATAATGAAACATAACCATGCCGTCATTGATATCTAAGGAATTAAACCTAAAACTATGGTTATATTTACACCTGCAAGTATACAGGGTCAGATAGTAGATAATGAAAAGCAGGGGAAGTCCACAGGGACAAGGAGGGAGCTGGTGTTGTTTCTACCTTTCTAGTGACAGAAAGTAAAGCAATGCAATATATTAGAATGGGAGGAAAATCAGCTTGCTCACTGATATGCCCCTAGTATTGACTGTATTTTGACAGCACAGACAATCACAGGCATACCAGAGCACTCATTACTTCCCATTGCTCAAACAAAACAGGCATCAAGATAAACATGAACAGGAGCTTGATATAAAATGTAACAATCACACACTCAAATTAAATACATGTTGGAGTTCAGAAAAGCTAAAATTAACAATGCATTTGAATTGAGAATCATGGAATTGAAAAGATTGAAACCCTCAAAGCTACAGTTCATGGAAATAACAAAACTAAACTATTCTACTGATGCTCTGGTTAATCCAGGCATGATTCCAACACTCACCCAATATCCCCTTTTATACCCAATTACATAATTAGGGTTTACACCCTTTTCACCCAAAAATTCCCAAAACAGTAGACATTAGGGTTCTACCTAATGTGACAGAAAGTCACAGTTAGGTTCAATTACCCACCCTATATCACCCACTTTATCTTCTCCATGCTCTATCTCAACCTAATTAGGATTTATGTAAAAAACCCCAAATTGACAGAACTAGGGTTTGGTAAATTCTTACCCAAATTGATGCGATTACACGCTACTGACTTCGACCCATTCTTCTCCTTAGTCTCCTGCTCCTCTCCATGCCTATGATTATCTCCATCTCATCATCCTATTTCACCTATTTCACACCTAGGATTTCTGTGGCGTGAGAGGAGGTGAAATTGGTTGTTGCGGGAGGTGTAGAGTGTGCTAATGATGAAGGGTTAGGTGTTTGGTGGTGTTTAGGTGGCTATGGAGTAGGTGGTGGCGATGGCAGTGGCAGGGTAGGTGGTGGTGGTTCTGCAACAGGGATGGGTGAAGAAGAAAGAAAGAAAAGAAGAAGAAGTGGTCGATTTGGAGGTATGGGTATTAGGTTTTTAGAGTGTTGAGCGGCTTCATCAAATTTTGATGTTCTGTGACTCTGAGCTGCGGGATGCGAAGATGGTTGGTAGATCTAACGGTGAGATGAGAGATGAATCGCTGCAACCGTTGGATTTTGAAACACAACGAAGTCAACGGTGTTAGATGATGTTAGGTACTGTAGTGTAGATCGGGAGTATCTAGTTTTGATGCACAGGCATAGAAGCGATCGTTGGGTTCAACTACAATCTAATCTGAAGGCTTGGAATTTAGGCGCTGTGGTGTTTGTCAGAGACTTCAGATTTTGATGATCTACGAAGGAGCGACCGTAGGATTTCGATGTAGTCCCGTCTAACGGCTGAGAATGGAGGCGGTTATGGATATAGAAAATGGGTTTTGGTAAGGGTTTTGGGCCTTGGGTATGCCAAGCCCATATCTTCTTTAAGAACAATTCTTCCTTCTTGAGCCCATTCCTAGCTCTTTGGACTTGTGCGCACCATTCTTCGCGGCTTCCTTGCGTAATTTCTTCCGGCTTTCTACTACTTTTCTGCTCTTTTCCGCTCCGCAATTCATCCAAACTTCATTTATTACCTAAAAATACAAAATTAATTAAGAAAAATATTTATTCTTGAAAACAATGAAAATACAGAATATGGGATAAAATGTAGAATTAATGCACAAAAGATGAGTTAATTGCCAACAAAAAGGGATAAAAATATACAATATTTGGCACTCATCAAATACCCCCAAACCTGAATTTTACTTGTCCTCAAGTAAAACAAAACTAAGGAAATCCTAACTATACCACTATCGCTGGTCTCTCGAATGCATTTAGCGTATGCATTAAGCCTTTTAAACCACTAAGTGTCCCTAGTGGACGAGTTGAAGTCTCGTGAAGGGTTGCTTAGAACGTACCTACAAAGTTCTAGGACAAAATATGATCTCAGATTCCATCAAATGTGACATGTGCAAGTTAGTTTAAGCTCACAGCAAAATGGAGATGTCAATCTAGCTATCAAAGGCACAATCCTAGCACTGATAACAAATAAAGACATGTGATAAGAGTGTAAAGTATATATACACATGTTTCTAGAATGACCTGAAGTTATGACTACTAACCACCAAGAGATAGTTTTTAGGCTAAGAACCGAATTCTAAGCCAAGCTAGCTGTCCGGCTTTACGAGAATTGTGAATGTTCACCCAATGAGTTGGTGATATTTCAGTTTACCCGCGTTATACATCGATGGCTGCACCCTCCTTGCTTATTACAAGACTATTTACAACAAAAAGATGACTCTTTACATGACTCTTATTTACATTGATTACTCTCTTTTATTTTTGGAACAAGAGAGAACTATTGTCTTTAACATGACAAAACATGGAATAATAAATACTTGATTTTTTTTTTTTTTTTTTTTAAAGAAAAAAAACTTTGATCTTTACAACATAATGACACTTTTGATACATGAACAAAAGAAAAACATAATTACATGACTCTTAGCAAGAGGTGGCCCTTATCGAATGCATCCGGTCAAATTCTATGGTTGCTTTTCTTAACGTATCCTCCAACTTCTATCCCAGCCAACCAAAGAACAAGCTAGTCAAGTCTCATTCAGTATTCTAAAGTGATTGGCAATCTAACTTCCTATCAAACACCTTGAAGATCGAGGCTATACATGTATTGGTAGATCGTGCGCGTGCAAATTTCTTATCACTATGTGAATTGTGCTAGAATCAGGGTGCCTAAATATCTAGACTAAGACTCCTAAAAATTACATATTTGCACAAGAGTCAACATTTCAAGGTAAATGAGCTTCATTTTTATGATTTTTCATTTTTTTAATTTTTTTGGAATTTTTTAAATTTTTTCAAAAAGAGGGAGTTCTTGTTTTCAATTATGGCATATTATCAAAGTATCTACTTTTCACCCCCAAACCTAAACTAAACATTGTCCTCAATGTTTCAAAATATGAACAAATTTATAATACAACATATGAAGAGGATCATGTTGAGTAGAGAAAAAGGAAAGAGAATACCCGATTTCGGCGAAAGTAATATTAGAACTCCGTTATTCAGGGCAAGAATCCAACATATGTCAGCCGAGATCATATTGGATTAGCAAAATATATACAAAAGGAACAAAAGGGTTTTTAAAATTTTTATCTACTGGATTATATACAAAAAATTCACCATACACTAACAATCTAAAGAGTTAAGGATCAACCCAAAAGACAAAGTGTAGAGGTTTCAACAGCTTCACACAATAATAATATGATAGGCATGCAAGTGAAGCTGTGAAACAAAATGAGCTACCCCCAAACCTGGATTTTTCAACAGATAAAATTTTGGATACAAAATCTCGCAGTTTTGGGGGTTCATCATGCACAAGGTCTAATTCGAAATGAACTTTTCTAGGGACGGGTACACATGCTAATTCCAACTGTGGTTCCTCAAAGATATTATACTTAGATGCAAAATAGTCCAAAAGGACTTGGGAAGCACACAGTTCCAAACCTAGATTAGGGACTCTCAGAAAAATTGGTTTGACAATATGGGTACAAACCAACTCTAGGTTGGGTGGAAGGGTATCAGATTGTGACTTAGGCAAGAAAGTGACATCTAAGTGTCTCACATGCATGAGATCAAGAATATCAGTATTATCAGTCACATCTGCATTATCTAAGTCACACTCAAGATGTGTAGCATGCTCATCATCACAAAAAATTTGCACAAGTCCTAATTCAGAATCGTGGTTATCCGATATATTCAAATTATCATCAACAGAAGCAATATATTGTGGCTTAAGTATGAAATCAGACACATCAACTATGTTTTCCTGCATAGGATCATTAGTGTCAACAGAAGATTTACCTAAGTCATGCTCTTCACAGGATAATTGCACAATATCAAAATCAGTATCAACATCACATGCATATGGAATATTAGAAGAAATATCATTCATGAAGGTCGGGGCAGAAAAGCTTAGTGTATTTGAAACCAAAGGTTCCACAACATTTTCAGCATAGACATGTTCTTCTAACATAACATTATCATTATCATCATCATAGTAATATGCATACTTGTCCCTATTAGCAGTTGTGGTGTCATTAGTCAACTCATGTTCCTCTAGATTAGGTTCATATTCAATATCATACACATGAGAAGGACTAGACATGCTATTTTCAAAGTTCAATTCATTACCACCTATATCATGTGATAGTGTCTCAGTTTCCCCAATGGATTCCAATTGACGGGTTTTCTCCGCAATCTCAGCTAAAAATTTCCATGCATCATCCACAGTTTTATCAAGAAATTCACCATTACACATACACTCAACCATGGCTCGAGATTTAAAGTCTAGTCCCTCATAGAGGATAGCGACAAGTCTCCACTTCTCAAATCCATGGTGTGGACATTCGCTCAACAAATCATTAAAACGTTCAAAATAGTCAAAAACAGTTTCCTCATCCAATTGGACAAAACAATTGATACTTTGACGAATAGCGATGGTCCTATGATGTGGAAAGAATTTTTTAAAAAATAGATCTGTGAGTTGGTCCCAAGTGTTGATTGATTGTGGTCTCAAACCGTAAAACCATGTTTTGTCCCTTTCCTTTAGAGAAAATGTAAACAAACGCAATTTCAGAGAGTCTTCGGACATATGATCAGGTTGCATATTCCGACAAATTTGTTCAAACTCTCTTACATGAGTATAGGGGTTCTCAGAATCGAACCCTCGAAATAAAGGAAGTATTTGTATCATGCTTGCATTTATTTTAAAAGGGTTATTGGTTTGAGGTAAGACAATACATGATAATGGAATTTTTATTGTGGGATACATGTATTCATGGAGAGTATTAGGTTGGCCCATATTGAAAAGACACAAAGCCCACTATTTGGTTTTAAAGGGTTTTCAAAATTTGGTTTTTTATGGGAAAATTTTGGTTTTGATGGGAATGAAAAACATTTGGTTTTTGATGGGAAACATTTGGTTTTTATGGATTTTGAAAACTTTGGTTTTTATGGGATTAAAAATTTGGTTTTCGAAATTAGGAGCAATTTTTTTCTTTTTTTCTTTTTTTTTTTTTTGCCCAAAATTTAGTTAAGTTTGGTTCACAAAAGAGGAAAGCCCAAAATCCAAAAAGTTAAGTTTAGAGCAAGCCCACTATTAAGAAACTACAAGCCTAACAAACAACTAAATTACAAGCCCAAATAAAGAAAGAAATAAAAATAAAACTAATTATTACAAACCCACAAAAAAAGAAAATAAAAATAAAACTAAAATTATTACAATCCCAAATAAAGAAAGAAATAAAATTAAAATTAAAATAATTATTACATGCCCACAGATTAAAAATGGAAGCCCACAGGTTGGGTTCTCTTAATGGGTTTAGGCTTAACTTTGAAGCACAGCCCAGCTGTTCAGTTTGGTTGCAAAAGCCCAGTTGGGCTTTGGATCATCCTAAGCTTTGGCTTCAACACTCAAGGACCAGTTGGGCTTGGTTCAATTTCCTCTCCTTCTGC
The DNA here is from genome assembly GCF_003573695.1 of Papaver somniferum. Lineage (NCBI taxonomy): Eukaryota > Viridiplantae > Streptophyta > Magnoliopsida > Ranunculales > Papaveraceae > Papaver > Papaver somniferum. The sequence goes on along the minus strand of NC_039362.1, from coordinate 174,683,394 downwards.
AGCTTACAGCCCAACAGCAAGGTTCTTCTAGCCCAGCAGCTAGGTAAGCAAAGTGTACCTACAGCCCACCAGCAGCTCTGGCAAGCAAGGCAACATCCAACAGCAGCACCAGTTACCTGCACACTTAAATGTGTGTGATCAATACACAAAGAACATGGGCAAAGTAAGCAAAGTTGAAGAACTGCAATGCAGTTGTGCAATTGCAGATGGAGAAAATGCTTACAGAATGCAGAATATAAAGTTGCTGAGAACATGCAGTTTAAGAAGTTGTTGAAAATGACAATGCATAGCTATCATTACAAGAGCTAAGTTACAGGAAGAGATGAAGGCTAAGGCTACAGAGCAAGATGCTAAAGTGAATGAAATGCAGAATTAGTTTAAGATGACGATGGTATGCAGCTAGACTAAAAATTCAAGTTTAAGATATAGTGGTATGCAGTTATGAATTATGCTACAGGAATGGAATGCAATGCAAAAGAATGGCAACAGTGAAGATTGAGCTAAAAATGCATATGTACAGGAGAGACTACACAGCAAGCTAGAAGAGCAAGTGAGCAACAAATGAGCAAAGGGAAATAACTTGTAAGAGTGACAGCAAGAGTGACAGATGAAGATGCAAGAATGAGGTTATGTGCAAGATATGCAATGAAAGTGCAAATACGCAGTGACAATGAAAAGTATGCAGTAAAATGCAGAAAATAAGAGCAAAGATAAAGAGCAAACAGCAACAGCACCGCTACCGAGTCCCCGGCAGCGGCGCCAAAAACTTGATAGCTAAGGAATTAAACCTAAAACTATGGTTATATTTACACCTGCAAGTATACAGGGTCAGATAGTAGATAATGAAAAGCAGGGGAAGTCCACAGGGACAAGGAGGGAGCTGGTGTTGTTTCTACCTTTCTAGTGACAGAAAGTAAAGCAATGCAATATATTAGAATGGGAGGAAAATCAGCTTGCTCACTGATATGCCCCTAGTATTGACTGTCTTTTGACAGCACAGTCAATCACAGGCATACCAGAGCACTGATTACTTCCCATTGCTCAAACAAAACAGGCATCAAGATAAACATGAACAGGAGCTTGATATAAAATGTAACAATCACACACTCAAATTAAATACATGTTGGAGTTCAGAACAGCTAAAATTAACAATGCATTTGAATTGCGAATCATGGAATTGAAAAGATTGAAACCCTCAAAGCTACAGTTCATGGAAATAACAAAACTAAACTATTCTACTGATGCTCTGGTTAATCCAGGCATGATTCCAACACTCACCCAATATCCCCTTTTATACCCAATTACATAATTAGGGTTTACACCCTTTTCACCCAAAAATTCCCAAAACAGTAGACATTAGAGTTCTACCTAATGTGACAGAAAATCACAGTTAGGTTCAATTACCTACCCTATATCACCCACTTTATCTTCTCCATGCTCTATCTCAACCTAATTAGGATTTATGTAAAAACCCCCAAATTGACAGAACTAGGGTTTGCTAAATTCTTACCCAAATTGATGCGATTACACGCTACTGACTTCGACCCATTCTTCTCCTTAGTCTCCTGCTCCTCTCCATGCCTCTGATTATCTCCATCTCATCATCCTATTTCACCTATTTCACACCTAGGATTTCTGTGGCGTGAGAGGAGGTGAAATTGGTTGTTGAGGGAGGTGTAGAGTGTGCTAATGATGAAGGGTTAGGTGTTTGGTGGTGTTTAGGTGGCTATGGAGTAGGTGGTGGCGATGGCAGTGGCAGGGTAGGTGGTGGTGGTTCTGCAACAGGGATGGGTGAAGAAGAAAGAAAGAAAAGAAGAAGAAGTGGTCGATTTGGAGGTATGGGTATTAGGTTTTTAGAGTGTTGAGCGGCTTCATCAAATTTTGATGTTCTGTGACTCTGAGCTGCGGGATGCGAAGATGGTTGGTAGATCTAACGGTGAGATGAGAGATGAATCGCTGCAACCGTTGGATTTTGAAACACAACGAAGTCAACGGTGTTAGATGATGTTAGGTACTGTAGTGTAGATCGGGAGTATCTAGTTTTGATGCACAGGCATAGAAGCGATCGTTGGATTCAACTACAATCTAATCTGAAGGCTTGGAATTTAGGCGCTGTGGTGTTTGTCAGAGACTTCAGATTTTGATGATCTACGAAGGAGCGACCGTAGGATTTCGATGTAGTCCCGTCTAACGGCTGAGAATGGAGGCGGTTATGGATATAGAAAATGGGTTTGGGTAAGGGTTTTGGGCCTTGGTTATGCCAAGCCCATATCTTCTTTAAGAACAATTCTTCCTTCTTGAGCCCATTCCTAGCTCTTTGGACTTGTGCGCACCATTCTTCGCGGCTTCCTTGCGTAATTTCTTCCGGCTTTCTACTACTTTTCTGCTCTTTTCCGCTCCGCAATTCATCCAAACTTCATTTATTACCTAAAAATACAAAAGTAATTAAGAAAAATATTTATTCTTGAAAACAATGAAATACAGAATATGGGATAAAATGTAGAATTAATGCACAAAGATGAGTTAATTGCCAACAAAAAGGGATAAAAATATACAATATTTGGCACTCATCAGTCATTGGCATCAAAATATTATTTAATGTTTACAATTCACACTTCCAAAAAGAAAACAAAATGTTGCGTATTAGTGATCCACATATATCCAAATTACTCGTCATTGCTTCCAAACGTACGAAGTTGCATATTCTCCCACTACACCATTTTAAGGTATTAGCAACCTACAATAGATGTTGCTAAACAGGGTCGCAACAGGCTTTCGCTGTTGCTAATGACGGTGTCACAATTTTTAGCAACGGCATAGACTTTGTTGCGAATCTCGGTCAGCAACGGCAATTCTCAACGAAACTTGTCGTTGCTACATTTTTTATTAGAAAAAACAGTGTGTTGTTGCTAATCTGTTGTTAATTATAGGAATACCCTTACCCGGAACCAGATACTGTTGGTTCTGGTTCTGATTTATTGGTTCTAGTTCTAATTTAGCAACAGAGGACTGAGGTTGCTAATTTTTTGCAACCAAAAAAAAAAGCTCAAGTCTATGTTTATTGACCTAGTCAAAATTCATTTTCCCCACATTTCCCCCTGCAATTACCCAGTTCCCCATATTCAACATCCACATATATATACAAACTACAATGGCAATACAAAACTGATACAAATGTAGTTGAGAATCACAACTGATAATATTATCATAAAAGAAAGGATTATTCAATTGAATGTACACAAGTAAACTTATGTATGTTGTGACTGACATATAATATTCGATCTATGTTGATGTTTTTAAAATGGATGGGTAACCTAGTTTGTGTCAACTGACAGAGGCATTGAAAAACAGGGAAAGAAAGACTAAATATCACCAGAAGTATCACCAGACTCCGCTTGCTTAACCAATCTCCTCAGCAAAGATTCAACTGCTTCTAAAATATCATCAGAGTACTTCTTTTTGACTTAAGCCCAAATATCTGCATAATAACCAACTTGATCTTTCAGTACTGATGTCACAAACAAAAGACTAAACCACAAGTCAAAACCATGTAAAGCAAATATCAACAAACTTTGTTATAAGTGAAGTAAATGGAGATGTATGAGAATAAGAGAACAATAATACAGTCTCTATTGTGCCAGACGCATTAGTTGATAATTAATGGACAATAATGTCTAAATTTTCAATTCGATGTAGCAGACCGAAATAATGAAACATAAAGATATTGTTATAAATGCTATCAATCATTCCTTGACCAGGCTCCCCAACCCCACACGCACATACCCTTACCCTAACACACGCATTGTTCAAGGAATAAATCTATTTTATTTACAAGCATACACTAAATGCCTTTACCTTATTCACCTTTGCCAGGAACGCTGTTAGGAGTGCAATCTGCTGATGGGGATCCTACAAGAACATATTCATATAGAGTTAGAAAATGCCCTTGTTTTCTACTTACATAGATATACTGGACCAGAGAGCATGTACATTAGTAAGAATTCAAATGCCTAAATATTTAAGAGATCATGAATTTATAAGGCCACCAACACTTTCAGCTCATACATAAGACTTTATCAAAACATTCAAGTGCATCCCGGGAAATCACTAGGCTAGCTATGAGGACAAATTGGTCAAATGGAGATGATCCACGGATTGACATGTTACTGATGACGAAGTAAATGCAAAATTTCCATAATTTCGATCAAAAATTGGAAGTCCCATGTATAGCTTCAATTTACATGAAAATTTGGATCATAAATTGAATTTACATGTATATTTGGATCAACAATGAAAATTTGGGTCCTATCTTCCTAAAATCCAAAATCAATACCATACAATCGCACAAGCAAAATAGTATCATGTTCAGAATTGTTTACCTAATCCAAAGGAATGAAATGATTTTTCAATCAGCTAAATTCTAGTTTGCAAGGTCTGGCATTATAAGCTTATGACTTATAGACGAAAGATTTCAAAAGAAGTTTGTTTACCTTCGTTTAAGAGTAGTTGTTGATCATGAACATTCAGAAACTACTGCTGCTGTGAGTGTATCTACATCATGTTGAAGAAAAACAAAGGGAATTGGAAATTCACAAGTCGGTGCAGAATGGGGAGCCGGACAGCACGAGACATAAGCTTTTGCTGATTCCTACGAAACTTTAAGAGTGTTAAAATAACTCCTACATCGCATATAAATCTGAAAACATATTGATACAATAAATCTAAGAGTAAGTAGTAACATTACCTGAATCTATCTTCATATTTTGTTATTAATAGAGATAATGAAACTTCCAATTACACAAATATGAAAGATTTAGGCACTTGTTGAATTATGAAAACCCACCAGACCCAATGGCTTCATGGGAGCAATGGAAATCATAACAGAGACTTACCGGAGAAAGGTCAGCAACATCATAATCCCGTAGCAACATCACGAACAACATATTACCTCAAAAGCAATTATATACTGAATATTAGTATCCAACAGAACTCAATATGATAAGCATAACCAAAAGAAGTGTTCTTACCAGGGATTGATATCCCCCCGGGTGACTACTACTTCAATTGACCTGCACTGCAGTCACTTGTGCAAAATAATACAAGAGAACCCAAACCACACACATCCATAAAGAAAAACTGATTATATTAATACTGACGGTTCACATAGATACATTACGATTCGAAGTTTTTTAAGCACAACTGCTTGAGAGTCTTCCTTATACAGAACTGCATAAGAATCTGCCTGAGAGTCTTCCTTATGCACAAATGCATAAGAATCTACATGCTAGCATGCTAAGCACATGTACAAAAGTGTTTCAAAAAAAACAAAAAAAGATAAAGCACAACTGCCTGAGAGTTTTCCTTATGCACAACTGCATAAGAATTTACATGTTAGAATGCTAAGCACATGTACAAAAGTGTGAACATATATAAGCAAAAAAAGATAAAGCCGTGTATGTTGTCAGTTATCGAGCATTAGATGATGGCTGAGATACCAAAAAAGTAGGTCGACCGCCGAACTGACTAATCATTTTTGATGCACATCTTTGGATGAAGCACGTACCCTCCAACAGCAACATCTCTAAAGGTCTCAACAAACTTGTTAGCTTTTGAGACTTTTTCATCTGGAATGAGAATCTTATCCAGCAACACCTTTCCAAGATTAACTGGTACAATAGTGTCGTGACACATACGTCCCTGTGCACCAGTACACAATCTACCAACAGCCACAACTTCTTCGTCAATGTTCAACAATGAAACTGGAGGCCTTTCAGCACCTACTGATGATCGATCTGGTGATATGGTTTGCCCAGGTGAAGGTGTTTGATCAGGTAAAGGTATTTGAGTAGGTGCAGGAGCAACAAAATTATGCTGAAGAGGTGAAGCTGCATGACCTGGTAAACAACCGTGGTTGCTTGATGCCACAACTGACCCCGGAATTGCATCCTGGATATCCATCACAGTGTGAGATAGTGATCCCAAGTTTTGAATCAAAATCCCCACCTTGTTACCTAGGTCCTCCAAATGATGCTTAACATCTCCATATTTAGATTTTAACTCTTGTACTTTGGCACGCGCAGGAGAAGTATAATCATACTGAGTACGAGTAACAGGACCAACAACACGAACCCGTCCTATGCACTCCTTCTGAAAAGCTTTACTCATTACATCTAAATTTGATACAGAAACACCAGCAGCTTTTTTCTCCTTGTTATCTTATTGGGTCTTAACAAGATCATCCTGCCATGTCGAGCATAACACTGTCAGATATAAAACATATAGATGACTAGTAGGTAGTACGTATATGAGTACAGATGAAACAGTGTGCCGACTCACAAAGTATTTCTGCACACAGGGAAGAATTACCCCACCCTCTTGAGTATGAGATTTAATCCACACATCAGAGGTGTTGATCTCCACATCAGGATTTTCGCGCTCCTAAATTCAAAAATATGACGAGATGATTTGTATTAATCAATCTAGAGAATGATGAGACTAATCATAATGGCCCTAAATTGAGATTTTGAAATCAATATACATACCAGTTCAGCTTTCACCAGAGAATGAGGTTTACGACCGGAGGTGTGAGAGTGATCATATAGTTGTCTTTTCCTCTTGTGCTCAGCCCTTCTTTCCTGTGCTTTTTCAGTGTTTTCATTCTTACAGAACTCTATCCACTCCTCTTCTTTTACATTTGGAGGAATATGTAGAATCCTTTCTTCATAAGTATCATAAAGATCAATATAATCTCTTCGTAACTCCCACTTTCGTCTCCTCCATGGACCAGACATCTCCTTAACCATAAGGATCTTAGAAGACTCATGTAAATGAAATGATTTCTAAAAAACAGAGTTATCAATGAATGTTTAGATGCAAAGAAAGTATGTAAACAGTCGTACAAACAACCTACCCATATGGTTGAGGTTCTGAATCCCTGTTAATTAAAACCTAAAGCTTTTACTTGAACCTATTTTATTGACTCTAATCCTTAAAAATTTAAATCCTACAAGATAATCGTTTAAAAAACCAAACCCACTCGTCAACGAACAGTGAGCAAGAACTTTCTGTTGTCACTAACAAGTTTATCATTTTGATCTGCTCGATCAGTTGGGAAATAACTGAATCATTGCCCCATTCTTAATTAAAGTTAATCATAAAAAGTGTAAACATAAGTAAGATGATATTTGTACCTATATTTCATTCCAAATATCATTTTTGTACTTATCGGGCACATGCGTCCATGTTTTGTAAGAGATAGGGACAAGAGTACGAACCAAGGAGCCTTTCATGTGGCCGTATGATGTTGCATTGGGGGAAATGGGAAGACCATTCTCATGTACTTCAACTTCTGCCATAATAACCTGCAAAATAACAACTAACATCTATCAGAGAAAGAAGTATGACAACCTTTATGACTATCCACATAAACACATGAAACAGAACCCGTCAATAATGCGCAAGTTATAAAGCAAAACTTAGGAGAAAAAGAGCACACAGAAAACCTATCATTGACATTTTAGAGCACAAACAAAACACATGAAACGAAAACAACTGTAACCTATCATTGTCACAGAAACAACTCTAATCCACACAAGATTTAAACCACAGAATCAACACATATAAGCTTCTCTAAAATCTCATTTTCAGTAAGAACTAACTGATACATAGTAGGAATTTCAATACTATTTATGGATGAAGTCAGTCCTTGAGATGAATGCAACACCACAGACCACCCTTTTTCAGAAATATCATCTGAGTAGAACACTTGTGTCGCTTCAGATGCAAGAATAAACGGCTCATCCATAAATCCATCAATGCTTTTCATCTTAGCCAAGTTAATCTTTATCAACTTTGAATTTGGATCAACCTTGCACCCATTAGTCTTGTCTTCAACCTTCACCCAATCACAATAAAAAACTGTTTCTTCAAATTCCATATAATTTAACTTGATGTACTCAACATCAATACAAAACCAGTAACATTTTCGATCAATGAAATGAATAAAACCAAACAATAGAGCTAGGTCATGAAGTTATTGTGATTTCTTTTCACTCAGAACTTCAAAGCTACGTGTTAGAATTCAAGTGTATCAACTCCGCCAGTTTCCATTACATGAAGTTGATACTCGCACTTGAAGTCTAACCTATAGCTACGAACGAATCACAATAACCTGCTAACCAATTCTATTTTGACATATCCGCTTCATCCATTTCTTGTTCTCATCATATGATATATTACTCTTCAAAATAAACTTTACAAGATCAAACACAGTACTTTACAAGATCATACAAAGTACTTAAAAAAATTCTTAAGTTCAGTTCATACAAACTTACAAAAGTCCCTAAGTTCATAATTTAAACAAACTAGTTCATAATTTAAACAAACTAATTTAAACTTATACCTTTCTATGTTCTTCAGTTCTTCAAAGTAGTTCACCTCTTCAAACTTGACAAACCCTAAAATGGAAAAAATAAATTCATGTTAGATTGTCATATGAAACTGGAGACAACATATTCAAATGAAGAGAAAGAAGAAATCGAAAAACTGAAACTGGAGACAGCATATTCAAATGAAGAGAAGATCAATTCTATTAAAATGATTTCATCCATGTAAAAAGTAGTCAAAGATGTATGCTACTTACACAGATGCTTTACAGGGTAGTGACACTAACAAAGCTACTGACACAGATGTTGAGACTACAAACACAGAATGCATATTTTTCTTAAGAAAAGTCTAAATTATGCTAGCACAGCAAAAAAAAAAAAAATTCTCAAAGAAAAAACAGCTTCGCGCACCTACACTATTCAGGAATTAGCTAGCACAATGGAGAGTTTTAGCAATCTCAGAATGGTACCACAATGCAGCTGAAATATCGACAACTCAGGCTTTGCAGTTTCAAAGTTTAAGTGCAGGTGTCAGGAAAAAACAAGTATTAACAGATAGAGAAGGAAGAGCTAAACATCACAATTTTATACGGACAAACTTACTGATGATATATACAGTTGGTAATATGATTTAAACTGTGAAAAAAATAAATCTGACAAATGCACAACTAAGCTACACAATACAATTCAGCTAAGATGCAAATGAAACTGACACAGTACAAAGGTAATATGCAGATTTGTACAGAATTGTTGAACAACTAAGTTATACTATCAATACCAAGTCTACTTTAACAAAATTATATAAGTAGTATACATCCAGAGTCTAAGAGTTAAGTGTATACATCTACCAACAACACTAAGTGTACCAGACATCATTTGAAAACATATTCACGACCACCACTTACAGAAGAAGAGAAAAATCCTGGCAGAATTTTGAACAAACAACCAAACAAATAAATACTGAACTACTTTAAGTAATCCCTATAAAGTCTTAAAGGAGTTGAGCAAATGTAGTTTTTCCATTCCCCCCTTATTTATCACCATGAGAGGACTAAGGAAAACAACAGTACCGTTTAAGATCCAACCAGCAAAGTTTCTAATCAAGCCATTACAAAAACAAACTCTATTACTTCACCTTAGTAACTAAAATAAAGCATACATCACTTAAAGTAGCTTCTTTAAACTAAAAGCAGTCCCAAGTCCCTATATTTACTCTATTAGCTGCTTGAAACTGAATTCAAAATCCCTAGAATCTATTAACTGAAATCAAAATCGTGAAACCCTAGAATCTATTAACTGAAGCTTCTTGAAACTGAAATCATAATCCCTGGAATCTATTGACTGAAATCAAAATCGTGAAACCCTAGAATCTATTAACTGAAGATGCTTGAAACTGAAATCAAAATCCCTAGAATATATTAACAGAAATCAAAATCGTGACTTACCAGATCGAATACAAGACTGCAACTGAAGATCGATTTTAGACCGACTTAGATCGAGACATGAACTGAATCTTCAGTTGATATCAAGGGAAGAAAATATCTTCTGGAGCAGAATAATAAAGAGCGAGCAGATGAGTAATGAAATTCCTAAAAAAAATCTAAGGATAAAGAATAGGGAATAGTACTGTAGTAGATAAGGCTGATAGGGTGGAAACATAAAGAAGAAGAGTGACCAAACTTTGACTTTGGGTGGAAAAAAATGTCAAAGTTTTTCCGACCACACGCGTGCTTAGCATGCATGAACAGCTTGTCGTTGCTATTCGCAACCGAGGTATGGTTGTTGCTACATTCGAAACAGAAATATGATGTTGCGAAAATATAGCAACGGAGAGTAGCAACAGAAATTTAGCAACGACACTAGTGTTATTGCTACTCTGGGTTGCTATATCCTTAAAATGGTGTAGTGTCCTCTTGGAGAGGTTTCTTTGATAAGGCCAATGCATCCCAAAATTGGTGATTCTCCTCATACAATGCCATCCATCCCTTCCAGATATTGGGATCTAGATCTTTGTTTTTAACCATCCCACAAACAGGTGGAAATGGACAATTTTCCTTTAGTTTTAGAATAACAAAATGATTATCGTTCACGAACGCCAAAACAACTCTTCTCTTCCTAAGGAATCCTTCGCATTTTTGCCACTTTGGTGTAAATGTTACTTCTACGGTGGGGGTAAAATAATGAACAACACATCTAAATGTATCCTCCACTAGATGCCCACAAAGCGGCATTCTCATCCAATATTGAGAAGGAAGGAACTCCATTTCATGCTGAGGCCTTAACACTTGAGCATACATATTATCAAACCCATCGCCTTGACCAATCAATTGCTCATAAAAGCTCCTCTTTTTCACAAGTTTTTCGGCCATCCTCATTCTAGCATATCGGCAAGGTGACATCCTGTTTGCACCCAAAATTACTTTTGGGCACGAAACACGATTGAATCGATTATTTGGTATGTATTTTAGGTTGGGAGACGAATTGAAGAACAGATAAAGTGACACAGGTTTAACGTGGTTCGACATGGTTGCCTACACCCACGGACGAATCCCCTAGGGGAGTAATATTTTGAATTACAGTCTCTTTTCTGTATTGGCTACCTCCCCCTTTTTTTATTTCTGCTCCTCACTATTTATACCCTTTAATACATAATAAACTTAAATGGCCTTAACTGCTCATTCATGCCTCCCTCTTCAATTCTGCATGTATGAAACTACTGGAATCAATATCGCATGGCTCCATCTTAAATTCTGCATGATATGCTGGAATCAATTCTGCATGAAACTGCTCATTCATGCCTAATGAATTTATTCGCATGAAACTGCCTTTGCATGCCTCCTGAATTAATTCGCATGAAACTTCCTCTGCATGTGCATGCCTCCTGAATTGAATTTGCGTGCTAGCAGACTGGATTGATGGCTGACAGGTATAATGGCTGGCTATGTGGATGGAGGCTGGCAGCACAGCTGACAGCACGGGTAGAGACTGGCTGGCAGTGCGATAGAGTACTTAGATGGGAAACCGTTTGGTAGCACCATTGGCAACACAGATGGAAACTGCATGGAAGCACCATCGACAACACGATCTTGACATTGACCGAGCGTTGACTTTGACCATTGACCGAGCGTTGACTTTGACCATTGACTTTATGTAATACGGGGCGGGCTGGTGGGATACTTCAGTTGATTGGTTAGCGGGCTTGGATGAGGGCCAAAGATGATTCAAGTACCATTTTGGCCCATTATGTGGCATTTTTACTTATGGTACAAACATCGCCCCCTCTTAACCTCCAACTTGTTGGGGGTTAAGAACATTTCATTTTCCTTGATCAATGACAGAATTTTCCCTTAAGTGTGGATTATTGCTCCTGAAGTGTTTAACAACCTTCTCTTGCTGTTCGCGGAAATCAAGACGCCCTAAGAGTAAATTTTTGTTGTTGAAGCGCAAAGAAAACTTCCTTCACTGATTGTGGAAATCGTAAACAAGTCGCCCCCAAGAATAAATTTATGTTGTTGAAGCGCAAAGAAAACTGCCTTCACTGATTGTGGAAATCGTAAACAAGTCGCCCCCAAGTGAGGCTATTGTGATTGGAAGATCGACGGGAAACAGTTGAGCATGAACCATTGTTGTATGCAAAATCAGGACCGAAGGATGAACTGGTCTGTAACGGAAACGTGATGCTGGAGCAGAGTGGTGTTGTGAGTGAGCGGTAACTGCTTATGTAAAATCGGACCATGGTAGTTGCGTAGAAGTTAGACTGGTAACTTTTGTTTGAAAAAGATGAGTTATATCTGACGTCACTTAGCCGAAATCTGTGCGAGTTGTCGTAAACGAAATCTGAATTTGCAGACTGTCAGTAATTTCCGACCAAACTGGGTAGTATCAGATATTGGTATTAAGCTGCTGTCAATTACGGACTCAGTTGCGGTAGATACGAGCGAAGAGGTGTAACAAATTTGAGTGTCGTTGGACCTCCAATGGTCTTGGTTGTACTACTTGATATGACGTTGATCCTTATATGTCTTCAATAGTTATATGAATCAAGATAGCAGCAGTGATGTCGGGTAGATCACAATAGTTGCTGTGGAACTGGATTGCATAGATGACGGTAAACTGGATTGTGACGGCCACAAAAACTGTCATGTGCAGTAATGAGCAAAACTGGTCTGCAGCAGCTGCGATAAGCTGGACTGCAGGAGCTACGAACATGACTGCATGCAGCAGCTGCGGTCAGCTGGACTGAAGGAATCGCGAGCATAGTTGGACTGCAGCAGCTTCGATCAGCTGGAATGCAGCAGCGACGTGCAAAGTTTTACTGCAGCAGCTGCGATCAGCTGGACTGTAGGAGCTGCGAACATCACTGCAGCAGCTGCAGTCAGCTGGAGTACAGGAATCACGAACATAGCTGGACTGCAGCAGCTTCGATCAGCTGGAATGCAGCAGCGACGAGCAAAGTTTCACTGCAGCAGCTTCGATTAGCTGGACTGCAGGAGCTGCGAACATCACTACAGCAGCTGCGGTCAGTTGGACTGCAGGAATCGCGAAGATAGCTGGACTGCAGCAGCTTTGATCAGCTGGAATGCAGCAGCGACGAGCAAAGTTTCAATGCAGCAGCTGCGATCAGCTGGACTGCAGGAGCTGCGAACATCACTGCAGCAGCTTCGGTCAGCTAGACTGCAGGACTCCCGAACATAGCTGGACTGCAGCAGCTTCGATCAGCTGAAATGCAACAGCGATGAGAAAGACTGCACTGTAGCAGTTGCGGTAAGCTAGACTGCAGCAGCTGCTGAGGGATTGGATTTAAATAGTTCGATAAACCTTAGTGTAACAGTTATAAATAGAACCAGACTGCATCAGTTGCGTCCAACTGAGTACAGGATGGATGAGCAAAACTGGATTGCATCAGTTGCGTCCAACTGAGTGCGGCAGTTTCTTAGGAACTGGATTACAGTAGTTCGATCAACTTAGTTGTAGCAGTTTAACATTACTGATTGCAATAATTGCGTCAAAGTATTAGGGTGTATACTCGGCCCCTCTTAATCCTGTAACTCGTTGGAGGATTAAGAAGTTTGGGTTACCTTTTGTTTCGATTTTCATAAGATGAATTTTGCATCTCATTTAGGTGCTATGTAACTCGCCCCCAAGTGTATGGAGTGTTACACAGCTCGCCCCAAAGGAATGATTTTAGACCATGAGGTGTTACATATCTCGCCCCTAAGTGATAGTCAATCACATTGAGGCAATATGCAACTCTCCCCGAAAAGATAGTGATTGTCATGTTGCTCAATGCTCGCACAAGGGTGCACTGCCTTGCTGCATTTTTCTCGCGCATGAAGTTTTGAAGTTTTCTACTATCTGGAATTCGCGTGGGGGGTTAATCCCACTATTCCAGATGCATGCAGAATTGAAATGTGTGCATCTCCTTGTGAGAAAATGCTCGCCACATTGTAGGTGTCTCATTGAACAAAAGTATGCATGATTATATGAAAATATGCGGAAATATGTAAATTGTATACGTACCATATTAACAGTGTTATTGCGACTTCGTTTATGAGGTGATTAGGATATCCATTGGCTATGTTGATGTTTTCCAGCGATGATGATTTAGTGTAGTTTCCTTAGCGTCTCGGCTTGACTCTGCGACCAGATTTTTCCACAGGACTGAAATGCATCAGTTGAATCAAAATTGGATTGAAGACAGTTGTCATGGAACTGTATTGCAGCAGCTGCGATCAGCTGAACTGTAATAGTTATAAGTAAAACTGGACTGAAGAAGTTGCTGGGAAAAACTTTACTGAAACAGTTTTGAGGAAAGCCTGACTTCATCAGTTCGATCAACTGGACCGAAGTATGTGCTGAGGAACTGGACTACAACAGCTCGATCAACTGTACTATTGTAATTATGCGATGAAGGACTGCAATAGTTCGATCGACTGGACTGCAGTATTTGCTGAGGAACTGGACTATAACAGCTCGATCAACTGGACTGTAACAGTTTTGATCATCAACGAACTTAAGTTTTTTGAGATTTGAAAATCTACACAACAAGCACGAACTTTCCATGTTGCGGACTTAAAACGACATAACATTAGTCTTTGAGGATTCTGTTATGGCTTCATATCACTAGTAGAAAAGTGACATTTAGTAACAGTTCAAACTTTTATAAAGTAACAGTTCGTAAACTGCCTGTTACTAAATGTTAGATAGTTAAATAACAGTAACACTTTTCGTAATAACTGTTACATAATGTCATCTAGGTTGTATACTGTAACTGTTTTTATAGTAAATGTTACTATATACCCAATTTACTGTAACATATTTCGTATGTCGACATTACCATTACAGTTCTTTAAACCAACTGTTATTATATACCTATGTTACCGTAACATATTTAATATGTCACCGCAGTTGGCATTATTCGTAATGTTTTTTAAACTAAATGTTATTATATAACTATGTTACTGCAACATGTTTAATATGTTACCATAGTTGACATTATCGTGACATTTCTGTAAATTGTTTATTTGTATAACTAGTTTTTGGGTATCCGATTCAAGAAAATAACTACTTATGAACTGACATTAATTTAACATCTTGATTTAGTTCTAAGCACGAGAGCTAGTCGTGGCTCGTACTGATGGTTACCTAAGGTTTGAGAAAAAATCTAATATAACACAAAATAATAAACAAGTTGTAAAAATATGTAGGAATATTAAAAATATAAATTGTGTTGTAGTTGCGTGGTGTGACGACGAAGGTGGTGGAGGTATAGTTTACTGTCTAATGAGAGTAAATATTTTATTTGGATAACATTAAACAAAAGAAAAACATGGAAGAATGGTTCAAGAGTTATAATTAATGCAATAGGTCTCAAGGTCGAATCTTGTGAAGTGTACTTTTATAGAATTTATATTTCATGTCCAAGAAGACCAACTCATGGTAGTGGACGTGACGGACATGGTGGTGACGGTTGTGGAGATGCTAGTGTTGATGGTTGTGGCAGTGCTGGTGGTGGAGGTAGTGGTGGCGCTAGTGGTGGAGGTGATGGTACTCAGTAAAAACTGTTAGTTTTTATGACAGTTTCAATAAAAAGTGTTACGGTTACTCAAACAATAGCAACAGATTGTTCCCAAACATGTTACAATAAACTGCTAACGGTAACGGTTTTATGTAAAATAGTTACAATAGAAATTATTCAGTAACATATATTTTATAAAGTGTTACTGGAAACTACCAACAGTAATAGTTTTAGAATTTATGAGTCATTTTTCAATAGCCTTTCCATAACAGGTTTTATAAACTTTCCGTAACAGGGGCTTTAGTAACACCGCAGAAAAAACTAAAACTGTTATGGAAATAATACAGTAACAGTTTTTAACTGTTACGGATCATCATTTTTCTACTAGTGTATGGTGATTTAAAATGCGACCCTCTTCGATGTCGCCTCCCCAATCTCAAAAATAATCTATTTAAATGTTTGAAATTGCGTCCTCATGTTGTTGGAAATTGATATGCGATCGTAACGAGCCAAAAATAATCCAATTCGGACGTACGATCACTACAAGAAAACATGGCTTTGGTGACGATAGTTTTTGCGGCGAAGAATATTTCATTGCTAAAGCTTAGTTATTGTGACCAAAATAATTTTTGTCACTGTTATTAGGTTTTCCGCGACGGGACTCAGGTTTCGTCACTCATAAGTTTTTAGTGACTTTAGTTAGAGACGAAATAATATATAGTCACTAATAATTTTTTTGTGACTTCAGTTAGAGACGAAATAATGTCTAGTCAATAATAAGTTTTTTGTGATCATATGTGTTTGTCACCATTTAAGTCTATTGTGATGATGCTAAAAAGTGGACATAAAATCTTTTTGGTGATAATATATAAATTTCGTTACAAAAGAAAAATTTATACTGACCAAATTAATTCGTCACTAACTAATTTTATAGTGACGAAACTAAATGTTTGACACTAGATTTATTTTTAGTGACCATCAACTTGTTTGGTTGCAAATATTTATATAATAACAACTTTTAATCTTCACAAGTAAGAACATTTACAACGAACTAGATTTTGTCGCTTTAGTCATTTTCAGTGATATTATAACTTCACCGCAGTTTGTTGTTTCAATGATTACTGAAATGTTGTCACAAAGAATTCTTTATGGTGATAAAAGAATACATAGATGCCAAAGAATAGGTTTTTGGTAACAATATAATTCACCATGTAAAGCATAATATTTAACAATAACTTATAAATTAGAGAAAATCAACTTACTTGTTGAAGAAATTTTTTAAAAGGGGAAATATACAAATCTTCATTTATTTACGTCATTTAAGGGGAAAAGATTGAAAAGAATGCTCCGGAAAAAGAACGCTCTATAGAACTGGAGTACTACCACATTTACACTACTCGACGATGTTTCGGGTGCAACCAACCTTCCTTTTGATTGAGAAGTTGAGTACTTCATCCGCCTATCATCGTGAAAGTGTTCAATATGCAGATATATGCACACAAATATATTCTTATTTATTTGTAATACCTTGTGATTCAATTTTTTTCATTAATATGATTACCTTGAAAGATTTGAATTCAATTTCACCTTAAGCCGTCCAGAGAATAAAGAAGATGCGACGAATTTGTGATTGAAGCATGCATATGTACACAAAATATTATTATTATCTATAATCAAAATTTTCTTAGTGACTCGAAATTTTCAGCAAGTTAAATCCAGTAGTAATTGTACCAAAACTTTATCTTGTAAGTCAATAATCTAAATCCCAATACATCTCAACTCCAATTTTGCCAGTGAGGAAAAAACTTGTCAACTCTGTTTGAAATATCCTCGGTATCTTCTCATCTCTTTCCATAAATTTACAATATCACTATAATGGTTTCCAAGCTCTCTTTAATTTTTCCAAATTTCTTCCTATTAAGAAGTTGAGCTCTTTGCTTCCAACTGTAATAATGATCATCTAGTATATAAATTTTATATGTATATATAAACACCATTATATGGTAAAAAATGAATTATAAGAATGTTTCGTATAAATGTACTAGTACGTTAAAAAATATATCTTGTGAACCAAGAATTTAAATATACCAACCCTAAAAATTCAAGTGTAACTAAAATTTGTTAAGGCGACATTAAATTTTTGTGGTATCTTTTCATTTGTTTCGATAATCTTACAATCTCAAGATAAGAAACTTAGTTGTGAGGCAAAAGAGGGTCATTTATGTTTTTTCTCTATACTTTACTAACAAAGAGAAAGTAATGAAGGTATAATGACAGGATCTCAAGATTTCTTGAACAATTTTTTTTTGTGATTTCGTCACTCTCAATTGCAATATAATCTACCTGTGATTTAAAAATTTGCACTCAACTTGGGATTTACTAGTGCGCACTTGATATTTGTCAACACGTCCTAAAATGCACCGGGTATCCTTAAAATCCTTGCACGTGCTCATTTCCTAAGTATTAAAATGCATTCTCCTTAAAAGCTAGTGGTCCTACAAGTTATTTTGAGGATGAATTTTGATGCATCTTCGGCGGAGACACGTCGTAGGCGCACTGGGGGGTCCCGAGTGAAGTGCTGGGCGGGATTTGACTACGAGTTTTTACTGAAAATGCACTCTGGTACATATTTTAGTGCCGAATCAACTATAAGTTTGAATATTTATAGGAGTAAATAAACCAACAATGATACACCCACCGAAGATTTACACCGCAAAGTGTACTTCGAGGGAATCCAACGGTCCCGCAGCAGCTCTAAACATTGGGATAAAGAGTGGGGCAGAAATAGGCCCTACTCCACCTCTCACACAATTCATCACGATACACCCTATGGTGTAGAATCTCGGTGGACCAATCATTTTTATAAATAAAATCCATGAGGTTCTATATAACCAAAAAACAAAAGTATTTGTTTAAACAATCATGAGCCTTTGATTTTCTTGTATAACACTCCGCAAGTTACAATTGGATCTGTGGTTATGATGCATCTTAAATTGTTGCATCGTAAAGCATATGACACTTATTAGGATATAGTCTCGCTATAATGGATGCTAGGAAATTTCGATGCGCCTAATTTGGTTCAACGATCTCAAAGCGTAACATTAATATTTGAACGGCTAATAAATAAAGTGTAACTTGTTATGTTACACTTTGCTACACATGTTATCACTCTCTGGTATATGCCGCGAGAAATCTCGTTTTTCCGTCGATTGCTCCAGAAAATTTCTTCTCTCATCTTTCTTCCCTAATAAACAAAAACATTCCTTTTTTTGTTGTTATGGATTTCCTAAAATATAAAGATAGATGAACTGTTTGGATTTTACTATAAAACAGGTTTGATTTAGCTGAAAGATTTTCGGAATATTTTTTTTTGAGGTTGAACGGTTGAATCTGGGGTAATGAGAAGATCCAATGGCTGTTAGTGAATGTATATGTCGATCCAAACATTTTAATTTTCCTTGTTAAGAAGTATCTTGGATGTAATTTTCGATTTCGGGGGAGAATAATATTTTCACTTATTTGGAAAGAAGATATGGATAAACAGAAGAACCTTAATTCTATATCAAAATCAGAGAAATTCAAATTAAGAAACCATTTCGATTTTGGTTAATCTTCAAATTTTTTTGGGGCCATGTAAATCAAAAGGAAAAAAAGTTGGGTGGTATTCTTTCCCGCTTGATCTTCCATTTTCTCTACTATAAATACAACCCCAAAGTTGTGAAGTTATCAAAAGATACTAATTGAAGGTAATTTCTCTCTAGATCTCATATTACTCTTCAATTTCATATGTTATAATTCTTTGATCTTTTAATTTGAGGATGATTCTATCCCTTGGTTATCCTAATTTCAAAGGTTTTCAGAACTCTAATTTAATGTTTGTTTTTAGCCTTTGTGTTCCCTTTGTATCCTGTTGTTTTTTAAAAAATATATATACATCATCAAGTTTTCATGTTTTGACTGTGGTTTCTTAGATTTTCTTTTAATCATGGTGTTTTTCACTGCCTAGGTGAAACATGGTTAACAACAATGAACAACCAGCTCTAGCAACATCATCTTCTGAGGGTACCTATCACTTTTCCCTTCTCTCTTCTTTATGGACTTTACTTAATTCAACATCACAGTTATATTGGTTGTTTTTTATTCTTTTTGCTTCAATCTGTTCTCACTGTTAGGTTCTGTTTATCACTATTGTTGCTAGTTGGATATTTTTGTTTCAATCTGTGCTGAGTGGTTGGAATAAGCTTAATTTATCATTGATTTGAAACTTTGACTATGGTTCTGTTACTCAGTATTGTTCTGCTGCAGCTAATACAAAGCGGGTTTCCCATAGGTTGTTTGAAAAATTGTCTTAACCAAACCTTTTGTGATTTAAGGAAAACTAATAAATGGGTCTTTCTTGTTGTTCCTTCACATTTCTATGTTGTAACTATTCTTCATCACTGCTCGGTGATGGTAGCTGGATATGTGTAGGTAGGTCTATTTGGTAGCTTACTTTGTGTCAAATCTATGTAACACCCAAAAAATGTTTGTATTTAAGGCTTTTAATTTTTCAATTAGATTGGTATTTTTTGATCCTTTTTAGACTTATGGATGGAGCTTGATTAACTTCACAATTTTGTGTGCTAGCTAAGACTTAGTTAGCGTTATTTAATTGAGTTGCATTAAGCACTTTTAAGTCAGCAAAAATCACAACATAATTTAGGTCTGCAATGTATTAACTTTTTTAGCTAGGTTAATGCATCACTCATAAAATGTGAGTATTTATCATTTTTCAATAATTCAGATCACCTTGTATATGTGTCGGTAGGTCGATTTGGTAGCTCACTTGGATCCTTCATTCTCTAACTGCAAGCAGTAGTGCTTGAAAGTTCTTTTTGTTACTTGGAGTCTGAAAACTAAGTTGAACATCAAATTGATTTCCATCTTGTTCATCTCTTTAGTGCTTACTGGTCCACTTTTGCATAATATGCCTTGTTCTAAAATATGTGTAGGGTACCACTTTTATAGTATTCACATTATCTTTATTACCTTCCCATAAAATTGATCTTTTTTCACATTTGTAGGCACAACACCCACATCAAGAAAAGTGAGGGGTCCGAGAAAGAGGGCTGAAGCTAGATGCATTGACTGTAGCCAATAAAGGAAAGCTTTGTGTTAACTTCTCATAATTATAAGAAAAGTCGGACTGCGAAATGCTAGTCCACTCGCAAGCGAGTGTGGGGTAATTGTTCGCTCCCTTGCCTCGTTACGACACAAGTCATGGACCAAAATACCTCTCCGCGAGAGAGATGCATTGATTGAAAGCCTCAAGGTAATGCATTTCTGAAAGAAGACAGTGAAAAGGTCATAAGAAAACTGGAAGATATGATGATACGTTCTCTCGGGCTGAACAACATTACCGCGTGGAACTAAAAGTTGAATGTAGTCACATTAATAATTTGGTGTTTAGTATTTTTTTTCTCTTTTCTAGTAGTGATGTTTATTTATTCATTTACTGGTAGAGTTTATTTATCAGATTTTTTTTAGTTTGGATTTTGTATTAACAATTTATTTTAATGGGCAATTATTTTTTATTCAACGTATATTATTTATTTATATTAATTTTTTGTATGATATTAAATCTAGGTTAGTCATCAAAGAAAAAATGGTGACGAGTATGGTACGATGAGAAAATAGTTACCGTGAGGGCAGTGTTATGTCTCTAATAATTTTTTGAAAATAGTTATCGTGAGGGCAGTGTTATGTCTCTAATAATTTTTTGAGACAAATGACTTTATCTGAAATTTTTTTGGAGACGATGAGATTCGTTATTGAAATGACTATACATAGACAATCCTAATTATTCATTATACTTGTTTTTAGAGACGACTAAATTTTGTCATTGATTTTCTATTTTGAGTTTAAATCTATTCCGCTGCTAAATCATTATTTTTTCAGAGATAAAAATATTTCGCGGCTAGAACTATTTAGGTGACAAATTTGTTGCTTCACTATAAATGTATTTTGAGACGAACAAATTTCGCCGCTAGAACTATTTATGTGATGATTTTGTTTCTTCACTATAAGTATATTTTGAGACGAACAAATTTCGCGGCTAAAACTATTTTAAGTGACGAATTTGTTTCTTCATGATAAGTATATTTCGAGACGAACAAATTTCATGGCTAAAGCTCTTTTAAGTGATAAAATATTTTCCTCACCAATAATACCCAGAGTGACAAAATTCTTCATCACAAAATTAGTGAACAGTGTGAATTTTATTTGCTCACGAAAAGATAGTTTTGGTGGCAAAAAGACTTATGTCGCTAATTAAAAAATTTCGGTGATTATTTCTTAAGGACGTCACAGAACATTTTCAACGACTCGCTATAGGTGATGAAACTTTTTGCGCCGCTGAATTCTTTTGGCAACGAAGAAATTGGTTTTCGTGACACAGTGTTTTGCCACTAAAAGCGACTTTTCTTGTAGTGGATGAAGAAGTTATCGAACAAACAATTGCATGTGGAGTAAGACGAGAAATAGATTGTTTTCGGGGCAGGAGCGGCTGATGTGGCGCAAGTTGCTAATGTGGCAACTTATATGGAAAGAAGTTGGTTGTGGCACCCGGTTGACGACGCGGTATTAACATGTTGATGACGTGATCCATTTCTTAATGACTTTGTTCGGTGAGCACCTCGCTCCAAAAAATGTAATGATGTTGTTGGTCCAAGAATATTCTCCTCAAATTGTAGAAATTTTTCCTTCGTGATGTGGAATATCGAGATATGATTGCAACGAACCAAAAATCATCCAATCTGGACATCATATGAAGTAGATATCAAAGAAATAAGATCGAACACCAAGCCCAATAATTAGTGTAAAGCGTCAAGTCCAAGAAGTAGAATTTTTCTCAAGCCCACAGAGGGGCGTAGAAATCCACAAGCCAAATTGACGTGGGCTGAAAAATCCATGGCTACAAAATTGAGTTGCTCCGCATTGCGCTGGATCGGAGGTAAGTTATTAATTTACTTCGTGCTGCACTGAATTGGATGTACGTTATTAAGATACTCCGTGTTGCGTTGAATCGGGACTATGAAATTATATTGTTTCGTGAAACAGTGAATCACCGAAAGCCGTTGTCGCCGGCCTGCCGCCGCCGCCTGCCGCCGCCGCCTGCCGCCGCCGCCGCCTGCCGCCGCCGCCGCCTGCCGCCGCCGCCGCCTGCCGCCTGGACCCCGGGAAAGGCCGCCGGGTAGGCCGCAGTGCAAGGCCGCCGGCGATTGCATCTGCTGACCAGACCTGTTGAAGATGATCGACCTTGTTGACGTGGGTGAAGGAGACTTAATTTGGGTGACGAAAATGTAACGTGGGTGAACTGACCCATTGATGTGGGTGACAATGTAACACGGATCATCAAAGTTTGATGTACCAACGAGCATCCAAGGTTAATATACGCAGAACATCGAGGTTTGATGTAACATGAAGCATCGAAATTTTCACCTTGATTTACTTGGCTTGATGTAGGTTCCTTATTCGTCCTTCCCTCTTTGTTTGGCACCCCCGCCCCGTCACCTTGTTGTTCTTGGTGCTTGATGTTTGTACCTTTGGTGGCCTACCCCTTTTCCTTGGAACCTCCGCTACATCGACTATGGGTGTGGCTTCGGAATGCTCACCTTGTTGTTCTTGGTAGCTTGATGTTGGTATCTTTGGCAGCCTACCCCTTTTCTTTGGAACCTCCTCTACAACGACTATGAGTGGGGCTTGGGAATTTTCATGTTGTTGTTCTTATTCGATCAATGTGGGTACCTTCTTAGGTCTACCCCTTTTCATTGGAACCTCCGATTTATCGGCTTTTGATGTGGATACGGAATCCGTCGTTTGTTGTTGACTTGATAGCGGTTCCTTCCTCGGCCTACCCTTTTTCCTTGGAACCGGCGCTTCCGCGAACCTTGCTTCCTAAATCTCACATCCGGTTAGATCTCGTTTCTTACTTGCATGGAGTTCATTTTCACGTTCACTCATTTCTTTCAATTCCTTCCTTTGTTTTCTCCTTGCCGTTTTGGTTTGTGGTCTACCGGTAGGATCTCCCTTTGTTGTCTTTTCACTTTGAGTTGTCCATGGGCGTGTAATTAGCCTTAGTTGGCTCAACAAGACTTGTCGGATAACCAAGTTTCCACGTGAGTAAGCTTGGTAGAATTCCTTTGGTTCGTTCGTATCCCAAGGTGATTTTCCGGTATCTTCCGTAGGGGGAGGGTCGAAAGATAGTTGCTTCCAAAACGGATCGATAACCTCAATAGGTATCACTTCTTCATACTTCACAAGCATATGAAGACACGGAAGCCCCAACGAAGACATGTCGGGAGAAATACACACATCACCCGGTTTGTCGTAGTGTATCTCCCATATCATTTGTCTCATCATATGTTTTATTTCCCATTAAGAGACGTTGAACTCTATTCCTTGGAGCAACTTAACATATGGTAAATATGAAGTCATCCTTTCCATTGAGATTTTCTCAAAAGCGTTCTTGATCCTATCGATATCACTCTTAAAGTATTGCTCCATTGTCTCGGTGACCGTAACCACGTTTCCTTGGACGGACCGGATGAGATCTTTCAATATCCCATGAGCGGACTCCTCTATATTAGTTGCTTCATTCCCGTAGTGTCTATACCGGTTTGTCCATGCACGCACAAATTTTTCCTTGAACTTATCCAACCATTGAGCCCGACAATACCAGACGACAGTCGGATAAACTTCATTCCAATCGGCAATAAACTTGTCCAATCTCTTTTCATACATATCCTTCGTAAGAGACCAATAAACTTTCTCCCAATCCCTTAAAAATTCCAACCACTTTTTATGATTTTCCTCATGTTCTTTGTCCACTCGCTCTTTGATCTTTCCTCTCACGTCTTCTTCTTCTTCGGGTGTTAGTTTGTTCTTACGAATATCTTCCTATAGTTGAACAATCATTCTCTTCTTAATATCCACCTTTGTGTGTTCAAACAAGGCATGACAAGTTTTTATCACATTATTACGTATATGGTATGTACATAGGAAATTTTGTGCATCCGGGAAGACATCGGATATTGAATTCATCAATGCATCATCTTGATCGGTTATGATGACCCTCGGAAGTTGATTTTCCCGGAAGAATCTTTTCAATTGACGTAATGCCCAATGATAATTATAGTCCCCCTCATTTTCCATTAAACACCATGCCAATGTGAATGTTACCTTGTCCGATGTGTGCTCCCACGATGTTCAACAATGGCATATTGTATTTGTTTGTCTTGTAGGTGCAATCCATCATAAGAACACCACAATATGTATGAGCCAATTGTGAAAGCAAAGAATGCGAAATGAATATTTGAAGGGGATTGTTGTCCGACCCTCTTTTAATTATATGCGTGTAGTTGTAATCCCAAACTATCTTCTCAAATTCTTGCATAACGCTCATCCCTTCCGATTCCACCTTTCTAATACTTTCTTGTGCGCTATAAATTGTACTTAGAGAAGACACGTTGTCTTATCCTTTTCCTTGAATCCTTTGAGAATATGTCTCGGTTTGATAAATGATTTGGTCAATCGCGTTTCATCCTCCATTTCATGAGGTTTTAGCTTCGCAACTAGGGAGTAACCAACAAAATCTTTCGGATCCCGGTGGTTATGACGGCAGAACGAAACCTCACAATCCCATTCATTGTTCTTGTCATTTAAACGAAATACAAGCTTAAAGGGGCAATTATCCTCTTTAGAGCACTTCTCTCGCAAACCATCTCAAAACGGCTTTTTGAACCTTGGGTATTACTCAACAACACACACATGTTCTTTAGAGCAGTCTCTTTAGCCCAAGCAATTGCTTCCTTTGGATATTTTATTCCCTACATAAGGACAACAATGGGAGATTATAAGGTTCATTACAAGCAATCCATTGGTAATATTCAAGATACTAGGTGAAAAGAAAATCTTTGGTAACATACCAGAGGCATTTTATAGTATTCCGACGTATCCCGACCAAACGGTTTTGCATTTGTCGGATCAATATATGTCACAACCTAAGGATCGAACGAAAATAAAATAAATTAGGTCCAAAAAAGAAAAATTAAATACTATGCCGGTACTCAGTTCCGGCATGCTCGATCACAGTCCCGGCATGGTCGAACTGGACCGAAACTGAAGACCAATTTTGAGACGCTTCCGACATTAAAAATATATTTGAAAGCAATGCTGGTAATACCGGTTCCGGCATGCTCGTAATCTAAGTTACAACGCCTGTACGAGGTTCCGGCGCGGACCATACTTAGTATGCCATATGCCGGTATTTAGCTTTGAAAAACACTCATTCCTATATGTTTTTTTTTAGGTACCGGCATAATAATGTTAAAATTAAACAACGCTGGTACACGCTTCCGGCGCTATCGTTATCTAAGATTCCGCGCTGGTACTGTGGTAGTTAATTAACTTACATGCCGGTATTTAGCTTCGAAAGACACTGCAACCTGTATGTTTTTCATGCAATACCGACATGGTAACCTTAGAATTCAACCATGCCGGTAGCATATTCGAGAAAATATTCCGTGGTAGGTAAAAAGTAACTTTTGTACCGGCATAGTTTTTTGGTTGCAAACTATGCCGCTTTTAGTTTCAAAATGGGGGATATTAAGGTTCCGGCATGGTCGTAGCATGAATACTATGCCGGTATTCGTGATTCCGGCATGGTATTCATACTTTGACCATGCCGGTACCGAGCTTTTACAGCAGCAGCAATGGTGGATTCAAAGAGAAAAAAATCAATTTTTCAACCTATTCGCAGCTTTACCTGAGTATTGGGAGCGCTTATATGTTGAGCTAGTTTACTCTCTTGGATTAGTTCTTCACGAAACACTTCATGCTCATAAAATTCATGTTCCAAAGGTGTTGGTTCCATAAATACTTGCAATTGTGAGTTGTTTTCATTAGCAGAAGATTGAAGATATGTTCGTTGTTGTAGTTTAGCTAAAGATTGAGCAGCAATTCTCTCTTCACAATCATCCTCCATTTTCACCAAAAAAAAAATTCTCTCCCAAAATTTTTCCCTACTTCTACTCTCACCTCGCCCACCCAAATACAAATAAAAACACACAGTAATCTTTTATCAAATAATCTTATGATTTTTCTAATTATAATTGATCACTAAACCTGATTAGTGAGGGGTAGATTAGGAATTAGATAAAATACTTAGATAACGGGTGACCCTGATTTGATATTTGGGTCCCGCTGTTGTCCTTTTCCTATATCCCCCAATTGTTTTTTGTATCCTCCAATCGCGTTCAAAATTAATTTGTTTTCATTCCTCTCCTTTTACCTCTTCCATTTTCTTCTTCCACATCACCTTCATCGCTTATTTCTTCGATTAATCATCAATTCTCAAAATAATTCATTATCGGTTAACACCACTTAATCCACCCGCAATGACTCTAACAAGATAAAAATCATTAGTTTTAATGCATGGATAGGCGGAACCGATCAAATTAGGTTTTTGAAACAACAGTTTCAGAACTGTCTACGGTGGGGAAACCAAACCGTACGCACTGTCGACGGTTGGGAAACCCAACTGTAAGTCATCTACGGTTTGGAGTTGAGAACTCCAAACCGTATATTCTGGGTTCAAAAATCCTACGATTTTAAAAAATTATACTTCCATACCGTAACTTGTACTTATGGTTGGGAAGTATGAATTTTCCCAACCGTAGGTTAGCTTATAGTTCGAATTTGGGGGTTTTCAAAAGAAAAAAAAATAAGTGATGGGTTTTCTTAGTTTTTTTTTTTTGTGATCGTCTTCTTCATCGCGGCGGAGAATAAGAAGAGAGAAAGAAGAATAATAGGGTATTTTTATGATCCTCATCTTCATCATAATTTATGAATGAAAAGAGAAGGAGATGGTAATAAATTTAATTTTATAATTTACGGAGAGTAAAAATAACTGGATACATGGTTTTGTTGATTATTATTTCATAATCCGGTTTTGTCATCTTCTGAGCCCTCAAACCCCAATGTTTAGAGCACCACTGCCACACCGTTTAACCTTTAGGCCCAAGGTTCAAATCTCACTGCATCCCCTTTGACAAAAATAAAAGAAAACCTATCAAATGTCCTCTCTTTCTCTCCCACTTTCTTCTTCTTCTTCTTCATTCTCTGGGCGGCTGAAGGTGAAATTGAAATGAAGTCTTTCAAGGTAATCGGTTCTATTCATAGTGTTTCAATCCTTAATTAATTTGTATTATCTTTCTTGCATTAGGGCTTTACAATTTGGGGATCAGCTAATATTGGTGTTTGTACTCGTCAGCTTATTGGGTGAAATCAGGGTTAGGGTTACAGTTAATAGATATTTAGAGCACTAGCAGATAGTATCTCAAGTTAAAATTTCAAATTCTCATGTAGATTACTGATGAAATTGTATTGATTTGAGATGATTTGTTAGCATTTGGGTTTTAGTCCATTTTTTTTTTGTTGTAATTGTCATGCTTTTAAGTGATTGATTTGTTTCTTCTTCTGTCAAATCCTACTGAATGTGTAGCATATTGATTTGCTGTGTTCATGTCAGACTAGTGCTCTATCACTTTTATCTTCTTGTTTTATTACTAGCAGATGTTGTGGTTTATGTATCCTGGTCAATTGGTTGTGGTAAATAACCAATTCTAAGTTGTACAATCACAGTTGTGGATTCCGTGTATACTGGTTGGGACCTCTCACCGGTACAAAGCAAAGGTACCATGGTAAGTACTTATGTACCTCTTATGTATGAATCATTTCATTCAAGCAAGATGTTGTTTGATAAGATGCGTGAAACAAAGTTTTGATTGTTGCATCCATTTAGTGAATCATCTTTTTTTTTGATGTTTAGGATTGGTGAAGAAAGTTAAATACTGCAAGGTGGACGAATTAGACTTAAAGGGTTGCAGCAAGCGGCTGTTGCTGTTGGTTCCACATTGCTGCACTCAGGACCCAAGACGGGTGGATTTGATAGCAGCTTTAGGGGAGACAACTGGAAAACCAGCATTTGAAAGAGTTTTAGAGAGGATCAAAAACAACCCAAAAGGCAGAGTAAGTTTCTGTACCCTTAGCGGTGTTAATCTTTTACCGAGTTTGTAGAATGCAATAAGTTTTTCGATGCTCTCTCATCGCTTATTCGTCTGCGATGCAATGATCCACTACGAAACCCAATTAACTTATAACTAAATATATGTCTTTTAATCCCATATGATTCTCGAACTTTGAACTCTTTGATGGGGATGTGAGAAGTATGATTACACCGTTTAAAAGATAGAGAAATAGGCCTTCAAGATTCCACCATTAGTGGAATGTATTACTTAAAACGTTTTTAGGAAAAAATAGATAGATTGAATGTTGGTAAGATAGGAGAACACTTCCATTTTTCATGTGAAAGGAAATTGTATGGTTAAACCTTACTCTCATATAGTGTGATGTGCGTCGACATGACAGTTATTTTCATGTCGGATTCACATGGTATGGACCTTGGACAACTATCAAAAAGGTTGAGTTTTGAATGGCACTATTATCGGCCTAGATTTTGGGGAAACCCTCGATGATGGGTTTATGTGGCTTATTCCAGGAATTTTGATTTGATGTTGATTAGAGTTACCTTTATGTTCCACAATTTTTTAACTATGTGAAGATTCGGGTGATGCAGGGACATTGTTTCTATTTAGGAATGTTTCTGTCCTTGGTCTATTTAGGAATGTTTCCATGATTTCTTTCTATAGGGAGGGTGTTTCTGTCCTTGGTCTTAGGTTTCTTTCTGTAGGGGTTATTTTCTGATATAAATAGGCTATTAGGTCTACTTTATCAAACAGAACTTTTATGATATTTTCTTAAACTTATAATCTGATTATAGAAGAGTAATGGGTTTTTACCTGGACTCGATTTATCTACATTCTTAAGAGTTCAACCTTAATCTTCCATATTCTATCTGTTTAAGTGCGATGTTCTATGGTTTTGGATTTCCAGTTATGGGTTTCTGAAGTGCATCAATTGGTGCTAGAAACAAAACACCAGCAAACCCTTGTTTTCCTGGTGTTACGTTTCTAGCGCCAATTGATGCAGTTTACAAAATCAAAAGGACAGAATATCGCAATTAAACAACAGCAAGCATATAGAACATGAGATTGAACTCTACGAACGTGTATGGATCGAGTCTAGGTTAAAATCCATTAGTCTTTAATAATCAATAGATTTTATAAATTTAAGAAAATATGATAAAAAAGTCTGTCTTCTAAAAAGGACCTAATAGCATGTTCTAAAGATTATGAACATGAACACGCAGTAGTCCAGGAAACACCAGTCTCAGAAAGTGAGAGTGAAGGCGAATAAGCAGAATGGATGGTAGGAGTAGCTGGTTTGGGAAGGACACTAAGACAGTTCAACGAAAGCATTGGTATTGGTTGCCTATTGTACTTGTATGGATCCTGCTGTATATGCCATCATGTTTGAATTCCAAGATTTGCTAGTAATGTTTACTTCATAGATTATATACCTTAGTTTTACATATGCACATAAGTGTTTAATTTTTTTCTTTCATAAAATCTATGAATAGTTTTTGTCTGAATCCGTGTGAGACTGTATCTTCATCACATTCTGAACTAAATCCATGATATTATAATTGATTGGATTCGTGTTGAAATCCATATTTCTTTCTGGAAGCTTCCTAGGATAACAATGACTTACATACAGAGTCCAATACTGCTGACTCATCCTGGCCTGAAACCTTGTGACGTTGTCATGGATGGTACCAGTACAACCTATGTTGTGAAAGGCGCTCTAGGCGCACGACTCGCCCAAGGGGCGCCTAGGCAATAAAGCGCCCTAGGCGCCAAGATGTGTACAGATTTATTTATTTTTTATTTTTATTTTGTTTTTCCACGGGCGCCTAGGCCCTAGGCGAAGGGGTTGGCGTCTCGCCTCACCTCGTCTCGCCTAGCGCGTAACACAACATAGAGTACAACTACTATGTGCCAGCATAAAGGTTCATGAGGTGGTCACAGACTGTCTTCTGAAAGTTTTGGAGGAGACTGATTAGATGAAAAGTACTACGTAAAGTTTGCTCGTATCCATTCTCCACTAGTGAATGAAAACAAAAGAAAAATGCTGTGTTAGACAAAAGAATTGGAGAACAGTTTTCGAAATCTAAACCAAACAGGCTCTTAATCTCATTCTGTTGAATAATACCTTTTATTGTATGAATCATTTGAGACAATGCTTAAACCAGAGCTTGGATTGTTGGAACCCTTTAGTAAGTCATTTTTTGTTTTGATGTTCACAGATTGAGAAGAAAATAAAATGCTGCAAGGTGGACGTATCAGACTTAAATGGTGGCAGCAAGCGGCTGTTGTTGTAGGTTCCGCATTTGGTGCACTAACGGATCCAAGACGGGCGGATTTGATAGCAGCTTTAGGGGAGAATACTGGAAAACCTGCATTTGAAAAAGTTTTAAGGAAGGATCAAAAACAACCCAGAAGAAGGGAGAGTAAGTTTTTTTTACCCTTTGCGGTGTTAGTCTTTTACCGAATTTGTAGAATGCAATAAGTTTTTTTAAGCTCTCTCGTCTTTTATCCGTTTGCAATGCGATTATCGACTACGAAACACAATTAGCTTATGACCAAATGTATGTCGTCTAATCCCATATGCGAGAAGTGTGATTACACCGTTTAAAAGATTAAGAAACTCAGGGCCCTCAAGATTCCACCATTAATGGAATGTATTACTTGAAACGGTGTGGAAAAAATAGACAATTGAATGTTCCATTTTTCATGTGATAGGAAATTGTATGGTTAAACCTTACCCTCAGAGAGTGGGATGTGCAGGACAGTTATTTTCATGTCGGATTCACATGGTAGGGTGGTTGGAGCACTATCAAAAGGGTTTAGTTTTGAATGACACGTTTGTCGGCCTAGATTTTGGGAAAACCCTCAATGATGGGTTTGTGTGGCTTATACCAGTAATTTTGATTTGATGGATTTTGGAACGATGTCAAGACTCGTCAAAATCATGGTGAAGTTTCCTCTGTAGATTTAAAAGAATATGCTTAGTTTTATTCTCACAAAATTGGTTCATAGGTCCCATTATTTTTACTAGGCCAGTATTTATGTTTTCCTCTGATTACCGAAGTGAAGGAGAAAATGTTCTCAAGGAAAGCATTTCTGAGTCTTTCCTTTTAGCAAACACATAAATGGTTATATTGTTTATTCTTCCTTCTTTAGCATTTTTGTATTCTCTTGTGAATCTGCAGATTGAACATGCAGAGGTCCTCTTTATGATTTAGTGCCATTTACTGTACCTCACAATCTCTTCACAGGCTATGTTGTTGGAGCATCTGCTAACGTGGGGCATGCGTGGGACCTACCAGAGAACACATTTTGGTGAAGCTTACGATAGATTTATGGGACCAAGACACTTCTCTCCTGATGACCATCCACCAGTGCGTTTCATGGAGACAGGAACTTGCATATGTTGCAATTCGAGCCTGCGAGGTGCATGATTTCTGGCATACCCTGTTTGATCTTCCAACCAACTTAATTAGTGAGTCTGCACTCAAAGTCATTGAATTCGAGCAGATGTACCTACCAATGTGTCTGTTGTCAGTTGTTGGTGGCACGACTAGGTTTAACGGGAAGAAAAGGGCTGTGTTCTTTAAACACTACTTGCCATGGGGAACACGAGCTGGTAGGCCGTGTACAGATCTCATGTTTATCTACTATGAACAGCATTTCCATGAGGATTTAGCCTAAGAGATGGGAAATAGGCAGAGATCAAGCATGTCAGATCATTGGTACTCTATCTGGGGTTTTGGGTTTTGATACAAGTTATATGGATGAAATAATGGCAATTTTGATGGCAATTGAATAAGCTGTCAGTGTATGCCTATCTAAAATCATTATTAGATCTGATTCACAGACAATATTGGGGATTATAGTAATGGTTCCATACCTTGCTGTATACAAGCAAAGTTGGAACCTGGCACTGGTGCAGACGGTGGATTAGAGAGACACTTTTCTGCCTATTCTCTTGCAAAAGCTGGGCCTAGTTATGCAGGTGGTATAAGATTGGAGATGGGAAGGACTGATTCTACGCCAAGAATGCACAATTTGCCACTGGATTACAAATATATATGTTTCGAGATTTCTTCGCTTTTGGTTTCTTAGTTTTTCCTGTGGGTTATCTGTAGTTTGGTATCTGGATTATGTCCAACTGCAATCTTCTGCCTAACATTTGTCCAGCTTCAAGTTTAGTACTTCAAATTAACATTGACCATTGTTGACTATGCTTGACTAAACCAGCAAACAAAAATTTACTCCGTATTATTTTTATTACAGGCATTTAGCACCAGAGGTCCTCAGCGTTTAACCTTTAGATTCAAACTTCAAGCCTCACTACAGTCCCTTTTTACAAAAACAAAACAATCTACGTGCATCAATCGACCCACCTAAAAATCAATGTAATGAGGATGAAAATCCACATACTTGTTACGTATTGAAGTGTATGACTAGTCGATCTTCTTGTACGGATTGTGAAAGATTTGCGCGATTTGTTAAATAGCTCTGTATAGGTGAAGATGCCGAATAGACCGATGAACCAAGCTTCAGCGTACAAGCCAAATGGCGTATACCTTACATTGTTTCTGAAAAAAGGTGGAGTCATGGTTTTGTAAAGAGACATGTAACCTATGATAATACATCCGATTGAGATTGCCATTAGTGACGCAAGAAATCGGACATGAGGAACAGGCTGATCAAGGATGAGCATGGTGGTAACTAAGAGGATAATGGATAGAGACAGTAGAAGTGCCAGTGCATTAGAGCTCAGATATACCTGGTAACTAACTGGGTTTGTATAAGCCAAGATAGGAGTCCCTGCATAACGTATCAAATAAGGGGAAAAGCTTGCATCACCTCCAATACTACGATTGTAGTCGGAGAAGATTTTCCTCCACTTATCCTCATCCAACACAATACCAGGTGCTGTCGGAGACGTATAGGAATATGAATCATCATTCAACGTGATGTCTGAAAGAGCCTTAACAAAATGAGCGCTGTTGTTTTTGCCTGTTGTAAAATTACTTGTAGCTGTCGTCTGTTCCAGCAGGTTTTGTAAGTAAGAACTAAAATGATCAGACATAGTGGTGCCGATCACGGAGTTCAGATAATATGTAAATAGAACAGGGTCAATAGACGAATCAACCTCTGAATCCTCCTGAAAGACACCTCCAGGTGGACTAACAGTTGCTTGAAAGGCGATGCCTGCTATCAGTACTGCAACGACCATTAGCATATTCACCCTCTCATGCATCCATTGGTTATCTGACGATGTTTTTCGATCAACTCTTTCACAAAAATATCCCAAGCAAGAAATTTCAAGCTCAACCATTTCACTTTTTGCTAACATCTGTATGTCATCCATTTCATTTTGAGCTAGCATCTGTAGGGCTCTGAGATTAGCCTTGTTTAAAGCATTTATTTCAACTCCTATGTAATCATGCTCCAGTAAATAATCCATCACCTGTAAAGAAACAAACACAAAAAATTGTAATCTTCTTTCAGTTTCAAAGTCTAGTGGCAATTATATTCTGAATTTACAGATGGTTTGTTTTTTGCTGACTCAACGTCTGGATCTGACTCGGGCGCTGTTTCGGCACCGGTCAATGTTAGGATGTTTGTTTTTTAATTTGAGTCAGATCTGACTCGCGACCTGACTCAAACTTAACCCCCGAGTTAGACTCGTTAGGGCTTGGGATTAAATACTCTGACTCATTGGATGATGCCACTAGGGGTGTAAATTTTGCCCGGCAGCCCAAGGCAAAGTACCGTCCGCCCTATCCCATGACAGATCATGGGTTCCCGTGGCCCATTACGGGCTGTCCCGACCTAGGCCACTTAAATAAGAGGGCGGGCACATGCCACAATCTAAATTTTCTTGCCCGACCCAATACCCTCCCTATTAGCCCGTCAATGTTACCCGCCCTATTAGCACGTCAATGTTATCCATTTACCTAGCCTAAATAACTATTTTCATTTTTTTTTATCCTAGAATATACTTGGTACAGATATTTAATACAGTCAATCCTCATAGTTCTCTTATGTGTTTCTTAACTTTTACTTCATACGAATTTAAATTTGCTAACTTTTTAGAGAAAATATTGAGCAAAATCTAAGGTACGAAAAATTATAGGAAGCTTGGTTTATCTTGTTCCCAACTCAATCTCGTATTTGATTATTAATTTAAAGTAAAATTTGTGTATTATCACAATTACTTTATTTTTATTTTTAATAATATATATATATGTATGTAATATATTCAAGGCCTTCCCAGCCCTACCCGCCCGAGCCCAAATTACATAACAGGGTCGGGCAGGCCATGAGTATTAACTGTAGATAAATAACCTTGCCCGTCCGGCCCGTTTAATTTCATGGGTAAGAGATGTTCTGACCCGTCCTGTACCGTCCCATTTAATAATTAGGCCAGGCTGCCCGGCCCGGCCCAATTTACACCCCGAGATGCCACTGATTCGTATATTTTCTAGTCAGTTGAGCCAAAATCTAAAAAAACATACACATTGATGCAAGAAAAAAAAACGTAATGCTAGTTATACCTTCAGCTGCTTTGTTTTCGCTGCCAGGTGCAAGATTGTGTTCCCATCAATGTCCTTGGAGTTCACAGAAGTAGCGTTCGGGTTTGTAGTAGTATCACTTGGTGAATGCGACAAGTACTCAACCAACGACTTTAAGGCCTTAAAAGTGTGATGTTTAACACATAGGTGTAGTATTGTTTCTCTCCGATCCATCAGGACTTGATAAATGGCATCAGGTTTTCTAAGAAGCAGCATTTCCATGACTTCAACATTATTTCTCATGGCTGCTAGATGTAGAGGTGTTCGTCCATCTTGATCTGGAACTGTGCAAGTATCAACTCTTGCATTTAATAGCAATCTCACCATATCAACATTACCTCTTACGGAAGCCAAATGAAGAGCTGTAAATCCTTGCGAATCTTTCACATCCGCGGGATGTTGTTCATCATTTAACGTCAACCGCAAAATTTCTTCTGCAAATTTAACATGACCAAGCATAGCTGCAACATGTAAAGGAGTTCTACGGAAACTAGTAAATGTTGCATCATGAAGACGGAGGTTTGGATTTGCATCAAGTATGATAGCGAGGGATTTGACATCGCCTTTTCGTGCTGCCAAATATATCTTCTCCATTGCCTTTCTCTCTGTATACGTTATAAGCTGATTGATGTGCACACCATAGTCCTAAAAACATCAAGTATGATAGTGGTGAGTCTTACCTAGTAGCTTGCACCCTCCAGTCCACTATATAAGGATCGATACTTTTAATAAACCTACCATTAAAAGTCCTGAACTTTTCAACCGAAAATCAACGACGGAAATCCCCCAAAATTGGCACTTTTACACATCACTGGTCGTCCCCATTTGTGATGATCAGTTATTCAAGCACATCCTAATTCTTTAAGGAGTTTACCACTATATTCATGAGTGTTTTCTCAAATTACTTCTGCTCCATATCGTGTTAAAAATATATTAATTAGTGTTTCATGTGATTACTGTTGGAGAATAACAATTAAAATTGATCAAACAAATAAATAATAAAAGAGGCACTTATCTGGTTTTCGTGTCTTCTCGTTAGCCAACTGTTGATGTCTTGAACATCCTGTTAAACAACATAGAAAGAAGAAACTCGAATGGTAGATTGAGGCGCATGTTCAACATACTGTCCTTAAGACAAGAATGCCCGGCTACACTCTGAAAAGATGATGCTATAGCCATACGGGTACATCTGCCTCCAAGATACAACAATCTTAACAAAGTTTGAATAGCACATTCAAATTTGTCCTACTAGAACTTGGCAGCGGAAAACTCATGGAATCGTTAGCACTTAAACCCTCGAATCAAACATCGAAAAACAAAGAAGAAGTACTCAACCCCAGGGGATATATAAGAGAGGTTTTTTCTATATATATCGGCAATAAAAAGAGGTTCTTCTTATTTAAAACCCTAACCCAAATCCAAAAATATATGGTAAACTTATCCCGTAAAAAACTAAGAGATAAATTTGGAAGGTGTTTTTTATTTTTGGAAAAACCTTTTTATTAGTAATTTTTATTCACATAAAACTGTATTTTTTCCAACAATCCCCCACATGAATAAAAATACGATGAAACACGGAAAACAAGAAATATCACGAATAGGCATAGGTGTCCATAAGGTCTTGAACCTTTGCTTAGTGAGAGGTTACCTGAACTACTTATTAGCCAGTGTCCATTAGGTCTTGAACTTTCTAACATTTGGTGTAACTCGCGATAAAAACCACACATGATATCTCCAAGGTTGCTGCCAAGCTCCGCCGTTGTGTCCATTTTGGCTTTGGACGTCTTGTTTCTCAGAATGTTCTAGAGAATCAGCTCATATTCTCATAGGAAGCGACCCACTTCCTCATTCAGATAGGTGAGTTCCATTAAGAGTGTTCACTGCTACACCTCACTTCAATCTTACATTGAAACTATGGAACTCATTAAGACTTATTAAAAGTCATCCGTCACATGCAGTCACACTATCACATCTACACCATAGGGAAGGGACAGAAAATTAATTCTCTGATAGTGTTTACCTTTACCAACCACAAATTAGTTGTCTCATTCGAAACCTTGATCTTGGGATCTCCAGTCAACAAGGTTGAGTATCCTTCATGGCAAGTTATTATTTTATGAGCTTAAGTCCCATTCCCCCTCGATGTATAATTACGAACTATCTCTTTAGAAAATCCTTTCGTCAAAGGACCACTAATTTTTCTGTTGACTTCCCTAAGTCTATGAGGTTCTCTTTTGACTTTACATGTCTACTGAGACCTCTTTTTGACTTCACAAATCAACTAAAATTACTTCATTAAAGAGTATAGTTGTCTTACCGAATAAGCCCTCTCCGAGTATGTCTAGACTTTGTCATTGCTCATTTACTTTAGACTTACATAGTCAATTGAGTTTTTGCAATGATGGCCAGGCTTCGGTCACAGAGGAATACAAGTTCAAAATACAAGTTCATCTTGTCTGTCTTAAGGACTTCCTTAGACAGACACTCCTTAAGAGGATACACACATAGGCTAAGATTTATCCATAGCTTCAAACAACAACATCTCTTAAGGTCAGTACAATATGTATTACATACACAATTTAAGATGTACCTCAAGTATCACAAATCTCTAATCAGATCATCCAGTAATTCTCTTGAGATACAAGGGTATTTGTATACACCTGATATACTGCACATTTACAGCACACATTAAACGCATCGAGTTTGACAAAAACCATTTCCTTCAGAATTTCTTCTGGATCCTTTCGATCCTTTAGATCATATCAGCCATCTTGGTCTTTCAGTCAAATCGTAAATATATCACATATTTCATAGGTGGTTGTAAAGCATATATCACATAATTGAAATTAATTATGTACCTCATGCATTCCAATCTCTGGTCTTCTAATCATAGCATCCCTGGAATTTCCCAGGTTAAACGCGGATATGCACATCTGTTTTGCAACACGTACTAAACACGTTAGACAGAAACTACAAAAAAAATAATATTTGGTTACCTACTGATCCTTTAGACCATGTCAACCGCATATTAGTTTCCTGTCAAATCTGAAGTGTTCCATAATCACGTGTCTTTCTTATATTCTTCAAGGTTGTTTTATGCATTCATCATATACCTCTCATCGTTGATGGAATGCAAGATCACATGTCTTATCCCCCACATTTAAATACTTCTCTTAAGAATTATTTAAGACTTATACCGACAACAAGTACAAGAATTAAGCATGAATAGGTGATGCTCTTCCCCTGAAACGAGCTTCACTATACCTTTGCATGCTTATTCAAAAGAATTGGAAAAAACACTTTGATTCGCACAATCTAGTGATTTCAGTTCCCGCATACATCGCTTCGTCTTTGCACGTAAATTGTTTCTCCTCTTAACAAACCCGATGAAAAACTTTACGCCGCTTAACACCATCACTGGACATCATGAACGGTATTTTGGACTCCTCGTCATGCTCGTGTGGTGCCAAATCTTCTACTAAAACGGAATATGACCTTCTGGATCTCATCCATACGCTCATGAGTGTGTTTGTCATCCAAGAAAACCATGATTAGACGAGCTTCTTTGGAACTTCCACAACCATCCAATATGTAGTGGCATTTCTCCTCCTTGATCTCTCATACGACCCATGAGAATCTTCACAACATCTTTCCCAGACACGGTATTACGGTAACGATCTGAGGCAGTATACCTCTTCTGATCAATCTTGTAATTGATATCTCTTAACTTCACTACTGCAACCACAGGTCTATCTGTATCTGGTCAGCAAGTATGACAAGGTCATGTAACTCATTCTCTACACGTATAATTACCCCAAAGCTCGTGTCAGCAAGCATGACAAGTACATGTAACTCATAATCCCCAAATCTGGTGGTATCTCCAGAAGTTACTTCAGAGCTTCATGAGTACCATAAACAACCTTCACATGATCCTCGAGCTTGAAGTATTTGCAAACATATTTTTCATGCACAACAATTGTTGTATGCAGGTCCTTCCTATTTGGTTTCATATTGAGGTTACCTTCTTCAACTTTCTCAACCCATCCGCTCAGATTTATTAGATCTCCTTTGAGAACAATAATAGAATCACCCTTCATATAATGGCATTTTTTCCTGATTTCTGGTGAGGTGGACATTGCATACTCACTAAATCTTTGAAGCTCATCAAAATATGGTTGAGTATTTTGATATTCAATTGATCTCAATGGCAAAACACAACCATCAAACTAGCTTTCTTCCCGCAGAACAAAAACTGACCAGTGTAATCCCCTCAGCCGCAAGGAATAACTCCTTCTGATGCTTGTACCTGAATGGATGACGGAAGGTAACTCTATCTAATGGTGCACCACGTCCTGGATCATGAATGATTTCAGTAACTACACCTAATCATGGCAAGATGACGCTCATCCCTTGTCCAGATGAAAATCTCAGCACAATTTAGAATGTTATTGTTCTAAGGAGTATCATTACTTCTCTCTGTGTTGCTCAACTACTTCTGCGGACAGTCTGGTTACCGTAACTAATTTCTTCTAAGTTTGAAACTCAGTCAAGCTCTGCATTTTTTTTGTCTGTCTCTAACTCTGTTCATAGCTCAGCTTCCCGTCACTGCCAAACAACAGTTTCCTCCTTTCTTCGCTGCTAACATCCAACAAGCCCTTTAGCTCGAACTTATACTACCAGACCTTCACTGCCATTACCATCCCATCACAACTCCATCAACTGCCACTTCTAATGACTTCCAACACCTACAAATGCTATGAGTCACTTGTTAGTACTGAATTATATTCCGAAACAAATGTAGAATTTCCTGAGTGGGATGGCTACATTAGGGATCCTAACGTCATGTTTGCGGTTGATAACAAAAGTAGCCTTTGAAAATTCCAGGAGTGGCCTCCGTAAGGGGGCAAGTAAGTGTCACATCATTAGTCTTATAAGTAACAAGCGTATGTATAATGTCCAAATCATTATTAGGCTTTCTGAAATTTGTATTTCTCCCAATATATTTTCTCAGTGGTG
The DNA here is from genome assembly GCF_003573695.1 of Papaver somniferum. Classification (NCBI taxonomy): domain Eukaryota; kingdom Viridiplantae; phylum Streptophyta; class Magnoliopsida; order Ranunculales; family Papaveraceae; genus Papaver; species Papaver somniferum. The sequence goes on along the minus strand of NC_039362.1, from coordinate 174,643,331 downwards.
TTTCTGTCAATCGCCACATCTTTTATGCTGTTGTGTGCTCTCCTCTATGCATTTATCTTCGCGAAACTACCAATTGTCAGGTACTTTCGATCCAAGGCATCTTCTGAAGGGTCAAAAAACAGTTGCAGCTGACTTGGTTGCAGCTGGCATGGAAATGAAGCAAATCGGAATACTATTCTACTTACCCTCTTTCTTTCTGTTAATCTTGTCCAACTCGTTATATTAGGCCGGGAAATAAGATTTCGGAGTTTTTATTACAGGATGATGAGGAAAGCCAGAAACAACAACTGGAGCGCCTGACCACCAAACAGTTATAACAATTGATGCTGTCAACTTCTTCTCCCAAACATCAAGTCCAAATTTTGATGCATTTGCAAAGATAACAAACATGTGGTGACTATCGAAAATCCATGAAGATGTCTCACTTGAAGCTGTTTCGACGGCTCTAATTCTGTAGAAAAAATGTCAACATGGCTTCAGATCTTGACAGATGCTCAAACCGTCAAATTTACCACTAATGGTGATGCTAAGTAATTGCTTGTTGGATCTAAAGCCGAGAGTCCTTTGTAGAATCTAGAATTTGGACAACAAACTCTTCTCTGGCTAATGGTGTAGGTGGATTATTAAGACTATCAAAAGAAGAAAACCCAGAAAATATTAAAAGCATCTGATCTGCATCCATCCTAGGCCCATAGCCATCTAAAAAGCTTATTTTCTTCCAAACGTCGGAGGTTGGATTTATACGCCTCTGTGGTTGCATCTACAACGATCTCTGAACCACCTAGCCGTGGACGCTTCAACATATATAATAAGCACATGCTCCAACAGCTTTACTGGCTTGCTTTATTACGAGTATTATCAGATTGACCCGCCGAAATTAGAGGATATACAAGATATCCCATATAGGCCCCTGATCAGATTTAAAGCACATATTAACCAGTTAGGTTCATCACGATCACATGTAAACTTAAAAAAGAAAAACAGTCGATGTGTATAGTACGAGAGCTACTTATCAAACCCAATTCGATTCTTTCTTAATTGTTATTCTAATATACTTTCTTGTCTTAAGATTGTTGGTGAATAACAATTAAAATTGATCAAACAAATAAATAATAAAAGAGGCACTTATCTGATTTTCGTGTCTTCTCGTTAGCCAACTGTTGATGTCTTGAACATCCTGTTAAACAACATAGAAAGAAGAAACTCGAATGGTAGATTGAGGCGCATGTTCAACATACTGTCCTTAAGACAAGAATGCGCGGCTACACTCTGAAAAGATAATGCTATAGCCCTACGGGTACATCTGCCTCCAAGATACAACAATCTTAACAAAGTTTGAATAGCACATTCAAATTTGTCCTACTAGAACTTGGTAGCGGAAAACTCATGGAATCGTTAGCACTTAAACCCTCGAATCAAACATCGAAAAACAAAGAAGAAGTACTCAACCCCATGGGATATATAAGAGAGGTTTTTTCTATATATATCGGCAATAAAAAGAGGTTCTTCTTATTTAAAACCCTAACCCAAATCCAACAATATATGATAAACTTATCCCGTAAAAAACTAAGAGATAAATTTGGAAGGTGTTTTTTATTTTTGGAAAAACCTTTTTATTAGTAATTTTTATTCACATAAAACTGTATTTTTTCCAACAATTACAAGCCATACTAGAAACCCCGGAGGTTCATCATATTAGAAATTTATGATTTAAATACAAAATTCGCATGTCCTGGAATTACAAAGATCGATGTAAATGTTGATACCACTCACAAACTTTGTGTTACTTTAGAAAATAAAAATTTTACAGTCATATTTTTGGTGCTGCCAGTTTCCAACTAAGATCACCAAGTGACTTTATATTTTATACAACTTAAAATTTTTATACCACTCACAGGTTACCAAGTGACTTTACCACTACTATACTACAGTGAAATTCTGTGGTCATGAGTCAAACATCACTCCTTAATCATTTAATTCGGGAGCTGCACCCTGATATGTCTTCTATATCAGCGTAGTTGTCTCCATGATGACCTATGACTGAACAGATGATAAGTACTTCATGCAATTAGCCCCGCCCAGTGAACTGCTAGTTTCCAAGGCACTAAAGAATAATCTGATAAAGCTTATATGGTAAACCCAAGAACCCAGTGAAGAGATTGTATAATTTTAGACTTTTCATTTGTCGTCTATACGATTTTAGGCTTCTCCTTAAATCCTCATTCACCACTGCAACGTATTGAAATTAAAATCAGTAATGGTTCACACAAAAATACTCACGAACTTATAAAACGTAAAACTAAACAATAAACATATAAAAGAATGTACGTACCATTTACCAAAGTTTCAACGTTACGTTTTACACTCTTTAGATACTGATCAAAGGGATGCGCATCTTCAGACCGCTGACTCAAATCGTCCTGCGTCCTTGTTATTTCCTCCTCCAACAGCATGTATTCATCTATTGTGGCTCGAGATGGCTGAAAATTGAGATATTGATAACCGTCATCACTATCTTGGTACTTGGACGTATCAACTCCTAGCCTTTGGAGATGCACAATAATACCACTTATTCCACTTTTTAAACCCTCCAGGCATTCCTCATCATCATCACAGACATGATAACTATAACCATTACATTCTAATTTTTGCAGCATCCAGTTCTTAATATCCTCTGGGAGGGCGGCGGCGTCTGAAGAGTTTAAATATCCCGACATTGAAACTCTCGTCTGTGTCAAGCAAATAAATTTCAAGTCAGGCAAGAGCAAATTAAATGGTTTTTTTTTTATGGTCGAAACTTATAGCTAAGTAATTTCCCATCAACTCTAGTAAGGAGGAAGGCGGGGTTTAATCTCCACCATAAACGTATATATTAGTGCAGTTATATGGTTGGGTTTGGCGAGTTGGTTCAGAACTCCCCCTCTTTAGGGAATAGAATTCTCTTCCCACTATCCAAACATGCCAAAAAAGAGGTTTTGAACCGTATTAATACTAAAGAAAAAATACAATGGGCTGATACGCATACATGATATGGGCTTGACTAATGATATTGGGCTACTTGAATGGGCAATGCTGCGTTGGGTGTAATAAAGCCTCCCCCTACTGACCTCAGGCGTTGAAATCGGGGTAGCGGGCCTCTGCGTCAACCCAAGTTGCATCTTCTGTTGGAAGGCCCACCCACTTGACAAGCCACCTAGTCACTGGTCTGTTCTTGCGTTTGTAAGGCGACAAAATTGTTTAAAAGTAATTAGAACCTGCATTTGCTGTTTTGTCGCTCTTAAATGTTGGTAAGAATGCTTAGAGTAAGTTTTCTGAAATTCAAGTTGAAGATCAAACAGCGCAGGCTAAAATCTCTGGCAAAATTAAGAAGTAATCTAATCAGTATTTTAAGGGATATAAAATTAGTAAGCATGAAAAAGAGAAAGGTGAGGTCGAATTTTGATTAATGTAAGAAGAGTTACTTACTTTAAGGATTTCCAAGTCCTCGAACGCATCACGATATTCATATTCATCCCTAGTTGATGGATAGAGTCGTAACATTATGTTGGCGCATGTATCCTTGTGAAAGCTTAGCAGGGTGGTAATCTTTTCATCCTCGGAGAAGTTTCTAGGATTATTCAAAATATCCCTCATACGATCCCTGCAGGAAAACAAATCGATCGGGAATAGCAAAGTTCAGAATAAATTATCTTGTCACAAACACTAATTAATTGAAAGGGGGTATAAAAAAAAACTTAGATTCAAGATATATATATATACCTGTTTGCATCCGCATATTCATAGTCTTTCCGGGAACGGTGAAGGTTATCTCTGATCTCCATAAAATCGTTGAACATTCTAAAGTAGGGGGAATATAATAAATTATTAGAAGAAATTCGATTTGATTGAACAAGATTTAAAAGAGATAGATTTTATATACGTATATCCTAAATAATACCTACCTGCATGATTTCCGGCAATATTTCTCTATAGACGTCACCCTTTGAGCTTTCTGATTGATGTTTGGTGTCTTCATGATTGATTACGTTTTCTTAGGTTGAGTTCACCTAAATTGTGTATGGCACCGCATATACATATGGATAGATATAGAAAACAAGTTTTTCCTAGTTTAACTACAACATCTTTACTTTCATAAAATCAACTGTTGCCAAATTATTGCCTCAGCAATTTGATTGCGCGAGTAAGTCGTAGTTGCATGCCGAATCAGTGTTGGACTGCATCCACAATATCTGGATGGCAATTGTCCATAGGAAACAGAGACAATTCTCATCAAAAAGATTGTTTCCGGATATATTTAGCTGTACAAATGATATGTAAGATCCAAGTACAAAAATAAGTAGAAACTCTCAGTCAAAAAGTAGTCAGTCTTAAAGAACGTACAAACATAAGTTACTAAACTAGAGACATTACGTCTAAATCACTCCCCATTTGTAGCCTTCAAGGTGGCCAAAGCTTTAAGCCCTTGTACACTTCCATCTTCCAAGCATATGCTCAGCCAAATCCTGGACAACAATTCAAAACATCTATCAAGAAAGTGAAAATGAATAGCTCAAAATCTTACCAGTGCGTGTACAAGGGCTCAAAGCTTTGGCGAACTTGAAGGCTAAAAGTGTGGAGTCATTTAGGCTTAATGTCAAGAGTATAACTAGTAGAACCAGGAATAATTTTTGAAGCAGTATGAGAAAACATTCCTGGGTTGATACGAAGAGCATGGTATGTGTACCCGTACGAACATGTTAAATGAAACCTTGAGTATAATCGTCTTCCTACTCCTAGTTTGGAGTGTTAGACTTTTTTATGGTTTAGCAACTAATCATGTTTAGTTTGACAAAACTGGATTAGTCTAATCTTAATCAAGTGTGTGTTTAATGTTTAGATCATGTACTAAAGGAAAGACTTTTATTGTTTTGTGGTTGTACATAAGGCTAAAGTACATCAAGTTAATCCACTAAGTGGCATGCAAGTTTTTTATTTGAAGTTAAGAGATGTGTCTCCACCTCATGATGGCTGAGTAGGTGAAACATGTCTATGCAGTTGGAGGTGGACTCCCTTCTCGCCTTATTTAAAGTAATTTCTGCCATTAGAAGTTTAAGGACATAAAAGTGGATGAAAAACCTTCCTCTTAAGGATTTTATTTAAGGTACCAACTTTTGTTGATTGTCTATTCTTATCAGAGAAAAGTCAGGTATATCTTTACCCTATAATCTCCTATTTGATCATGTAATCCTTGAAGAATATCTCATACTAAGCATACAACAAGTCTTAGCATCAAGTAGTTATATCTGAACACATAAAGTTAAGCATAAAGCATGTTCTTTCTGTTTAATGATCATGTAGTTGTTTCTAGATGCAACACATGTAATCCTAAGCATAAAGTTATCTCTAATGGACATGATGATTTACTCATGTGTGGTAAGTGATTTTTCTGTTGGACCCAAAGGTTTAACAAATTTATTATTCACTTTGTATGAGTACATCAGTCTTGAACTTCATTTTAGGGGACTTCGATATGTAATAACTTTACCCAAAGGTGAAGTGACGACAATATCGAGTCTTTATAAAGTTTATGCTTGCCTTATTGATTAAAGATAAATAAAGAATTTTGTTTTCTGTTTAGTTATGAATCCTACGCAAGTTCAGATTGTTTTGGCTGGTATCGAACCTTTAAGTGGCTCAAACTACTTAAAGTGGAAGTCGCAAGTTGATATAGTTATAGGGTGTCGGAATTTCGATATAGCTCTATGGGAACCAAAACCGGTAGAAATTACAGATGAGTCTACAAATGCTCAGAAGAAGGCATATCTCAAGTGGGAAAAAGCAAACAAAATGGCTATTCTAATCATTCGAGGGGCTATACCTGATGCTATCCGAGGAGGAATCCCTATTAAAGACACAGCTACAGAACTGATTGAGGTGATTGAGTCACATTTTATGGGATCTACAAAGTCTTTGGTGAATACTCACTTAAGTCGGTTATCTTCAATGAAGTATGATGGTAAAACAGTATTAGAGAGCATATACTTCAAATGGCAGAACTGATCTATAAAATTCGTACCCTAGACATGTTTCTACCTGATGACTACATGGTGCAACAAGCAATAAATTGTCTTCCAAAATAGTATGAAGCGTTTAAGATCAACTACAACACTTGTGACATGAAGTGGGATTTGAACGAACTAATTACTCACTTTGTACAAGAGGAAGATAGACTTCGACGTGAAACACCGGAGTATGCACATTCAGTTCATCATTCAGCTGCATTAGGTCCCACAAAGAAGGACTTCAAAGTATCAACATCAACAGCCAAAGCATCAACGGGAGCAGATAAAGAGGACGGTTTAGGAGAAGAAAAGCAAGGTTCACATAGCTCTTATACATGTTTCTTTTGTCAGAAGAAGGGTCATATCAAGAAGAACTGCTTGAAGTATCAACGATGGCTGAAAAAGCTCAAAACATAAGTTGTTGAAAAGAAGTAACTAGTGGTTTAATATTCTAGCAAGTCTATGGTTGTGTGTATTTGGATGTGTTTGTTTGTTGTTTGTTGTTTTTTGCTTGTGAAATATAGTAGGCAAACATGTTTTAGTTAGTAGATTAGTTCTATAAGGTTGTCGTATGCATGTTAAGGTCAGCCATATGCATGTTTTTATCTCACTCATAATTTGTAAAGTTCACTGGGAGAGAAGTTCTTTTTGCTACTATGTACAATTCAGTGGGAGCATATACACATTATGTTTGCTATATAGTGTGTTTGTGCTAACGTGGTTTCCTTTAGTGACATATGTTGGATCTCTTTTGAGACGATACAGTTAAATTCTCAAGTAGTCTGTCCAGTTTGGGTATAAGGTGAAACTCATTTTCAGACATTGTAGGTAAGTTTGATCTCTTTGAGATCGAAAAGTTGTCCTGGTCATTAAGCATGAGGCATGGCGAATTATTTCTCATTATTTTCTTTTATTTCTTCATCTCTATCTGAAAGGCATGTCGGCTTTATTAATGCAAGTTATGTCTGAAAAGCATGACAACTTTAATGATGTTCAAAAATTGAAGAAAATAAATGAATATGAGAGGTAAGAGATGGCCGCTCGAGAAACTACTAAAAGCACCCAGAAAAGTATTGGAGGCACCATATAAATGCATTGAAGGCATCCGGAGGAGTTTTTGCTATTCATAGCCCGAAATTACTCCTTATACCCCATAAATTTCTATTCGCACCCCCAAGATTGCTAAATACAACCCAAATGCTAAAGGCACCCCCGGACTGGATAAGGGGCACTTTTCTTCAACCTTTTGAATTTGAAATTTGGCGGGAAGAAAAGTGCAGTACTGGCAGATTTCGAGTTCGAGATTTGAGGTTGTTTTAATGAGACTAAACAGGGTTAGTAGGTCCAACAGAATCAATTAAATAGGGCTAGTTCATCAAGTTTGGCTAAAACAAAGGAAACATATCATGGAACTTTGCTGTGTTGGGTTTGGAAGAGAGTCACTCGGGTTCTTTCATGGATTCGGATTTCTTTGGGCCTGTTACGATAAGTCAGAGTTGGCAAAGAATTTGTTTGCGAAAAAAGGAGTTTGTGATGAATTAATACTTGGGCTAGAACGTCGGTTTGGAGCAAACAGAGGAGGAACTATCCACGGGTCTCTGATTGGTTCGAGTTTGGGAGATTTTCAAGGGATTTGGTACAGGATAATGTTCTTACCATATACAAAAGATTGAATGACGTGTTCAGGGAGCTTAAAAAGGGATTACATCTCATAGGGAGGTGAAATATTATCGGTTTTCTTTACACGGAAGTTTTTGGTTGAATAAATGGAAGTCATGAAGAGATAAGGGAAAGATATGCTCTGTTTGGTTCGCTAAAAGATTGGGGAAGATCTTTGACAACTCAGGGACGCGGCAAGAGGAAAGAAAAAAATTACCATGACTTGGAAGAAAAGAATAATCAGATATGGAAGGTGTTTTAGCGAGATTCTTGACGCTGTTGTGCATAAATAGAGAGGGTTGAGGTCTCGAGAAGGGAGACGGAGAGCCTGGGATAGAATAGTTTGCTTAGGAATCGAGAAACCAAAGTTTTAGAAAGTCATCTGCTGCTGCAAACCTAGAACACGAAGAACAATATCTGGAGGAAAAAGTCACAGAACTGTATCGTTTTACGACAACAAAAGGCATATATTGTTTACTATTCAGTGGTGAAAGATCTTTAGCAACCATCTGCCGTAGCTGCACTGCTCAGTTTTATTAGCTAGAAACCTTTAGCGACTGCAAAATCATTGTAAGCTTATTTATATCTTTTGAATACAATGGTTAATGAAATTTTCTCCAATTCTCCAATCATGAGTAGATAAATTTCTTTTCTAGGATTTTGGAGGAAGTTATTTTTGATGAGTGGATTTTAGTAATTATTTTCTTTGACAATAAATACTCCAAAATTGTGCTTTTATTTTGTCTAAATTTTTTCTCTTCTTTATATGCTTCATATTAATTGTTCTGGGTAGTTTCTACCGATCTTTTATAAACGAAGGAAAGTTAGGCCTTAGAATAACGACGAGAGTCATAGAAACAAAAAAGCTTGTAACGTTATATTTTCCAAAGCATGAGTTCGCAAATTTTTTTGAGTAAACTAGGAGTATTTTGTCAAAGAAGTAATTCTTGAGTTTATAGACTAGTGGAATCAAAAACCCTAGAATCTTCTCTCCTTGGTAACCAAAAAAATCAATTTTAAGTAGTTTGTCTTAGTATTTCGTTTGATAATCCAAAACCAAATATTTAAAAAGAGTCCGAGAATCGAATCCTTATTACCACAATCAAGGATGAAAGTGTGTTTTCCATATCCTCGGTTGAGCTGTAAGTGACAAATCCTAAACCTCTTCACCTGCGAGTCTCGCTGTCATACACAACTCTAGCCTCCAATACTTTCCTCTGCTTACTGAATAAAGTCTCAAGTGCCTGATGATTTACATTCCATGAAAGGTTACCCACGTACAACCTTTTAGATGAACCTGAACCGCCTGATCCACCAAACTGTGACCTTTCCTCGAGCAGAGGTGCTCAATAGTTCACTCTGATAGTTCTACCACCAATTCTTAAGCCATTCAGTTTCTGTACTGCATCCCGAGCTTCCGCAGCAGAGGACATGGTAACAAACGCAAACCCACTACTTCTTAGAGTTGGATTATCGCAGAAAAACCTAACCATCTGAACATTTCCACCTGTTTGAAGCAATCCAACGTGAAGTTAATTTGTCGATAATCAATAATATTTCCTTGGTATCCAAGGGAGCAGGACTTAACGAAGTAATTCTTGGCAGCCAAGTATTCGATACTTAGGAAACTAGTAGTATTTCCATATTAAGGAAACCAGTTGAACTTGGTCACCAAGTATTATAATTGACCTTTAAGTATATATAGGGTGATCTCGTTTGGAGAATAGTATGAAATCGACAATGGAGTTGTGAGAGATTCCATCCCAACCTCCGGGGTGGTTATCTTGTGAAGAGTTTTCATGGTGAGTCCAAGGTTTCTTCTTGAGCGATTAAGATGGTTATCTTGTGAAGAGTTTTCATGGTGAGTCCAAGGTTTCTTCTTGAGCGATTAAGATACATCGTCGGTGAAGGTCAAGAGAGAAAGGTGAGGCTATCACGATCAGTGGTTCTTGTATCTAGCGTAAGGTTACAACAAAAGGAGTGTTCTTCAAGTGTTGTATATAATCGAAGCAATCGGGCTGCGATGCTAGATAGCAAGATAGGGGTTGAGTCAAGGTTGTCTTCTAGACATGGTTATAATGCTAGAGAGACATAGGTGGCTGACACATAAAGTGTTCTTGTATTTGTTTTTCCGAGATTTTTCATAATAGTAAAAAAAAAATCATCATCGCAAGTGGACGTAGGCACATTGCGAACCACTATAAATCTCGTGTCGTGGTATGCTTTTACTGTTTACTCGTTTTATGCTTGTTTGCTTTGTTATATCTATATTTGTGTTTTTCGTGTCTATGTTTGATAGAGCACCAGACGAAAGTAGTCAACCCTTACCAGAGAGAAACCCTAAAAATTGGTATCAGAGCCATGGTTGGCTCGGTACGGTGGTCTAGACAGTGAATGTGTTGTTTGAAGCAGGGAGTTAAGGATTGGCATCGGAACAAGCATAGATTAACATATATGATATTCTTTGGACTCTTAAGTTCAAGTGAAGTATGGTGATCGTGATTCAATGAGGTCCTTCGACAAGGCATTGAAAGGGAATACCGTAGAGATTTTGGAAGGGTGTGTTGATTGGGAAGAACGTGATTTGCAAGAGGGTTGTTTCTTTTGAAGCAATACTGATCATCGTTTTCGATTCAAAGAAGGTATGTCTGTTAACAAACTTCTTAATAATTTCACTAAGCTAATGTGTTACTTAATGAATGTGGGAGAAGTTGTTAAGGGCAAGGAGCAAGCTATGTTACTACTGCTGTTGTTTTCTGGATATATATGATATGCCGGTACAATTGAATGTGATCGGGATCAAGGGTTGTATCTAAACAACAAGAAAATCTGGAAATAATCCGGATGTGAGAGTTATCCAAAGGGAAGTCTGAATACGTTATTAGTGTCACGTAGAAAGACACTGGAAGAAATATTCTCTGAAGTTTTAAGCTGAGGAGAATTGTGATCAGTCAAATAAGGTGGTAAATGTAAGTTTCTGATTCAGGAGAGGTGTGGGAGATCACATGTGGTGATCATTGCGAAGTGTGGTTCTTTGGTTCAATTTTTCTTTTCATATGATTCCAAACATGGGCTAGGTTACTTCTTACGAGTCTTTAAGAGGTGGTACTATATTACTCGGTAGTAATTACGCATGTGGTATAGTTGGAATCAGAATAATTGAAAAACAAGAATCATGAGGCAAAGTTAATCCTGGTGACACATTCCTGAGTAGAAGAAGTATTTGACATCACTTTGAACTTTGGAATCCAAAGATTACGGTAGTGTAACGGAAGGTGGATTTTCAAAGGTGATGGATTCAGACTCGAAGTTGGTAATTCAAGCTAAGAGACAAAGATTTGTGTTTCTTATATGGTGGTACAGTAGTAGGTGGATCTTGTGCAGGAATCAGTAACGATGTTGATTCTAGTTCTTCAAGACCTTAATATATATATGTCTGGGGCATATAAGTGAGAAGAAGCTAAATGATGTATTTGCGAAACTTGAAGTCTATGAACGTGGAGTTTATGGAAAGGAGTTTGGCAAGGTTTTCATTATACGGTAAGTATGGAGGGGATGCGTTCTGGAAGGACGTATGGTGCACTCATTTGAATGTATGGGAATACTTTTTGAAAGTATTCATGCATGGAGATTCTTTATCGTACTGTATGGCGACTTATCAAGGAGAGTGTGGTTGTACGCCATGCTGATTGGTAGAGCTGTAAAAAGAAAGTGCAAGAGACTATGGTGATGAAGACCCAGTCTGACGAGGACGAGTTAAGTTGATTAACTGTGGGATTCAATGTGTGTTGAGTCTATAAAGAAGTTTTGTCAGATTCATGCATAGTAAAGCATTGGGGTTGCAGTGATAAAGAAATCTCAAGGTGGGAGAAGACACGGTGCATGTTGCCTAAAAGATTTTTTAGGTAATTAAAATTTTGTAAGTTGGTGCAAAAGGGCGTGTCATCTCAATTATGGTTTACCAATAATTGTATCGTCAAGTTGAATTCATCTAGAATGGGTGAAGTGAAGTCTTTGTTTATCCAAACAAAGAAACTTCAACTTGGGTGGAGGACTGGTAAAACGGTATGTGGGAATTTATTCCACAAGTGATTTATATCTTAATTATATATAGATCAGGTGGAGGTTCAAATTGGTGAATCTCAGCAACAACGAGAAGAAAATTTCCTGATGAACAACGGAAGCCCAATGACGTAAGGTCTCCATTACAATTGGAGAAGTTTGCAGTGGAAAGAAGGTCGATGGGTGTTCATGTGGAAGGAAGAAATTCCGAGTACGAAAGGCGTACGACGTAGTTAAGAATATTGATAGTCAAGGGTTATGCACAAGGAAGGTATTGCTTACGAAAATTCTCTCCGGTGGTAAGAATACATAAATCCATACCTTGTTGACTATGATGGTGGTGGTCTGTGGCTGTGCACAAGTCGAAGACAACTTGTTAAATGGTACTCAGTTATGGAATAAGATAAATTCAGCTCAAAGGTGTTGTTGCAAAAAAGGAAGTATGTATGCAAATTAACGGAAGTATCCAATAGGAAATTATTCACGAAATGATGAGCTTTAAGAAGAGTAAGACTCAAGAGGAGGTATGATCGTAGATCAAGATTCAAGGTGAGATGGACTCCACTAAAGCAAGACTCATGGTAGAGACGGGCTCAAGATTTTTGCAAAAATGACAAAGATCCATGCATGGATTGATTGTGTTTGGTGCGTAATAGGAGTCATGCTCAATATACTTTGATATATAAATGATGATTAGATTCTTAGAATCTGACATGAGGAGTTAGTTTAATATAAACTAACAAGTGGTCATTCTTCTATAAGTGGATTATATGCTTATTGCTGCGAAGAGCATGTTCGATATTGAGAAAGTGGAGTCTCAATTGAGTGTAAAGCTTAAGATGAAGAATATAAGGTATCTAAATGGTACAGTAGAAATGGATTGGTGTACCAACGATATAGTGGTCAAGAACTGCTATAATTTTGTGGTTAAGTAGATTCCGATGATGGTGTTTTTACAGTGGCTTGTCGTCCAATAACCTGGACGTCGTCTTTACAATTAGTTGGAGCTCAATAAACATTGGAGTCTGAATTGGTAGACGTAAATGACGCCTTGAGGGAAGCAAGTGTGCTTCGAGGCTTGATTGGATATTTTGGAGTCGGATAAGAATGCATATGTCCATTATGATTGTCCAAGAGATGAAAATGTTTTTTCAGGCATTAATATTTTCAAGCAAGGGTAAAACATATCAATGTTCGGTTTCAGTTTGTGCGAGATATCGGTGGAGAGTTTTCATTATGGAAGACTTACTGGAGGGATAATCTCACAGACATGCTTACAAAGGTGGCACCAAGGATTAACTACAAACATGGTTTGCACTTGATCAATATCTACAGGAAAGGTACAAGGTGGTGGCGATGATTAACGGGAAAGGAAGAACAAGTAATTTAAGCGAAGGATTATCAACAAATATGGAGATTTGTGAAGTTAATTTGTCGATAATCAATAATATTTCCTTGGTCTCCAAGGGAGCAGGACTTAACGGAGTAAGTCTTGGCAGCCAAGTATTCGATACTTAGGAAACTAGTAGTATTTCCATATTAAGGAAACTAGTTGAACTTGGTCACCAAGTGTTATACTTGACCTTTAAGCATATATACGGTGATCTTGTTTGGAGAATAGTATGGAATCGACAATGGAGTTGTGAGGGATTCCATCCCACCTCCGGGGTGCTTATCCTGTGAAGAGTTTTCATGGTAAGTCCAAGGTTTCTTCTTGAGCCATTAAGATACATCGTCGGTGAAGGTCAAGAGAGAAAGGTGAGGCTATTACGATGAGTGGTTCTTGTATCTAGCTTAAGGTTACAACAAAAGGAGTGTTCTTCAAGTGTTGTATATAATCGAAGCAATCGGGCTGCAATGCTAGATAGCAAGATAGGGGTTGAGTCAAGGTTGTCTTCTAGACATGGGTTATAATGCTAGAGAGGCATAGGTGGCTGACACATAAAGTGTTCTTGTATTTTTTTTTCCGAGATTTTTCATAATAGTGAAAAAAAAGATCATCATCGCAAGTGGACGTAGGCACATTGCCGAACCACTATAAATCTCGTGTCGTGGTATTCTTTTACTGTTTACTCGTTTTATGCTTGTTTGCTTTGTTATATCTATATTTGTGATGTTCGTGTCTATGTTTGATAGAGCACCAGACGAAAGTAGTCGACCCTTACCAGAGAGAAACCCCAACATCCAACAACTTCAGCAATATTGATATTGAATGGAAGGTTATCAAGAAAAAGTCTCAAATCCAAAGATAAATTCCGCACAACAGCTTCTTCTTCTTCCTCGGATTCTGAGGTAACTGCAGCCTTGACGGCCTCCTTCTTTAGTATTCCCAAGCGGAGTCTCAAACCTTTGATGTAATGGTTGACTATTCCAATCAATTTCAAACAGCTGCTAATCCGTTCTTGATGCTTTGTCATGTTCAGAAAAATAACTCGTAATGCACCTTGGATAGCCTTGAGCTGGAAATCGCGGAACTGTGTTGCTGTTAGGTTCTTGGGTTGTTGTGCAGGTAGTGGTAGATCATCAAAAGTTTTTGGTAACTTCTTCTTCAACTTTTCTGTCAGATATACCGGTACCTTGAGTATTTGAGCAAGTTTTTCTGCATTGTAGCTATCCAGTAATGCCCTGAGTACTTGAGCTTGTGGATTATATAAGTAGCCACCATCTCCCTGCGCTTTGTTTCTTCCAGGTAACTCCTAATCGTCACCTGCTGACAACCAGAAAGATCTGCAAACGTGCGCATTTTTGTAATGTCTGGAACCTTCTTAGCCAACTCTCCGCACAGAAACATTTGTTCTTCTGATAAATATTTGGTTTCTGCATATGAAACGCCTAGATCGCGGTCCAGTTTGGAAGACAACTTGGTCATTGAAGTCAGTTCCTTTTGCAATTCTCCGCCGTTTTCATCTGTTATTTTCAAGGAATAAATCTGACATGATGCGGATGTAATTGAATCGACATCTGGGTATTTGGTGTGCTCCTGAATAAGTGGATGAACATCATGTGGGTAAACATCTTCATCTACAGTAGTTCTGTCTTTGCTATTAGGAAAGATATATCCAGCACTAAAAGGAGGAACACATGAGATATCACTTGAAGAAGAAGAAGAAGAAGCATCCATAACTTTTCTCATCTTGCTCAAGAAGCCTTGATTTTTAGGTCGAGTTTTAATCGCGGTAAACCGAAGATATAAGCAGTGGAGAAGAAGTTGGAGGTGCCGATTAAGATGCCAAAATCTGTATGAATAAAAAAAAAGGGAAGGAGATAGTTACGGTTTTAGGGTTCGTCTGCTGTTTATACTTTCGTGTGGTTTTAGGATTCGTCTGCTGTTTGATTTTTTCTAACAAAACTAGTCACAAAACACCAAGGTGACCAAATTTGTGGAACAAAAAATCCAGCCATATTATCTTTAATAAATAAAAACCATTTGATTAAAAAGTGACACAAAAACCCCATATTAAATACTCCCTCCGTCCCACTTCTAAGTGACCTATTTGAAATTTGCACAATTTTTAAGGCAAGCAAGGAAAATAGTATTTTTAATCATTTTTTACAATTATACCCTTATGAATAATAACTAGTGAAATTTAAAAATGGTTTATCTCTCAAAATACTCCACGGATGTTCGCAAATTTCATACAATTGAAAAGCATTTTAAAACACCTACGTAACGAATATAAACATGCCTATCAAATTATACATATTTCATATATTATTTATAATTAACTAAAAGGATAATTCCGGAATATCTCATTGTTTAGTGATATAGGTCACTTATCATTGGGACAAAATCTAAAATCAAATAGGTCACTTAGGAGTGGGACGGAGGGAGTAGTAATGAGTAAATTTAGTTTTTATTATTTTAAAAAAAGCCAAACATACCCTTTTATCTTTCTTCTTCTTCTTCTCTCTTTTCTTTTTTCTTTCTTCTTTTCTTCCGCCACCTTCTCCCCACCACCATCACCACCAGCAGCAGAAAATTGTCTGCGAAAACCAGCAGCAACACCTCCGCTACCACTATCAGTTGTACCTTTGTCTCCTCTGTCTCCTCCACGAACAACTCCGTCTATTTTTCTTCTATTTTTATGTTCAGATCTATCATCTCCTCTTTGTTCCGCACCACCACCAAATCGACGACCATTTCCTGGTCCTCCGTCAACACCTTCTCCTTCATCCCCTCAAACCAAGACCGTTTAAAGATACAAAAGAAATTCAAAATCACTACTCGTCCCTCACTTACCCGTCCGTGCCGAAAATTCCTCTCAGATTCAATAAATTTTACCCTATTTTGTTATCTTTACAACCAAACACGTACAATCGAAGGTTGCAATTTCTTCTCCTCGTTCTATGAATCATCCATTTGGTCTTATAGGAACTTTTTAACCTAGCCCAGTGGTATGTATTTGAATTCCTTTTATTTAGTACTGCATGTCTGGTTTGAGTTTTTATTTCTCTGAAATTGGCTTAATCTGGTGAAAATATGATGAATTTGGTGGTTATATGATGTGGGTTTGATTGACTGTAATTCTTAATCATATTTTTAAAATGGTTTTTCAGTGTGATGTTTATGATGGTAATTCTTTGATTAGATGAGTTGAATATTGATGCACTATGATTAGAATGTGCTGTGCATTTTCATTGTCTTCTAAGGAGCTCATTTCATTTGTTGATTTACTTGCGTGTCTGCTTGTCTTAGTGTTGGCATTTTTCTGGGTGATTTCAAAAATTTTGTTTTGAAAGTGATGATGTTGATTGGGTTTTTAAAATCTGCCATTTTCTGGATGTGTGTGCTCAAAATGGGGCTTGTGTTTTTAAAATTTCAAATTGAGGTGTTCAGTAATATTTTTGCAATGACCAGGTGAAGCTGTTTGCAGAGAAGGAAACTGGTGCCAGATTTGGGTTTGAGTGAAAACTGATAGACACGTCCTCCTTTCTTTCTACCTATACTAATTTGTTAAATTGCAGTTTGGCTTTCATTTTTATATGTCGTGGAGGACCATCCAGATTTTGTATGGGTGTTAAATTGCAATCTGCTCTGGATGCTCTTTACTTAGCTTCATATGCAGGTAATCATGACATTTCAATGACGTCTTTCTATCAATGGACATGTATAATATATCTTGTATTTTTTCTTGCAGTTGGACAAACATTTTCACGTGTTCAATTATGGTTTCATCTTATTTATGATGAAACCGAAATTGGTTTCATCGTATTTATCATGAAACCAAAATTGGTTTCATTATATTTTTGTCGATCTCGAAAAGAAGAAAACTTTCAGTTCTTGAGGCTAAAAAGGGATTTGTTCCTAACAATAATATCTTGATTGTGTAGGCACAACATGGTTGCTTAAGGTCTAGTACGTTAAGAAATTTTTGGTTAAATCGAGATTCCAAGGACGAGGATAAAAGCGATATAGCTTTTTTGGAGGTGTAGACCCAAAGCACTATAGTGAAAAGGGATACTGGCAGGTGAGTGAATGAAATCATTCTCATTTGAATAATCATAAGATAGTTACTTATTCTTAAAACTGATTACACTTTTTTATTTTTCAAATGTTAAATAATGGTTTCTTGGTAGAATGGTAGTGTATGCTCCCTATTATATTATTTTTCATAATTGTTTAGGGAATTCAGAAACACTGCACCAGTTGCATTTCTGATAACTATAGGCACTAGGTAATTTTAATGGAATGTTAGAAAATATGAAACCCGATTACCAGTGCAGATGGACAGTTGCATTTGATTTCGTGAGTGGTTAAAATTAACAAGTTCGTCCATGGGATTTTTGGGTTTGCGAGACACTGATCAATAAACTTAGATTGCAGTAAAACTTGTAAATTTTGTATCATACGATTTTGTAATTCATGGGTAGCGGTATTTCAGTAGTGATATATTTTGTATCATACGTTTTATGTGTCCCTGCTTGTAGCTTTTATCATTGATTTGCTTTATTCTTCGTTAATTAAAATGATCTGATCCACTAGTACAATAAGGGGTTTTAGTCACGGTTGACCTTGTCGCGGTTTTATGTAAATACGTGACCAAAGTTAAATTGGTCTCGGGGATAAAAAATTCCGGGACTATTCACTATATCTTTAGTCACGGCATTAATTTTATCTGAGACACTAGATTCCTAGTATTTAATAGACTCGGTTTTGGCCAAGTCCTAATACGTGTTTATCTATCTCTAGAGACGTGTCTTCACTTTGGTATATGATTCTGGATTTAGGATCTTGGTTTCGATATGACCGAAATTCAAAATCAGAAAGAGGGAGGAGATAAGGTTTTCGCCTCGAAGAACAGCTGTCGTTTCTAAAACCTAAGTCCTAGAGTTTATGTTGCCAACAATTCGAAAACAAAATTCATTCTCCCCTGTTATAAATCTCTATTTATCCATTCAGCTAATTCTACCGAAGATTTTATTGATCGATGAGGTCTCACGGAGATTTTTTATTGGACACGGCTTACATTCAATCTTGTTTGATGCAACTGCTTAATACCCGCACCTATGATATACCCATTTCAAATTTACCGCCAATTTTGGTTTCCCACGATCAACACTACTCCACTCCCTATTTTATCTCCATTATTTCCTTGTTTGAAACCGCAACAGTTTTGAAGGGATTACATGAAGCCAACTGCAAGTTGTTTTCTCTATCTGATATTAATCAAGCAAAATCCTTCCATTTCCCTGAAATTAATATATTAAAAGGTGAAAGCGTCAACAGCTGATTACAAGGTATTCTCCTCCTAAAATCAAAGCATTCTCTTATATTTGTTTTGGGGTCATTCTCCAAATTCGGTATCTTATACTACTCTGATCAATGGGCTGGTGAATTGGGTATTACATACAAGGTGCTTGATGAAATGTCAAATAATGGGATACTGCCTGATTCTCACACTTGAAGTATATTTTAGAAAGAAAAGATTAAGTGTTTTCTTTACCTTTGGTTTTGCATTTCTTTATTTGTTGTCTTTTATATTTATTGCGTCATCTCTTTCCTTATAGTTGTTTTTATAGGATTTGAATAAGTTAAGGGGCTAGTGATATCAGGTGTTAGGGAGACCTCTGCATTGGCCACAATTAAACAAGAAAAGTAAGATTTAAATGGCTTGAATGGTTATGATATTTGGTATAGTGAAAGCGCTTCATTTAGCAAATACTAGTCGGTCTCTCATTAGTTAACCACATTTTTTCATGCTAAAATCGAATAGAAATCTATTTTCATTAGTAATAGCAAATACTTCATTAGTAATAGCAAATACTAGCCGATATCTCATTAGTAATAGCACCTTGGATATGTTTGTAATTTTTCGTTATTGTCTTTACTAGTAATCTCGAACTTCAGATATTATCTGTTCTTGGATATGTTTGTAATTTTTTGCTCCTAGCAGCTTATATATTATCTGTTCTTGCAGCTCATTTCATGGATACTTCAGACACAGAGTCTGATGGCGGGCTACAAGAGTATTCAGATTCCCACAGCGAACAACAGTCAGATTCCCACAGCGAACAATCAGGTTTGTTGTTTAAGTATTTTCTTGCAGTATACATGGTTGATTCGACCAAAAAAATTTGACAATATAAAGCTCCTTAAGGTTGTACCGCGCCAAACACTTATTAATTCGTTTTTCTTTTTCGTTTTTTTTATCTCAAGTTTCAAGTGAAGATAACGTGGATGCAAAT
This sequence comes from Papaver somniferum, assembly GCF_003573695.1. NCBI lineage: Eukaryota > Viridiplantae > Streptophyta > Magnoliopsida > Ranunculales > Papaveraceae > Papaver > Papaver somniferum. Next base: position 174,623,883 of record NC_039362.1, on the reverse strand, counting down.
AAAGTAAAGCGGACTAAGACAAGATTACCAAAGCTTTTAAGGGATACTAATGGTGAAAGGCGGACTGTTACTTATGATGAATCCAACCAAGCAACCGGTAAAAATGGTTTCTTGCTCTCAAGTTACATAGGCAGCGATGTTGGTCCAAGTCTTGGACTGAAGTATACCTGTTGGAAAGAAGTTCCACCTGTAGTGAAGAAAAAGTTATGGGAGGACGTAACGGTATGTATTAATTAATGAAATGCCCCATGTTAAAATCCCTACCAATGTTTTACATATATATATATATATCACTTAGTCGATGTTTATTTACCTCCAGTTTAAGTTTGATCTCGACGAATCAAAGAGGAAAGATGTATTGAGACAATTTTCTGTCTTGTGGCGAGGATGGAGGAAACGAACTGCTGCAAAGCATGTTACCCCATTTGAAAAAAGCCGAAAAAAGCTTAAGAATGTTCCTTCAGATTTAAGAGGTTTTGTAGAACAAGAAGAATGGAAAGAGTTTGTAAAACGGAGATTGAGCGACAAAGGCAAGGTATGTCAATTGAGCTAAACAAGATTGGGTCGAGAATTATTTTGTTACTATATAGAGCTAATACATTTTTAATCTTCAGGAGTTATCTGAAATTGGCAAAACGGTACAAGCTCACCACAAATATCCGCATAGGATGGGACGAAGGACCTATGCTGGATTAAAGGACAAACTGGTTTGCAATCATAAGTTTTTTTTTTGTTTTTTTTAATTTGTGAAGTTAAATGTTGAAATTAATTGCTGAGAGAGCTCGTGTATACATTCTCATTTTTTTTCCTTCTGTTTTTTACTTGAGTTCGTTATCTGCTTCCAAAGTTTCTAACTTCAATTTTGTTGTGTTCTGTCAACATAAGCTTTTAGATGAAATATAGTGTTATACAACATAAGCATCATACTGATATTAATGTATTTTCTGTACATAAAAGAGAAGGAAAGTGGACAAGTGATTCACCCCCTCCACGGGAATTATTATGGATACTTGCACGCCAAAATGAAAATGGGGAGTATAAGACTGATGAGATTGGTGAAGTTGATGCTCAAATTGTAAGATAGACAACTTCAATTTAATTATACACAAGTTCTATTTTAAAATAAGTAGATATCCAGTTTAACTCTTTGTGTGTGCAAAATTTTGGTTTTGTAACAGGATGACTGCTCGAAAAAGATCAAAGAGGGTACAATTGTCTGTGAAGGTAAGACAGATGCCCTTGTAAAGATTTTGGGTGAAGAACATGGTGGAAGAGTAAGGGCTGCAGGTACAAGAGTGACCCATAGTCAGTATTTTGACACTCCTCGACAGCGTGGATCATCAAATAAAGATAATCTGAATAAAATCAGAGAACTGGAAGAGCAACTAAGAGTGAAAGATGTGCAAGCAAGAATAAGTGAAGAGAACTTGAGAAAAGAATTCCAACAACAATTGGAGGAACAGTCACTGGACACAGAGAGAAAATTGCAGAAATAATTCCTTCAGTTCAAAGAATTATTGGGAAAATCCCAATATGATACGATTCAGCCACCTATGATGTCCTCAGAAAATGTCCCTGCCTTAGTGAGTTATTTTTTTAGTTTATATTTCTAATTAAATAGAAATATAGATAGTATGCTGAACATAGAAATTTATGAAGAAGTAAATACAAGTTAATATTTGTTATGATGAAGTTAATTGTGGTGTCTTGAACCCGGATGAATTGGGTTAATCTGGTTTGATCGTTTTTGAACACCTTAATGGAAATGGCATTGCAAATTTTTCAGGGTGCTGAGGATAAGGACTTAGCTGAAACTTGGTGGGAAGCTGTTCACGATCCGAAAGGAAAGGCCCAAAATATTCGGGTTTGTCAAAATTTGAACTTTAGACATATACTTATTGTTCTTGTGTACGAGTACCTTTGTCGTAATCGAGTTGCAGTAACCAGTCAGGATATATTGAGAATGATGAATTTTTTTCGTTGGATGTCAATTTTTTAGAGACATAATGGGGCCAAAAGCTCTAAACTGGATGCTAGAAAGACGTCTCAAGAATTGAACAGTACATCTATCCCGCCCAAGTGAGTGTTTTATTCGGTTTCTTTTCTACATTTTTTATCCTCAAATGTTTGGAATCTTGTACCTAATTGTGATATGGTGATAAATCATAGTTTATTTTGTTGATCCTGATTTTGTTACTCATTTAATTTATCTGGGTACCTAACTCGACGCTGTCCTCAAAAAAAGTGGTTGCACAGGTGAGTTGTTTAATTTGTTAGAAATCAAACCAAATTAATTGATTATGCAGGACATTCATGTGTTATTATATGACGTCTGCAGCCACCAACAGGACCACCTCATCCGCCTTCTAGCAGGGTAAGTTTCTTAATCTAAAGACCCCCTACTAATGGCGTTCTCATCTGAAACTAGATAACTCCAAATATAATTTTATATTTGTCATGTAGAGCCATCCGTGTGAATTGTACGACAAAATCAGCAGGGTTGTTGCGCTGGAACATGTTATTCACAGCGACTCAAAAATGATTCATGGAAAAAAAATGCGTGATGATTGTTTGCGTGTGTCGGTGGATTTTGTGGAGATAAAAACTGCAATGCTTCCATATCCATCTGGTGATATTGTTACTGTGTATGATGCCCGTGAAAGTGTTGTTCAATGGCCAAAACACTTGGTGGTCCTTGTCGGAAATGTATTTTAATCTCTATTTTTTTCAATTATAAAATCATTTACAGCGTAGTTTAATATCTCTTTTAGGTGTTGGTCGTCTTGTACTTGAACTTTTTTATTGCAGGAGCGAACGAGATTGGATGCATTTGAAGAATTTCTTAAGAGAGCAAAAGAAGTGTTCAGAAGCAGGGCTGCGATCAAAGTTGAGTTGCAACGCGATGTGTTTGGTCAAACTGTAGATGTGCCTATACATATGGCACTAGAAGATATTGAGTTTGTTTGCACGTCTCAGAAACTTACGAACAATGCTATAGTCTTATTCATCCGGTAAGTCTCTGTTGATTGTTGCTTTCATAAATAATTACTTCTTTTTGACTAGATAATGGTATGCTATTGGAACTCGTGTTTTTATTTGTTCCTAGATTTTTGTATGAAAAATTGGATGGCGATGCACGCAAAACCAAGTTCGGATTTATGAATCCAGCGGCAGTTCACTTTTCAGTCAATAAAACGAAACTCGTGAAAAGTGTATTAAATAGACTGAAAGATTCAGTGCCGAGTCGAAAATACATATTTATTCCTTGTAATACAGGGTAAGCGGAAGATGCATTGCATTATTCTTCTCGAATGTAGATATATTTTTTTCTTCAGAATTTAACCTTAATTTGCATATCAAGTAAAAAAAACTATTAGAGTTAGGGTATCCTTGTTTTTTTTTTTTGAAGCATAGTTAAGGTATTCTTTGATATCATCTGGTGTTGCTGACATTGCTTTTGCATACTTGCATATACTAACTTATTCTCTGTTCACTTTGTAGAATTCATTGGGTACTAATTGTATTTTTCGATGGGGTATTTTATTACTTAAATTCGTTGGATGAGAAGTGTAGATACAAACTAGAGGAGAAAATGAGCACGTAAGTTGATTTTGGGTTTGAACTTTTTTGTATGCATAGAAGGAAAAATGCTTAAACTCATGGCACTTCCATTGAAGGATTTGTGAAACTAGTATCCAGTTTTTAATAAATATATCTCTTTTTTCTTCACCAGTGTTTCAAAAGCTTTAAGAAAATTAGGTGTCAAGCGATCTGAAGAGAAAGTATTCTGGGTGGACGTGAAGGTAAGAAAAAGAAACTGAAGATTAATACCATTATTTTACCATTATTTTGTTAACTCTTAAAGAGTATGTTTCAAATACGTAGAATTGATACATGCAGCACAACCCTAAACAAAAAGGAGATTGGGAGTGTGGATTTTTTGTGATGCTATATATGAAGCACATTATAGAAAGTTATGACACTTCAATGAGGAACCCTAAGGAGGTAGTGATTCAACTTCTTCATGCAGCTCAATATGTTTCCACGATGTGATACTAAAAATGTTTTTAACAGAGCTTACATGTGTTTGAACTCTTTGACTGCAGATGTTTAAGTCGGGGATGAACTATAGTACGACAGAAATTGATGAAATCAAAAGAGAGTGGGTGGATTATATTTCACCAATTCTTGAGAAGTATGAGAAAACAATTTGATGTTTTTTTACCAATTTTTGAGAAGTATTGAGAAAAAAATTGTTGTTTAGTTTGAATTAATTAATTTAATGACGTTTTAAATACTGTCTTCCCTAGCTCCTTATTTTAGTTTGAAATTTAAAGGATTGGTGCAACTATGATGCAAATGGTGTTCCTAAGTCTTAATTGTCTGATATTGTGTTCATTTTTCTTCTCTCTTCTTTTTGTTTTAATTTTAATCTAAATTTATAATGAAAATGGTGCTCATAATTCATTTTGAATAGGATATCCTTCACTGCGCATGAGAGAAACTTTAAAAGGGGGATTTGTGTGAAGGAAAACTTAACAGGTTTCCGTGATTACTTAAACCAAAGATAGATTCTGACAACATGTGTTTCGATCACATGTGAGGCATGTACTAATTGAGTGAGAATATTTTTGGTCAAAGTGCTCAATTTTGGGAGCATGGAATTGAGTGTGAGTTATTGCTAAATGGAAAAACAAAATAAAGATAAGACTTTTTAGATAATTAACATATTTCAATTAATACAAATCAAAATAGGGATTACATGTTCGCTTACAAGAATAACAGAAACATCAAAATGCAAGATAATTAAGACCCTAATACAAATAAGGAAATCTATAAGTATATCACGAAGAGAAAGAACAATAAACCGTAATGATATCCAATTTCTTTTTATGTATAAGGGAGAGATGATGTTATGTTCGCAAGTAAATTTTGACCATTTAATCTGATTATATTCTTTTTCGATAAGAGATGCTCCTAAAATAAAGGAGTAGTTTTCGAATAAACTTGTCGATCCACACGAACGCAGATGCCGATAGAAAACGACGTCATAATGAATCGTCGATGTTTTTATTCGAGAATAGCAAGCCATGAACCAACCATTAAAATTTGAAAAACTCTCCCCATAACGACGAAGAAAATCGCCCCAAAACGGCGAAGAAATATGTCAAAAACACGAAAAGTGATGTAAACGCATCTTATTCAGTTACATACTAATACCAAAAACATTAAAAGAAAAAGAATCTTTGCTCAAATCTAGCCCAAAAGAAACAAATTTGTGCAAAACGGTTCTAGGGTTGTTTTTTATAAAGGGAAGAGAAAGAGAGGAAAGAGAAAAAAAATCTCAAGGTCTTATTAACACCTTTTATTTAAATTTAGAGACAAAAGATGATTTAGATTTTAGACTGAAGACCCAGGGTTATGAAAAAAGTCTAGATCAGACTTTCTACTTTACCCCCACTTAGTCATGTCATTTTTCTATATGACCTTCATCCTTGCATTGGATATGAAAATTTGGTGAAAAAGATATTAAATCCTATATGTCATGCTTTTTTAAAACCTTGTCCCATTGCATTGGGGATTCTCTAGATAAGTTTATGTTTTGGGTTATATTGTCCAAGTTTTGAATCACTTGATGACTTTGGGTGAATAACCATATCTCCGGTCAAGTGAGAGGTTTCATGTCACAATGTTGTATTTCAAATATAGGTTTCGGGTTATGAGGAAATGCTTGAGATAGAAAGTGGATTTCGGGTCACATTACTTAAAATTTGTATTGCATGGATGATTATGGGTTACAAGTTTCGAGTCTGTGATAGGTTTCAAAGGACTTCTTCCTTCTTCTTTTTTGCGTGAGAAAGTTACCTTAGATTTAACGAAGCAGAGGGTTCATTAAGGGTTCATTAAGACTTCTTCCAGTTAAGGGTTCCTTCCTAACAAGACTATCCAAAAAATAAGGAAAGGAGATCCAAATATCCTTGACACGGTATTTTCTAGCCCGACGTGCAAGTCGATCTGCTAGATTGTTTTTTAACACGCCTTATATTAATACACACAATTTTAAAAGAATGACAACTAGAAAGCAAATTCCGACCGTCTTCAAGAAGATCACTGCTTTAAGAATTTTAACATCTTTATTCACTTTTTTAATCAATAAAGGGGAGCAATATAAGTGTTAATCATTCTTCTAGCATCCGTAATAACTTTATTCAAATCTATATAGTAATACTCTTGAAGATTACATCATACTTTAACTTCCAAATGAACCACATAACAATAGCACATATACTTGGCCAACTAATAGAAAAAGGGGATATGCCAAGGGTATGATCATGCCAGTAAAGAAATAACATCAATCTAATCTAGATCAGTAGTAACTAGATGTTGCAGAGAAACCCCAAACCAAATATGAGATGCAATGGGACACTTAACTAATAAATAAATGCATAACAAACTCTTCCTCATTTTAGCATAAAGGAAATTTATCATCCATGTAAGGCTTATAGAACTTAAGAAAGGAGTTAACAGACCGCATTTGAGCAAAGATTTTCCACATGAAGAACTTTATTTTCGGAAGACAATCAATTGACCAAACTTTCCTCCAAAAACAAGCACTTCCAAAGTACTATTCTCATTCATATAAATCCTGTAAGATGATTTAATCTCATTTTTCTCTTCCTGATATACAAACTTCCTGATTTATTTCAATTTTGATCCAAATCTATCGGATTTGATCTGATTTATTCAGATCTTCCAGATTGATCGGGTACAACCATTAGTTACTAGTATTATTAAATAAATCATCGTTTTCTCAAACGATCTTAGGGTGTAAATATGATTATGATATGTATTTTTTTATCAATTGATTTCATATCCAATGGCTCTTATATGCCAATTAGAATATTATATCAGCCGTAATGGCGTTTCCATTGATTGCTTTCATCACAGATATGTCATCAGTAACATTTTTTAAAAGCGGCCATGATTCTATGATTTTCTGAAGGTACATGGCTAACAAGAAGTGATCGTGATAGCGATGATTTGGGGATACTATTCCCTTCTGGGACACTTTACTCTTAAAGGAGAAGAAAAATTAAATAGGGCATATTATTCTCCTCCGAGAAATTTTAATCTTAATGTAGAAGACAAATTCAAATGGCAGGAATTTATTTCACATGCCATATTTCAAATACCAGTTTCATCTATAAAACAAGATATATGTAAATTTTTATTGTTCCCATCTTTGAAGTATTTGGAATTGATATATTTAATTTTGACATATTAATGAAATCAAGAGGTTTCCTTCCCCCATTTTTAGTATGAGGCTACATTATTTTATCTCTTTGACTAAGGTTCACCCTAATCGACCGAATTCTAATAACTTCTTCTGAAGTCAATGACTTCATTAAAGTTAATGGTGGGTTTGGATGTAGAATTTTAAAGGTGGAATTTATGAGTCTAGGGGATTTGGTGGAATTATGTTTCCCTCTGTATGTTTGGTTGCCCGAATAATTGGAATAATGATTCCTACGGGATTCAGTTTTCCATCAAATCCTCCATATGGAGTCTGACCCCTCCCCCTAAGATTTGGTGGGAAACTTATCAATGGATTTATGAACCAACTTTTTTTTTTTAACTCTAAATCTCATGTATATATATATATATATATATATACATATGCAATTTTAAGATTTGAAGGTAATGCCAAACGATGTAAAGACTTTAATAAAAGAAACTCTATGGTTGTGTTTGATAGGAGTTAATTCCATGGAATTAGCCATCTTTCCATGGAAATAGCGTGTTTTCCGCCGTTTGGTCAAAAATCTATTTCCATGGAATTGCAATAAAAGCGTGACCTAAGGTATGTTTTAAACTCAATTCCGTGGAATTCCATGGAAAGTCTTTCCTTTCCTCCTCCGGGAAACTGATTTCATGTAAACACTTTCCATGGAATTGTTTCCTTTCTCTGTTATCAAACACAGCCTATAAATTCTAGGAATTTTTATTGAGTTACCAAACACACAAAAAATTTACATGAATCCAAAATTTATAATCCCATAGGATTATTAATTCCTAGAAACAGTGAATTCTGAAAACAAACCAACCATAAATTTATGGTTGTTTGGAGACCTTCTTTACTCTTCAACCAATATTTATGCCTTAATATTTTGGATTACAAGTGGGATTTTGTGCATGGTGTGAGAATTTTTATTTTTGCCAAAATGTCCCATGAAATACTTATACACGTGCTCGTTCTGCATAGTATTTATATTCTCTTTCCATTTATTTTATTTTATTATTTTTATTAGGAGAGAATTCATCTTGATGATTAATGTATTCTCAATCCTCCCCGTTATACCCTGTAATGGTGGGATCGAAGAATCTAGAAGGCACCTCCCCCAGTTTCCCCACTAATTTTAGTTTAACTTAATATTCGTTTCCTATTTCTTCAGCTTAGAAACATCCTGTTTCGAGTACTGGAATTACTCGAATTCGTATGGTGATAGTATTGGGTTTTTTTAATTTTACAGTGAAATCGTCTCCATTGTAACTTCCGTCAACAAGGTAATCTCTAAATCTTCAATCTAACTCATCTTTTCTTTTAGATCTGACTTATTTCTAACCCTTTATTAGATTTACTTTTCTTAAGTTTTAAATTTGAGTTTTTTGCTTATCTAATTTTGTGTTTTTGTTTACTCATTGTTAGGGTTTTCCTACTTTATTGTATTGTCGTGAATCCCCTTAAATGTGCTTGAGAAGAAAAGGCATAAGCTCTTAATCATTACCCTAACTCATCATTTTTTTAAGGTCTGCGTTCATAACTTGTTTTTTTTTTCTAGCAAAATGTTGAAATTTATTGCTGAGAGAGCTTGTGTATACATGATTCTCATTTTTTTTTCCTGTTTTTTACTAGAGTTTGGTATCTCCTTCAGAAATTTCTAACTTCAGTTTTGTTTTTTTCTCTGTTGACATAAGATTTTAGATGAAACATAGTATTATTCAACATAAGCATCATAATGATATTAATGTATCTGTTGTACAGAAAAGGGAAAGAAAGAAAACAGGTGATGCACCCTCTCCACGAGAATTAAAATTGGGATACTTGCACGCCAAAATGAAAATTGGGAATATAAAACCGATGAAATTCGTGTTTGTACAAAGTAAGTAGTTATCCTAATTTGTAATGTGTGCAAAATTTTGGTGTTGTGACAGAATGACTGCTCAAAACAGATCAAAGAGGGTACAATTGTCTGTGAAGCTAATACAGATGCCCTTGTAAATATTTTGGGTGCAGAACGTCCTGGAGAGTAAGGACCGCAGGTCGAAAAGTGACCCAAAGTTTTCTTTACTTTTCTAAAATTTTAATATTTGTGATTTTGTTTATCTAATTTGGGTGTTTGTTTGGTGATTGTTAGGGTTTTGTCCTACAACATTCATTTACACAGAATCTACGAGAATAAACTTGATAAGAAGGGGCATTAGCTCAAGCATTCAGAATGGAAAAAATTTGGATGAGAATGGATAGATTATCACCCGAATACAGAGCAGGAGTTAACGATTTTATCAAAGTTGCTACTCAAGATGCACGGAGAAGGAAACTAAAGAAAATCTTTTGTCCATGTGAATTATGTGTTAACCATTGTCGTAAAATTGAAAGCGAAGTAAGATATGATTTGTTCCGCTATGGTATTGACCAGAGCTATACTTTTTGGACTAAACATGGAGAGAATCTTCATGCTCCTCATGCTAGTAGTTGTACTATTAATTTTGAAACTCATACTTCTACAGAACATGAGTTTGAAGAGGGGACATTGGGTGATATTCCAGACAGTACTATAGATGATGCTCCGGATTATGTTGCAGAGGCAACAAAGATGGTCGACGCGATACTAGAGGACTTTCCAGGTGATCGTAGAAAGTTTGAGAAGTCAATAGAGGATGCTAAGAAGCCTTTATTTCCAGGAGACTCGAAACTTACCAAGCTGTCGGCAATAATCAAGCTGTACAACTTGAATGCGAAGCATGGAGTATCAGACAAGTTTTTTGGTGAGATTTTAGATTTGTTGAAGAACGAGATGCTTCCTGATGGTAATGAAATTCCTTCTTCTACATATGAAGCTAAGAAATCCATTAATACGTTAGGGTTGAACTATGTGAAGATACATGTATGTCCTAATGATTGCATACTATATAGGAAAGATCATGAAAAGAAAGAAGTATGCCCAACATGTGGGGAATCAAGATGGAAAAAGGATAAGATAACATTGAAGGAGTGCAAGGGGGTGCCTGTAAAGGTTTTGTGGTATTTCCCGATCATTCCACGACTGAAACGTTTATTTTTGGTGAAGTACATAGCAAGAAAATTGATACGGCATGATCGTGATAGAAACAAAGATGGGTTGCTGCGTCATCCAGCAGATGCTGAAGCATGGAAGGCGATTGATGAAAGATACCCTGATTTTGCTGAGGATCGTAGAAATATTCGCTTAGGAGTGTCAGCTGATGGAGTGAATCTATTTCGTGGTAAGAAGAAAAGTTATAGTTGCTGGCCTATCCTAACAGTGGTTTACAACCTTCCCCCATCGTTATGCATGAAGAGAAAATTCGTGATGCTTACAATGTTAATTCAAGGACCAAAAGAACCAGGCAATGACATCGACGTTTTTTTAGCTCCGTTTATTGATGATCTGAAATTATTGTTTGATGAAGGGGTCGAAACGTATGATGCCTACAAACAAGAAAGGTTCACATTAAGGGCTGTAGTTTTGTGGACAATAAGTGACTATCCTGCACTCGGCAATTTGAGTGGTTGTACTGTTGGTGGATATGATGCTTGTGCAACATGTGGTGTGAATACACACTCCACATGGCTTAAGTACTCTAAAAAAGTTTCATACACTGGTCATAGAAAATGGTTACCGTCTGGCCATCATTACAGATATCAAATGAAGCCATTTGATGGCAATCAAGAATTCGGTGTGGCTCCTGAACCAGTGAGTGGGTTACAAAGGTTTGAAGAGGAGAAGTCAATTGAAAATGCATGGGGAAAGAAAGGTAATGGCGGTAGAACATTGGGAAAATCAACAAGGTCGGAGTTTGAGGACGAGGATTCATCTAATCTGAAGAAATTGTCAATTTGGGCAAAAGAGCTTGAATACTTCAAATACAATCTTGTCCAACATAATTTTGATCTGATGCATATAGAGAAGAATGTGTGCGAGAGTTTAGTAGGGACATTTCTTAATGATCCTTTAAAAACGAAAGATGGTTATAAAGATCGCATGGATTTGAATGATTTGAAGATAAGGCCTGAGTTAGAACCTGTTGTTGCAGGAAAAAGGATGTATCTTCCTCCTGCCTGCTACACATTGACGAAAGAAGAGAAGGTGAAGTTTTGAAAAACATTGTACGAGTTAAAGGTTCCACAAGGGTACTGTTTTAATTTTAGCAGTCTGGTGTCGCTAAAAGATAGCAAGTTGATTGGTCTCAAATCACATGACTACCATGTTCTTATGCAGCAATTCTTGCCACTTGCGGTTAGATCGATTCTTCCAAAGAACGTAAGAAATACCATCATTAGATTGTCATCCTTCTTCAAGTCAATATGCAAAAAAGAGATTGATATTGTTGAATTGTATAATATACAAAGGGACCTGGTGGAGACATTATGCTTACTTGAGAAGTATTTTCCACCGTCATTATTTACCATCATGATTCATCTCACCGTGCATCTAGTCAGAAAAGTGAAATTGTGTGGACCAGTCTTTACTCGATGGATGTATCCATTTGAGAGGTACATGAAGATTTTGAAGGGATACATTCGAAATAAAAATCGTGCTGAAGGTTGTATTGTAAATTGTAACGAGTTAGAGGAATTGTTGAGTTTGCTGCCGATTGGTTGTCTGGCGTGGAAACAATCTGTATTCCTCCTTTAAAGTATACTGGAACTAGTTCTTTGGAGGGTTCAAGTATAATATCAGATGGAAAACCATTACGAGGTGCTCAGGAGGATGTGGTAGATGGCGTATTATTGTCCCAAGCCCACCTCGTTGTGTTACACAATACTGAAGAAGTAAAACCCTACATAGAGTATGTCCTCTTTTTCCTTTCATACAAGTTTATTAACTCAAGTCAGTGGAACTAATAACTTCTTTCTCACTGCCAGCCAACACATGTCCGAATTGAAGCAACAGTATGGAAAGAAAGCTAGAAATGAAGTATGGGTGCAAAATGAACACAATAAAACGTTCCGTCGATGGTTGAACAAAAAGGTAATCATTTCATCAATTTTCAGTGGTTTTTCAAATATTCCATTTAGGTATATTTGTGCAGTTTAACTATGTTCTAATCAATTGAGCATCTCTTTCTATCCCTGATTAGTACGTACAACTATTTGCATCGTAACTGTGTTCCACGATTTCTAATCTAAAACATTAACTATGTAGGTCAAGAAGGAGTTGGAGAACGAAGATGAAATCATGGCAGAGGAGAAGAAGATCTCTAAATATCTTAGGTGGATATCACAGGGCCCGCGTCATTAGTTGTAAAGTACAATGGATATGACATAAATGGATGCCGGTATCGCACTAAAAGTCAAGATGTTGGCGTAAACCAAAAATGTGGGGTTAGACTGGAGGCGTCAGGAATGCACATTGCTAGTGCGAAGGACAATAACCCAAAGATTGCTACATCGCGCTATTATGGAGTGATAAATGAGATTTGGGTTCTTGATTACCACTGCGTAAAGATACCCGTGTTCTTGTGTGATTGGGTACACAGTGGTTATGGTGTCAAAACTGATGAACTTGGTTACACACTAGTCGACCTCAACAGATTAGGGCATAAAAATGATCCTTTCATTTTAGCTTCCCAAGCTAATCAAGTTTTTTATGTAGAAGATCAAGGAGATCCAAGGTGGTCTGTTGTTATATCGTGCCCTTTAAATGACTATATGGATGACGATGATGTCGATAAAATTGCTGAGGATGAGCTAATGTATGAGAATAGTCGGCCAGAAGATAATATGGCAGTAGATATGAGCTCACTTTATGTGGACGACGATTCTGACACTTCTTATTTTCGCGATGATGGTCAGGGGATATATGTTGATCCCTGCTTTGAACAATAAGATGGTAGCAACAGCTGGTAAGAGACCCACCAGTTTCAGTATGTTAATAGTACAGTTTCGAAGAAGCTAGATTTGTTTTCAGTTTGTAATTTCACAAGCTGGTAATGTGCCCATAAATTTGATTATCTTTCATCCATGCTTTCTTGTTGCAGGTAACTCCTCATGCTTGTTATTTTGAAGGGAGAGTGGATTTTGTGTGTAGTTGTCGTGCTACGGCAGATTCAAAATCGTTTACTTCCATTTCTGCATTCTATTTGCACGTATAATTAAGTTCTTATCTTGTTTTACTTGTTATTTATGTTCTGTAATCCGTTGTACTTCCTTGGCAAGAATATCTTATAACTAGCTCGAGTCACCAGCAGAATTTTGATGCTAGATTTCTTTAAATGAATAGAAAGTGTTCATCAATATTCTGTCATCTCCCATTGATGTTCTAGTTTTTTCAGTGTTTTCTTATTGATTTTTTTGATTCTACAGTTAAAACTATGATTGAAGTTCAATCTTCACTTCTTGTTTAATGTGTTATGGCAGTAACACTCTGTATATATAACGGACATCATAGACTTACAATGTTGACCTTTACTCTACTTCCTGCAAGGTACATAAGCATCAAGAACCAAGGGCAATGAAGGTCATGTGCTAGTATCCAGCTGGGGATATAGCAACCCCTGGTAAGTCTTTTTTTCTTTTCATTTACCTTTCCATTATCTATGTTGGATATATTCATGTATGGTTGTACCATTAAATTCTTAAAACCTGTGGAAACAAACTACATTGTGCGAGGTAAAGAAAAGCGATGAAGATTTTTTCGGTTAACGGCAAGTACTGTTTTAAGTGGCTTGGAAAATATTATGCTTAACATGTTGGATGCTTCTTTGGTTAATATTAACCACCGTCCAAGGTCAGTTTATTTTTTACTTCTGAAAACTTACCAAAATGTGGAGAAGTATTCATGTCTCGTGATTTAGAATTTTGCACCTCAAAATGTAGGATTTTCACACATGCTAGTTTCATTACTACTACTGAAACTAATAGGAACTGGATCGCTGAGGAGTTGCGGAGTCTAGGGAGGTAGCTGGGGATTTCATCACTGAGGTTGTTGATCAGGTAATTTTTATTATAATATACTATTTTGATTTTTCTTTGTTGTTCGTTTGTTTTTCTAATCCTGGATCATTAGGTGAATATCTTGACGGTAAGATGAGAAGTTTGGAGTCTTGGTCACTGATTATATCATGCTAGCTATTACGTTATTTCTCAATATGAATGTATAATATCTTTGGGAAGTCAATCAATTCAAATGCACCCTTTATCTCTTAGATGTGTAACTTGTTCTGTATTATAATTATCGACTCTACTTTTTTTTATCAATTCAGATCAATTATAATTCTAATTAATTTGGCTGAATTGATATTACACATGCATTACTGATTTGAGTTTATTCCTTCCGGTACACTGGAGAGTTTATTGTGATTGCTTCAGCGAGGCACAGCTAAACTAGACTGGAGGTGACGTATATAATATGGCTTTAAATGGCGCAAGTACATTATGCTGATTGAACTGAAATGACATCAAGGTTTTTTATCTATTGCTTTTGACTAGAAGCGAGACAGATACATATGTGCTCCCTTTGTGACTTATTTGGAGAGATTGATTGAACTGAAGGAATACATCTATGCAGGCTTGTGCTTGACAGCGACAAAATAGTGAAGCTTGGGGATTTCGGTGTTTCATCTTGTGTATTTGACAAGGGTGGCAGGCAACGCTCAAGGGATACTTTTGTAAGAACTGCATGCTCGTCAGTTTTTTTTTTTTTCCTTATAACAAGTTTTTTCTGAATGCTGTTTCTTCCTTTTTCTCTTCGGTAGAACTTAAACAAACTAAAGTTAAAATATATTTTGGTATTTTCTCAGGTGGTTGGGGATGCAGTACTTGTGAATGGCTGGCTATTTAATTTAGACCTACAACGGTTATCCGCAATGGAAAACTACTGGCACAGGTCTGAGCATTACGTTTATAGCTGAAGCTGCAGAACTTACAACAAACAAATTGTTTCCTTCATTTTGTCATTGATATATCAGACCCGTAATTTTTGTTGTAGTGTTTGATCTAAAAATCTGATAGAACAGTGAACCACACTAATTTGGTTACGTTTCAGGAACTTCTGGAAAAGTGTAAAGATATGCAAGAGGCAATATGCATTCAATTTCAAGCACACCAAGCTGCTAATGGAGATGCCACACATGCGGTGTCAGAAACTTAGATGCTCCATGAGACTTAAATGCACTAACTATATTCGCGTAAAGGTATTTCATTGCTATGATCTCAATGAGTTTCTTATTGGATAAATAAACCTCGCCTGTGAAGCTGTGATCAATACAGTGCATCCTTTCCAGTAATACTGACATGGAAGTGCCTAGGTTGGGAGTTGTCTCCATCACCGTGATTAGATTTTTGGTGGTCTAAGTTGGACATTACAAGTGGTACCAACATTGTAAATAGGGATTTCATTATGCTTTCTTGTTCATTCTTGTTAACAGTAAGCTATATATGTTTATGGAATTTTATGTCATGGATATAATATTTGATTTTCAATAAAAACTCAGTTTATTGTTAGTTATGGCTTTTAAGACTTTTCTAGGTACAGTATTGATCTAAAAATATGTGGTCAACATTGGGGGATACTTGGACTAGACACGGTGGGTATTCCTGATCCGTGACCATTACACTGATTGGTCACGGTATGAGATGTGGTCCGTGACCAATGATCAAATTTGGACACGGTGTATGTTAGTTTCCTGGGTTTAAAAACATGAACTTGTCACGGTATAGAACAATATCCGTGTCTAATTGTGCGTATTGGTCACGGTGTCTAACAAAAGTACGTGACCAAAGAAATTGTGGTCACGGTGAAATGTACAAATTGGTCATGAAACTCACCGTGACCAAATGGGAAACACTTTTGGCCTCGCAGGCTTTGGACACGGTTTCTCAAAATTGAAATACCGTGACCGTAGACCTTTGGTCACGGTAAAAAACCGTGATGAAAAGGGATTTTTGTACTAGTGATCTCAACAAAAACACTGTAACTTAACAAGTCAGAGTCTTACGTACCCGCAATACAATGAATTACCATTGTAGTTTTACCTTCTTTTGCATGTATGACTTACCTTTGGGCTTTGGCTATAATGAATGAATTGATTGACCCTGTTCTGAATATTGAAACCTCTATCTGTTCATGCCTTACAATATTTGTGCGAGTTTCAAGTTATTCTTTTTATAAGACAACACAGGTTATTGCTATTGGTATGGTCAAACAAAATGAATCATGGTTTATAATTTTTCTTGCAGTTGAATTCTGACGAAAGCAATTATGGTTTCATCTAGTCTTATCCTTACTTAAATCGAATTTTTTTTATGAGTTTAAATTATTGTCGTGTTTGATATATGTGGATTAGGATTTACAATGCTAGCTGTGATGGAGATTATGTGCTTTGAATCAAAGAAGTGGTATTTGTGTTTAGGTTAAGTCTGAAACAGAAAAAATTGAGTTACAAATTGTTGTTTGTAGGTGCTCTACAGAATGTTATGAAACTGAATTACCTGTGATAATGTTTAGGTAGTTGTGTGGTTTGAATTCTAGTTGTAACTAGTGATGTTCCTGAGGTTTGAATGAAGTTTTTGTTTCATCTAATATGTGATTTTTTTCTTCTAGATTTTCTATCGACGAAACCAATCTTGTTGGTGTTTCATATAAATGGGTCGTGGAATCAGTTGCGAAGAGGTCAAAGTTCTTTAGGATATCTCTTTGCCGGTCCTGAGAAATCAAAACCATTTTGCACCTGTTGCACTTGCTGCTGCTTCAACTGCAACTGCTGCTGCTCAGGCCCCCCAGTTCAGGTGGAACAAAATGTACCTGTGGTGCAAAAAGATAAGCTGGGTCCATCAGGAGTGGTGCAAGGTTTTCTAGCCAATAACTATTATCGCCCTAATGGCCAAAACGCTGGCAAATTCATCCGTTAGTGTTTTCGAATCTTTGTGAAATAGCATTTTAGGAATTCCATGTCAATCATGACATTCCAATGATGTCTTTTCTATCAATGAACATGTATGATACCTCTTATAATTTTTTTCTTGCAGTTAAATTCTCACGGAACCAATTATGGTTTCATCGTATTTATGATGAAACCAAAATTGGTTCCATCTATCAATGAACATGTATAATACCTCTTATAATTTTTCTTACAGTTGAATTCTCACGAAACCAATTATGGTTTCATCTTATTTATGATGAAACCAAAATCGGTTTCATCGTATTTATGATGAAACCAAAATTGGTATAATCGTATTTTTGGGAGGTGGTGGTGGTGGGCGGTCGTGGTGCTGGTTTTGGTCGGCGGTGGTCGAAAGTGGTGGTGGTGGCTGGTATTGGTGGTGCAATTACGTAGTATCAGTGGTGGTGGTGGTGGTCGGAGGTGGTGGCGGTGGTGGTCGACAATGGTGGTGCTGGATGGTAGGGTGGCTGGCAGTGGTGGTGCAATTGCGCAGTATCGGTGGCGTCGGTGGGCGGCGGTGGTGGTCGGCGATGGCGGCGGCGGTGGTGGTCGGCGATGGCGGCGGAGGTGGTGGTCGGAGGTGGCGGCGGTGGTCGGTGGCGGTGGTCGGTGGCGGCGGTGGCGGCGGTCGGAGGTGGTGGCGGAGGCGGAGGCGGTCGGTTGTGCAAGGTGGCGGTGCTTATTGGTGGTTGTTTATTTCTTGTTGGGGGTGACAATATAATAAGAATTAAAGTGGGGTTGATTTTTATTTTTGTTGGGGTGATTTAAATTAGAAGGGTAATATTGATAGTTTATATTAAATGGGGTTTTTGTGAACAATTTATTTTGTTGGAGTTTTTGTATATCGATAGTGATACCTTTGGAGTTATAACTCGCGGACCGTAATCATTATGAAATTTTTGGGTGACCATGAAAAATTTCAGATCACGTTAATATATATATATATATATATATATATATATATATATATATATATTGGGTCATTTGAAGGAGTTTAGGTTAATCCGATGGAGTTTTTGGTAGCATGAAACCCAAAGTTGATTTTCTTTTTTTTTTTGCAATACAGACTTTGGGCTGGTAAGCTGATTATTGTAGCAAATATCTCTTCTTATGGAAGACTCTGAGTCATTACGCGACACATTTTAGTTACGTAACGAATATAGGATCACTGTAAAAGATTTTGATCTAAGTTGCATATCTTTTAAAGAATTTAGGATTATTGATATTGACATTGTTTGTATTACAAATTAAGATTAAGATTAATTAAGATTGTGTTTTCCTCCTCTTCCATTTTCCCCAAACATCCCCATGTGAAGGATAGATATTTTTGTATTATAATCAAATCAATCTCAGATTCTTTTAACACTCATCCACTTTAAAGCCTTCCACCTGTATCTAAAGTTATATCCCAGCCGTCTATGATAGATATTTACTGTCAGTCGCGAAATGTTTTCGAGCCGTTAAACCAAATAGTGAAACCAAATCAACGATCACAACATAGCTCTAAAAAAACGGGTTGGATCTCGAGACTCGAAGCCATATAAATAGAAGAGTTTTCTTC
The DNA here is from genome assembly GCF_003573695.1 of Papaver somniferum. Lineage (NCBI taxonomy): Eukaryota > Viridiplantae > Streptophyta > Magnoliopsida > Ranunculales > Papaveraceae > Papaver > Papaver somniferum. The sequence continues at coordinate 174,605,138 of NC_039362.1, read as the reverse complement.
AATTATCTTCCGCCTCAATCTGAATCCAAACCCTAGCCAGAAAACTGATCTCTCTCTCTTTCATGTTCTTCTTCATTATTATGATCCATCATCAATGGAAACAAAAAAAACATCAAATACATGTTTATCAACAGCATAATGATTTTTGCTCTCAAAATTTTTCCCTCACTCTTTTCCACCGATTCCTTCGATTCTTTTCTTTATCAGCCCTTTCCTTCAAAAGAAGTTCCTAATTAGATTTTTATTCCTTTAGAATCTTTTGCTTGGTGCATGAGAAGAGATTATTTAACTTCTGGTTTTGCATATAACTTGGGTTGAATTGCTCTTTTTATATGTTCTTGGTGCTGAGGTTAATTTTTAGGATTATGAATTTGTAACAGTTGGTTTTCGTGCTGTTGAGGGATGAATTTTACATAGCTTAAAATGTTAAACAAATCTTTTCATTTAAAGTGAGATTTATTTTTGTATTGGAGTTCCTTTGTATGTATAAGAGCAGGTTAAGTGAGTAATCAATCATAAATAAGATTAATTTAAACACATTCAGTTTGATTGTGTGATTTTGCGAATGAAATTGGTTTTTTTCTAAGTTAAACTTTCTCTATGAATTTCGTATTGGTTTTTTCTAAGTTAAAGTTTGTCTATGAATTTCGTTTTGTTGTTAATTGCCGATTGTTAACAACAAAATGAATTTCGTTAACTTGGATTGCCTAAAATGTATGTTGCGTAAGTATAGGTGCCTCAGAGGTGTATGCCAGACCATATTGCAGCATTGGAAATGGAACATTATATGCTATAGCCTGAAGTAATGACATGAGAAAGTAGAGGCATCCAGAACAAACAGAAAAATATAATAGAAAAGAGCAATATAGACCCGCCGGAAAAAAAGCAATAAACCACCGTTGGACGGGATAAAAATAGCAATCACTTTTAGAGAATTAGGGAGAGCCAAATTCTCAAATAGTAGAGGCATCCAGAACAAACACAGTACCTCAATATATAGGTGCCAGTCACAAATTACAGTCAGTCGTAGTTGGATGCAGCCAATAATTATATTGTCAACTCATGTTCCAGACTAGATGCAAAAAGTTCTAAGCAAGCTAGTGGCACTCAAATATACACGGTTTCCTTTTCGCTTATTTCTTTCCTTTAATAATCAAAAATTAAGATACTGCCAGTATCCGTGATAAGGAAAATATTGTTGTGTGTTTTTAGGGTTTCTTTCTTCCTTTCACAGCTCACACAAGTGAGGCACAATTTGAATGCCCTAGTAATTTGTCCCTTAACTTTTATTTGATCCAACGGCTGTATTGTAATCTACGCATATATAGTTTGGATTCCCTAAATTAGGGTTATCTTTCGTTTCATATGACGGCTGTATCGTATTTCTAGACTGCCCGTATTTGCTCTCCGACATATGTGTTACACTATATATATTCACTCATAACTGGAAGCTAATTTTTTTGAAGCAAATACCCTAACCTCTTATCTCCAATCTTATCTTAAAACCCTAAAAAAAAAACCAATGTCGAAGAAGAAACAATCAAAGCAGCAACAAGAAGAAAACCATCAAGACACGGAAGCACAAACACAAGAAATGGAAACTCCGGATGAGAAAATGATCAATCTGAAATCGCTAAATGAAATATTAGTGAAAAAATCAGTTGAATACAGACAACAAATCAATATATTGCAGAAATCCAAAGCACAACTTGTATCTGAGATTACTGAGTTTCAAATTAAGACTCATAAGTTCAAAACAGAGAACAAGGAACTTGAAGGAAAACTCATGGATGTAAAAGCTGAGATAAACAAAGAAATAGACAAGGTTAAAGTTCAAGTGAAAGAAGCAATCAGTTGAAGAAGACGAAGATTAAAGAAAGAAGAAGCAGCGGCTCCTATTTCAGATGTAGAGTTTGTAGAGAGGGCGAGTCATCGTCAGGCTTACAATGAAGTGTTAGTACTGATTGCTAAGAGATGGAAGTTAAGGGATAAAATTCGATGGCATGTGGACGGCGATAGAAACACAAAGATTTTCACAAAGTGGCGATTTTCAAGTTAAAGATTGGCTCAAATGAGGTGGTTTGTCAGGATCTCATTAAGAAAGAGGTCATTGATTTCTATGAAAAGCTTTATTCAAAGGATCAGGTGGAGTATGTGAACTTGGATGAGATTTCTTTTTCAGGATCTCATTAAGAAAGAGGTCATTGATTTATGCGACAGAAAACATTTTACTGGAAAGAGCTATTTCAGAAGAAGAGATTCTTTCGACTATGAAATCTTTCAAGCTAAGTAAGTCCCCAGGGCCCGACGGGTTTCCAATAGAATTTTTCCGAGCATCTTGGGAGGTGATAAAGGACGACTTCATGAAAGTGGCGGAAGAATTCAACGAGAAAGGGTTTGTAGATTGGCGCTAAAATTGCACCTTTCTCTCCTTGATTCCTAAGAAGAATGATGCAGTTGAGTTGAAGGACTTTCGGCCTATTAGCTTGGTTAGTACCATTTATAAAATTTTATCTAAAGTTCTTGCGAATAGATTAAAGTTGGTAATGCCAAATCTGATATCCCAGTCCCAGGGAGCTTTTTTAACCGATAGACAAATTCTGGATGGGATCTTGATCACCAATGAGTTAATTGATTCGAGAAAGAGAGAAGGAAAAGAAGGAATTGTTTGTAAACTGGATATGGAAAAGCTTATGATCATGTTCTTTGGGGGGAAGTGGAGGTTGTTCTTTGGAAGATGAGGTTCGGGTGGAAATGGAGAAGCTGGATACGACATTGTATCTCTTCTGCAAGGTTTTCAGTTATTATTATGGGGAAGCAAAAGGATTTTTTAAGTCTTCTCGCGGGCTCCGACAGGGAGATCCACTTTCGCCGTTCTTATTTTTATGAGTGGCTGAAGTGTTTAACAAGCTCATGATTAATGCAAAAGTAGATGTTTTTCTTAAAGGATTTTATGTTAAGGAAAACGGTATGGAAATTTCTTACCTTCAATTTGCGGACGATACAATTATTTTTTAGATGCAAAGGCAGAAGAGGTTCGGAAACTCTTAGAAGTTGTAGTGAGCTTTAAAGATAAGACAGGGTTGAAAGTTAATCTGACTAAGAGTTCCATGATGGGTATAGAGACACAACAAGATATCATTCAAGAGTGTGCTGGTTTAGCGAGGTGTGTGATTGGTGAGTTTGCTTTTTCTTATCTAGGAATTCCTATTGGTGCTTCCACAAGATTGATTGGTGTATGGGTTACAATAATTGAGAGAATGACAGTTAGACTTGCGCCTTGGAAGAGAAGGTATCTCTCAAAAGCCGGAAGAGTATAACTCATCAAAAGTACGTTGACGTCTATTCCGTTGTATTATCTTTCTCTTTTTCAGATTCCGGTGTCAGTAGCAAAGAAGTTAGAAAGACTCATGCTGAACTTCCTTTGGGGTGACACTATCTCTAAGAAAAGATTACATTGGAGGTCTTGGAAAAAGGTTTGTGTACCAAAGAGAGAAGGTGGTCTGGGTTTAAGAAATTTGAAGACAACAAATGACGCTTTATTAACTAAATGGTTGTGGAGATATGGAGAGGAGAAGACTAGTTTATGGAGAAAACTTATATATGAGAAATTTGGCGGAGTTGAAGAGGTTTGGTTACCAAAGGACTCAAAGAGAACGTACGGATTGGGGTTATGGCGTGGTATTCTTAATCAGTCTATGCTCCTTAGAAATGGATCAAAAAATTTTAGTGGGACGAGGTAACAATACGAATTTTTGGAATGATGTTTGGTGTCATGAAAAAACTCTTAAAGAGCTATTTCCAAGATTGTGGAAAGTTAGTAGGAGGAAAGAAGCTTCGGTTAAAGACATGAACAATAACAACGGTAATGGGCAGTGTTGGAACATTGATCCTTGTAGAAGGCTTAAGGATCGGGAAATTCAAGAGGCCGCGGAGTTTTTCAAGAATATTAGAGAGTCAAGGAGAGCTTGATGCAGACGACGACAAACGGGAGTGGACTTCTAATCCAAAAGGTACATTTTCTGTTAGTTCTTGCTATGCTTGGCTCATGCATGATCAAGGACAAGTTATACCTCCAAAATTTCCTTCTGATTATATTTGGAATAAGACAATTCCTCCTAAAATTAGCTTCTTGGTATGGGCTGCTGCAAATAGGGTTGTCCCTACTCTTTCCTTGTTGTCAAGAAGGGGTATGACAGTGGTGAATGTGTGCACGTTTTGTAATGTTAGTGAGGAGTCAGTAGAGTATTTGTTTCTTCATTGCTCTTTTGTTGGGCAGATTTGGGAACACTTTTTACATCAGCTGGGTATTGGTTGGGTTCATCCTACGACAGTTATGGAATTCCTTTGGAAGTGGAAATTGAAGTTTTCTACTAAACCTCTCATTTTCTTTAGGTATTGTTTACCTTTTGCGATATGGTGGTCGGTGTGGTTAAAAAGGAATGACCTCTTAATAGAGCAGAAACAAGGATGAAAAACCTTAACTTCTCTTATTATAGATATCAAGTTGTTGATTTTTAGTTGGACTGTTAATGTTGAGTCGTTTAAGCAGATCAAATTTGATGATTTTATTTTCGATTGGGTGAATTTGTTTAGAGAGTAGTCCAATGTAAACTCTCTAGTCGCCTATCTTCGTGTATCTTTGGAGGGTGGCATCTTGGCATTCTTTCTTTCATTTTTAATATATCCTTTGCCTTTTTCAAAAAAAAAGATTAAAGAAAAATTAAATGAAACCAACAGATTAAATTGAGGTTTGATGGTGTTTTGCAAGAGAATTCTGAATTGCAAGATGAAACTAACAAGTTGAAGAAATCTGTGGATCTTCTTCATGGAGATCTGGTTCGTGAAAGAGAGGTTGTTTCTGAAATTATGAAGAAATCCGATCTTCGGGTTAAGAAATCCAAGAATATGAATGTGAAAATCAGCGAGTTGGATAAGAATAAGTGTCGATTCAGAAGAAACTCAGTGAGGTAGAAATGGAGAATGAAAAGCTAGTCCAAGAAAACAAGGATAATAAGAAAAATCTAGAATCTGTAAAAAGTGATAAGAAGGCTGTCGAGAAGAATTTGGTTGAGACTTTGAAAGCGTTTGATGATTTGAAGAAAGACAAGGAAAGGATTGTATTGCAGAAGGAGAATATTGAGAAGAAGAGAATTCATCAGTTGGCCTAATTCCATGATTTGGAGAAACATGTTCTGGAGCCTGTTGAAACAATTGCTTCATTGGATGAGATGCTGAGAAAGAAAGTGGATGAACTGGAGAATGGCTACAGTGACGCTTTAGAGAAACAACAACTGTTGAAATTGAAATTGGCTTCATTGGAGAAGAATGATAAGATGCTGAGAGACCAAGTCGCAGAAGAAAACAAGGAAAGAGATGAAGCATTTCAAGGTTTATTGGGCGAGAAACTTTTGATTGGGCAGAAGTTGGTTGATTCGGAGAAGATGGTCGAGGAATTGAAAGGAGAGGTTGGATTTTTGAAATATGATCTCATAAGAGTTGCTGCAGAGAAGAGTAAAATACAAAAGGAACCTGAGTTGAAGAAAAAGGAAGAGTTGAGTTTGCCTGATTACCAAAAATAAGTCGTTTTTGGATGTGTCTTTCAAAAATATCGGTGACGTAAATTAATACATAAATATGGTTTGTGTACCATTTTTACTCCTAAAAAATTATTTTATTAATTTTATGTCCTCAAAATTAGTGGACCATTACTATTATTATTATTTTTAGGCTTCTTAAATGTATTTATGGATGGTCATATATGGTGGCTCAACAATTATGTAAAGACTAACCGGTACTAAAAGAGATTGTGACTACCAAATATTGGTGCATTACTTTTTTATGAGACATTATAATTCTAATATTAATTAAGAAGACAATTTCGAACCAAAAATATTTGATAAATATGTTTATTAATTTGTTGTAACATCTTTGATGCATTTGGATACGATGTTCAGTATTAATGAATCGATTATTTTTTCCTTCAAAAATAAAAATGAAAAAGCAAAGGAAATATATTTTTTCTAGTTTTAGTCAGGAAGGTTCGGACTTTTAACTGAACCTTTTTAAATTATTCAAAAGTACCATAATTAGAATTTATTTTTATAAAATTAGGTCAGAATAGTCCGGAATTTCTTTTACCATAGTCTGGACCATAAAAATCCCCAAACTATGGGTTGCCACATAGATTCTAAATGGTCCGGACCATTAAACATAAAGCGGACCATAGACGACAGATAGGTGCCATGTAGGTTCATGAAGGTCCCTACCTTTGAATCCAAGTTCTGGACCTCACCGTTTGGTCATCAACCCATTTCTGTTTTCATACCTACACTTCTCTTACACCTCTATCTCGTATACCCTAAAGGTCCACAAATTCACTTCTTACATTTTTCTTTCTTCTGTCACTCTTCCCTTCCTTCGCAATAATGTAGTCGATCACCACAGCCATCACCCCGTTCTTCCTCTTGTTATACAGTCGACCACCACCACCGTCACCCTGTCTCGCTCTTATCATACAGTCTCCCTCTTGTAAAATCTAGGTAGGGTTTATCAGGTTTCGCTTGCATTTGAGGTAGGGGTTTTTCTCTCTTTTTGTTGTTAATATTTTTCCTTATTTCAATTATTTTGGTAAGGAACATAGTCCATCCATTCATTCATATAATTGACTATTTGGGGTATTTTATCTACTATGCCTTTGATTTTGCCCATATATTTTTTTCAAAGTACCCATGTTTTTGATTCCCTTTGAGCTGTGTTTCAAGTTAAACTTGGTTTGAACCCCATTAATTTTTCTGTGCTAACTCTTACGTTTTGAGCTGCTTATAATTTTGAATGTTGTACATGATCTTACGAAGATTAAAAATGTGTTGCAGTTGCACAAGTTAAGTTTTCCAACTTATGTCAGTCTTGTACAACCATTTCGCAACTAGCCTATCCACTGTTTGAAAAAATGCCCCAGTGAACTTTATATTAGATACCCCTTTGTTAGCCGAAGGAGCTACAAATTAATCGTCCAGACATATTTAATTTTTGTCAAATTTCAAAAATGATGCTAACGTTTCTATTAACAAGTGAGTAACCTATATTTTGTTTTATCCAATTCGAATTTTATTAATGATTTTGGTATTACTCTGTTAGATAGTCTTTTACTATGCTTCTAGTTTTTGCGCATTAAACGAGGCATAATACTGACCACAACAACAAAAGTTCCAGGCCACCATTAGTGGCTAATCCATTTTCTTTTTGAGTTTCTGGCACCAGCAAACAAGAGAATATTTCTTCTCTCATGAACTCCATGTCATTTCTAACACCCTTAGTTATGGTTCTTCATAATCGTAGAATCAAATTTGTTACTCATAACCCTTTTCCATTATCAAATTTCAATCGTTTTAGTAATAATATGTCCAAAAAAAATAATATTCTCGTTCTCAGGCCCATAATTAATTTTGTATACCGTGACACCCATAGTTATATGAAATTATTATATGAATCAATACATAACTGGTTATGCATACTATCTTTTTAGGCATAACTCGTTATGCATACTATCCTTTTTAGGGGTATAATTGGCTGCGCAACTTGGACATAACATAACTAAAAATCCGCGCCTTAGAATTTTACAAATTTTATATCGTTGAAAATCTTTTTAAAAGAGCTACGCAACGAGTACAAACAAGAATATCAAATTTTTGTTTTTAACGAAAAAATCGGAGGTGATCCTCATTTTAGGGAAATTTTTTGAAAACTTGATACTTAACCATTATGCAATCACCAAAAACGATGCATAATACATTCTGCAGACGCATAACAAATTATGCAACCATTTTTTCGACTGCATAACAAGTTATGTATCTGCATAACAAAGTTATGCATCTATAACAAGTTATGTAACCATTGTTTTGGTTGATTTTAGCCGTACATATAAAAAAATTGATGCATAATGCAATATGCATCCATATTTACGGATGCATATCAGGTTATGCATCTATTTTCTCGATGCAAAAAGTATTATGCAGTCATATTTTCGGATGCATAACAGGTTATGCATTTATTTTGACGACTGCATAACATGTTATGTAGATATTATTGTAGGTGCATGACAAGTTATGCAGCCTTATTTTGTGCTGGTTCCAATACTAAGAAAAAAATAGTTGCATAACGTGTTATGCAACCGTTTTCTGGACTGCATAACAAGTTATGCAAAAAAAAAAAAGTTGCAGAACGTGTTATGCAATTAATTTCGAGAATGCATAACAAGTTATGCAACAAAATTTTTAGATACATAACCTGTTATGCGTCACTATTCACATCTCCATGTTCTTTTAAATGCACGTCACACGCACACCAAACCCATTTGCACTTCCATCTCCTTTGCCTTGCCAGAGAATTCCTTGGATAAAACAAGATAAAACATATCATAGATACTATTGATGTACTACACGTATTTGCCTAAAAAGGTGAATTGGAAACAGCAAAATCACTGTTCGACTTTTGTCCAAAAGCAATTCGTGCGGTGGTCACAGAGTATTCACACACTGCACTGCATATCGCCGCAAATGCTAAGCAGTGGATGTTCGTGAAGGAGATTCTCGAACTCATGCATCCAGAAGAACTCGAGTTACAAGAAACCAAGTATGGTTATACAACACTTCATGCTGTTGTTGTCGGAGGCAACGTTGAAGTCGTTGAACCAATGGTGAAGAAAAATCCAAAATTGACTCAAATACGGGAATACAATGGGTAGGTACCACTTAGAGTCGCTGCTGAGTACGTTACAGATAGACAAGAGAAGATGGTGAAATATCTTTGGTCAACCACTCGAAACGACAAAGTAGTTCAATCATACATTGCTGCAAACAGAGGATCAATTAGTGAGTAAAAAGATTCCCAAATTGACTGAAAATTTTGAGATTAAAATTGCGATTCACCTAATGGGTTTGTCAACCATGATTCGTTGACAGTAAATCTACAATCAAGAATAACTTTGAATCAAGATTTTGAAAAGAAAATTGTATAAGAACAAGCAAAGTTTTAGAAAAATTTCTCAAGGTTTTGTTTATAAAATCATCAGATCTACTAATATAAAGAGTAAAATCAAAGAAACAGATAGAGAATTCATCTTCTTCATAATCGATTGTTGATGAAAACTTTGGCTGGTTTCATCTTTGGTTGCATTTTCTGTGATAACCTTGCGAATCAGAGATAATCATCTCAAATTGCTCTGTGAAAAGAAATCAAAGTTTTCAATTCAATGAAAACAACTCAGATTCGTCCACGAAGGTAGAGATTTGAGAAACGAGATTTACACTTAAGGATATGGAGAAAATTAAAAAACAAAGTTTTTAGCAAATATGGGTTTGGGAGTAATTTTTTTCCCAAAAATGGGGGCACGCCTGAAGTTTTCTGTTCGTGGATTTCTCAATAGAAAAATACGGGAGAATGTGTCTCACTGTAGTTTTCACTTATGGGTTTTAGCTCCAATTTTATAATGGGCTAGTTCTATGCTGAGAAGTTCAGTAGGAAATTTCAATTTATGTGTGGAAGAACTGATGAAAGTTTAGAGGAAGAGAAAGGTTTGGAGTACTTACAGAAGGTGAATGGCACCACTATGTGTGACCGCGAGTGCTAAAGTACGAATAAGTCCACTTGTTTCTGGTGGGGCGCCTTCTTCGCATTCAGCACTTTGTACAACTCTTACAACTTCAGTATCACTTTGTTATGGGTAGCAGATTCTTTGTTTCGTGTTTGTTTGGGTTTTGGTCTTATTGTTATGCATAATGCAATTGGAGTTAGACGTCATGCTGGTATGCAAGCACAGGTTTTGAATGTTATCATTGAGGACTTGTTTCAAGGGTATCCTATAAGTCAACGGAAGCTGAAGGAACTTCTTGGTCACACACCATCACAGGTACTTGCTGGAGCCGTTCTTATCATTTTGGTAGCTTTGTTTTGTTGCCAATGTTGCTTGACATACACATAAGTTGCCAAGGTTACTTGGGAGCTAGAATAATATATGCAACAGTTCCTCGGCGAGAGCTTTTCAGTTTTCCGCCTTTTCCTGTGTAATGATTGTGTTGAAACTTCGTTGCTCTTTAATCAATTCATGCATTAAAATTTTCATTTACTTGTCACTCTTTCTATATTTGGACTATTTCGAGGTTGTAAAGAGCTAAAAAAAAAGAACTCTATTATTGGGGCTTTGAGGGGTGTGACTTTGGGGGCTTAAAATGCTAGGTGGAGATTAAATGGTACAGGGGGAGATCAGATATATGTGAAAGTTCAAAAACACCCTCATATATTTTCATTTAAGACACTTCTACCCTTCCATTAACTGATTAATCTAATCAATAAAAAAATAAAAAAAAAACTGATTTTTCATTAAATGTTAAAAAAACTGAAAATCAAATGAGTTAAAAGAGAAAAAAAAAAAAACTGCCCCTCATTCCCTTTTTTCTTCTCTGCCCCTCTTTTTCTCTTCTTCTTCCATTCTTCTTCGTTCATCAACGATTAATCATCGATCCAAAAAAATTATGTCGTCGATTAAACTCATTGTATAAAAGCATGAAAGCAAAGGAAAACGTAGGTCGTTCTTCGTCGAATCAACCTCCTATTGAAGTAGAGAAACCAACTTCAACTAATGAAGTGGTAACTGAAGATGAAGAGGAATTGAATAAAGAAGATGGACCAGCCTCCCATATTCCTGAGATGACAGCAATAAGGTATGAATCGAAATACCCACTATTTATTTAAGCTCTTTCTCGATCTTTCAGTTGGTTTCGAAGATTTTAGGTCTGAAAAAACAGTTTCAGAATTTGATTACGGTTGGGAGTTCTTTGATTTCCATCCGTAAATAGGTATCACGGTTGGGAGATATAAGAACTCCCAGCCGTTTTAATTTTCATGGATGGGAAATTGTTGAATACCCAGCCGTAATTCTGGTCGATGCGTACGACCAAGAATTTTCCCATCCGCAAAGAATGAATCACGGCTGGGACTTTCCTAGCCGTATATGTCTCTGAGTTCGAATGCATTTTCAGCGGTAGTGGTAACGTTTAGGTTTTGTTGTCCGTAATTGGTTTTCCAAACCGTAAATAATAGTTTCCTAGACGATTTTATTAGGCGGCTAGGTATTCCTATCCGTAATATGAGAAAGCAATGAAAAGAAAAAAAATCCCAGCCGTTATAGTTTTTACTGCTTGGTCGATAAATCAACTTCCCATCCGTTATTATATTTGCGGCTGGGATTTATTATTTATCCTAGACGTTTTTTATTTACGTCTTGGACTTTCCATAAATATCCCGTCCGTAATTATGTTTTCTTCTGGAGCTTTGTACACATCCTAGCCGTGTTTTTGTTTTCGGTTAGGTTTTGCCTAGATTTCCCAGCCGTTGTGACTTATCTTCTTTTGCATTTTGGTATGGTTTGTCTTTGAAAAGAAAAGAAGAAAAGAGGAAGAGATGACCAGCAGAAGTAACACCTTCTAGTGAGCCCACTCCGCAACCCCGTCACGGAAAACCATTGGGTGCAAACGCAAGGAATACAAGTGAAGTTGCAGGAGGAAATGATGGTCTTGTTGTTACTGAAGGAAATCAAGGTGAAGTTTCTCTAGGAAATGAAAGTGTAGATGTTGTAACTGAAGGAAATGTAGATGTCGCTGTAGGAAATCAAGGTGAAGTTGTTGTTGTTGTAGCAAATCAAGGTGTACTTGTGTACAATGAAGTTGCCACTTCTAGTGCTGCTCTTGATAAAGGTGTAGTTGTTACTGAAGTTGGTAGTTCTAGTGGTGCTTCTCTTAATAAAGGTAAAGCAGTGGTTGATAAGAACAAGATGCATGGAAAGAAGAAGTATGCACCAAAGGATAAAGCAAGAGATATCATTGATTCCATGGAGTTCTTACCTAAAAAGAAGAATGGGAGACCTTGGGGTTCGCCAAGAGATCATTCCGTCTTGATTAGTTACGAGTCATCATGGGCTGCTAGATTCTGTGCCGCAAAAGTAATAAATCAAACTTAATATATGTTTTTTCAGTTTATTATGGATATTCAATCGTAACAACCAAAATTTTATATTATTTGTAGTTTCCTGATAAAGCGGTCCCTAAACTAAAGCACCAACAACCAAAGTTTTGGTCGTTGGAGGGTGAGCATCCAAAGCATCCATATGTGGTAGCTTTGGTAAAAGCTTCGGGGTTATGGTCCGAAATCGAGGCACTGCAGAAAACGTATGATGTTGTGACGGTTTGCAACTTTAGAGAAAGATTCTGGCCCAAACCATGACTTTCCAACTCCCATTCGGCGAGATGACTATTATTCCGGATGATGTGAAGGAAATCACCGGTCTTGCTTTTGAAGGAAAGGCTGTGTATGAGGGTTTCAACAATTCTCTACCTTATGATGAGCTTTATGTTTTGGTTAACCATTGTCTTGGATGGGACAAAGAGAAAGCGGAAGAAGAGTTTGAGATTGGTTATGGAGCCGCTCCCAGAGCTAAAAGGGGATTTAATGAACCGGGTGAAACTTATGAAACAGTGAATAAGTCAAGGAAGATTAACCTGGTTCGTCTGAGGGAGCATTTTGAGGATTCTGGCCGTAAGACCAGGAATGGACAGATCATAATGGACGCAGAAAGAGCTAGACATACGGCTATATCTTACTTGTTGCACGCTCTTGGGACCGTCTTTTTTCCAGATTTCTCAGGAAATAAGGTCAATGCTTGTTATTTGCAGTGGTTGAAGACTCTCAGTCTTGATCCGGAAACAAACGAGGTTCCCAGGTACTCGTGGGGCACCACCCTACTTGCTAGTATGACGGAGAATCTTTGCAAAGCTTCTAGGTGGAACATAACACAAATTAATATAACAAATGTTGGTTTATTTTACGTTTATTTTACTTTTGTGTTAATTGATTAATTTTTGTTCCATAGTCACGGGTTTACGACCATTTCAAATCTTTGAGGACTACGAAGGATAAAAACTGGCCTCTAGAGAAACCTACAGGAGGAAGATACCCCTTTGAAGGGACCCAACATAAGGGTAAGGAGAACGAAATGGTCGAAATGAGGAGAAAATTGGATGCTTTGACAATTGATGATGTGAACTTTGATCCATATTTGAAACTTGATGAGGATGGAGATGAGGAAGTTGGTGATAGAGTATTTTCTAATGTGGCGACCTATACGGGACCTTTGTTTCATTCAACCGGGTTCGTCATTTTGGATCCTCGTAGAACGCTCCGCCAATTAGGTTATGTCCAGAAAATTGTACCTCAAGAATATCGTTTTCCACTGAGCGTAGCCAACTCCATATTTAAAGACAAAGAAGTCAGATTGAAGTATGCAACAGTAATACATCCGTCGGTCGAAGATTGTAATGATCGTTCCCAACCGGCAAACCAAATGAGTAGAAGAGGGATTGAAGGTGCTCATGGGACATCCGAAGAGGATGCCAATTACATGGAATGGTATCAAGAGTGGGCTCATCCTTATGTGGAAAATGTGGATCCCGAGGCGCAACAATATTTGAAGAAAGCGGCGAAAGAGAGTTCAAAATCAGCGGAAGAGATAAATGAACAAGATGAATGGGAGAAGATGGTGGTACGTATACTACTAATGATGTTTATAAATGTTTTGTTGATTATCTATGAATAAGTGTATTTGATATGAAAAATAGGTTGAACGAGTTCATTGGGTGTCCAAGGACATCACCCGTATGATTGATTCGAGAGAGCAGTTAACCGGCCCTGAACTAAGATTACTTCGGAATCGAGTCCAAGGCATAATACTCCCTGAGAAAGGAGGTTTATATCCTCAAGAAGATGACCGATCAAGGAGAAGTAAGAGGGCTAGGTCTACTTCTTCTAGCGACGACTCGGATACTCCCTCCCGTGAGCAAGCTCCATCAAAGCAAGGAAAAGGCGGCAAAAAAGGAGGTCATGTTGGAGCAAGTGCTCGAGGTGGAAAAAAATAAGGCCGTAGGGAGGGATAGATTTGAAAAGAACTTGGAAGTAAAACTAACAATTGATGTTACCAGGCCTCTTAAGTTTGGAATTGAAGCTTATGAAACCCCAACAATCTCTCACTGGATGGAATTTACTTATGCTCGAGGTGGACGTGGTGGAGGTAAAAAGACTACCACTCAAGCTGGTAAGGGAAAAGGAGGTAAAAAGGTTAGAGTTATAGAGCCAGTTGTTGAACATGACAATTTGGATGAGTTTTTACACGAGTCTTCTGGGGAGGAATCAAGTGAATGACAATCTACTCGCTTTTTAGTATTTTACTTCATGAATATTTTGTTATCTAAGCCTTCGACATTTTACTTTGGTTAAGGATTGAGATGGTTGGATTTTTATAACTTTGCATTTATGAATTAATGTTAGTCTTTCAATGTGTTTGTGTTTAATCTAAGAAAAATCAGGAAAAAAACAACATCATTGTTTTTTTCAGGCATTTTCGGCTAGGTCGATGCTTCACAAAACCTAGCCGAAAGTACCCATAAATAATGAAAAACAAAATTTGATAGCCGTAAAAGCTAGAACGGTTAGGAACTCCCAGCCGTAAAACTGCCCGCGGTTAGGAAACCCGTCCATTTTACTTCAACGGTTGGGAAATACCTACCCGTTTTTGGTCTGACTTCCCTGAACTACATTGAGTCATGTTTACGGCCAGGTTTCTAAGCCGTGCTTGTTTCACGGTTAGGTTTTATATCCATGAATTTATTTACGTCTTAGTCGACCTAGATACTTCCTGGCCGTTACAATCTAAACGGTTGGGAAACCCATCCGCCGCTGTTTACTATTTGGACATTCCTGGCCGTATATTTCTCTGTTAAACCCAAAAAAAAAGACTCCTACACGACGGCTACGTATCCTAGCCGTAATTCTGTTCCCGGAATGGAATCCCAACCGTTTTTCTGATCAATAGTAAAAAAACAGGTATACGGCCAGGAATCCCAACCGTAACTCTGGCAAACCACCAACTCTACAGGTCACGCAGAATTACAGATGGATGTGCCTTGAATTTCCCAGTCGTAAGTATCTATAGTTTCACTTGTACCACTTCAAATCGGCTAGTATTTTGAATTTTGAAAAATATATCCGTTGGAACACTGATGTATAGAAGGTTCTAGTTGTTCAACCAATTATTTAAACTTGAAATAACTCCACTACCTCTCTATAACCACCCATTCCAAATCAAAATCACACCTTCTACATCAATAATCTCCACCAAAACTCCTACAAACTCAATACAATGTACTCAAAGGATAAACCCAACTTCACTTTGGAAGAAGACTTATCTCTTTGCAAAAATTTTGTACTATGCAATCCAAAAAAGGGAAAAGAACGAAAGAAACGTGGTTTACCAAGTCAATCGTATTGGAGTAATATTTTCGAGAATTTTTGTTGTGAAACAAGTAACACTAACAACCGCGATGGGGTTGAATTGTATCTTCGATTTTCAGACATACGCAAAAAAGTGGAAGAATATATGGCTTTACATCGTATGTGCAACCAACTTCGACTTAAAGGTGAGACTGATAGAGAAGTCGCAGCTCAAGCTAAGAAAGAATGGAGAAAATGGAAAAGTTATGATTTCAACTTGGAAGCTCAATTCTCCATCATCAAAGACTTCTTAATACATCGAAAGGGATGTTATTAAAACCATCTTTGTAATGGGGATATATCAAGCATTTAATGAGTTTTATTATGGTCTAGTTAGTGAATTTGTTAGTAATTTTCAATCGTATTAAGAATTCATGTTGAATCAAATAATTTCTCAACTTTCAAATTTAATTACGGTCGGGAATGTTTGGTAAAACCATTCGTTTTGCAGACTCAGGTAATTCAGGGAAGAATAACGGCCAGAAGTTCGTATATTCATGTCCGATTATTGTAATTATGGCTGGGAGTTCCTTACTTCCCAATCGTTCGCATGTTTTACGTCCGAGTATTAATAATATCCCAACCGTGGTGTTTGTTTTCGGCCGGGTCGACAAGTTTACCCAGCCGTTATGGCAGAAAATTCCATATTTTTTTTCAGATTTCCGACGGATTTGAACTGATAAAATTGATGTTGGGAGTTGATTATAAGGTTATCTTGAGTTTTGTGATAAAGGGTTTCGTCATTTGTCTTCAAAATTTATCAAAAAAATTTCACCTAAATCACCATTTTTCCTTCTTCAAAACTCAAAAATATCAAGTTTTGATTTGTATAAGATTAATGTTTTTATCAGGCTAATCGATTCACTAAGACTGATTAATTAGCTAAATCAAATTAATTAATCCTAATCAAATTAAGGGTAGATTAGACATTAGAAAAAATATAGATAAAGGGGTCATATAGGTTGTTATTTCATGACCTCAAAAAGTCACCAAAAACTCACCCTTTTTAAGCCCCAATAATAGGGTTCAAAAAAATACACCTACACGAAATTTCGAGGTTTAATTTGTTGTTGTTGGTTGGTTGGTATCTGTCAAATGCATCATCACTCTTTATGCAGTACCATGTATCTTGCCTGCTTATTTGTTGGAGCTCTGATGTAGGTCAAATTCTTTTATTTTACATCGTTGTACAGCGCACTTTTATGTTTTTTATGTTATTGGTATATATGCTTGTTGTTCAGGAAATGCTTGTAAATCCTCAATTAAGGATGCAAAAGAATTTCCTACATTTCTCAGCTCTGAATGTTGTTTTGATTATTCCTTGACTATCGATCTCTTATCACATTTTCATTATCGCATTATCATAATCTGGTTTAAGTTAATGTCCTGCGACATCCCTAGATATCAGGTGATGGACTTGCGTCACTAACTTACAAGCATTTTATGTAAATCATAACTGTTGGTTCATGTGCAACTCACATTATAATTGTTGATTTAATGATGCGCAAATATTGAATCACGGAATTTATAGTGATCTGCTCCATTCTTCCCTAGATGCTAACTAGATGCAGAATGAGTATACTGTATACCGAGCTAGTAAAAAAGGAATAGTGACCACAATAGCCTAAGAACCTAATATACACCCAAATAGAAAATAAAATATCAGATGAGCAGGTAAAAGAAACTGAAAAACTATAAGAGAAAAGGCATATGGAACGCCAGTTGCTCTAACTTCCATAGCACCTGCATCCCAAATCTTCTTGATAAGCACCGGAGGACATTCATTATACTAGACATAAAGCGAATACATGAAACCAAAGATAGAAGAATACAAGGACCTAAAACTCCTTTTTGCTCCAATCTTTTTCAACAGAAAGTCATATGCTTATGTTAAATACTAATACAGAAAGATCAGGTCACTAAATAATATCTACCTTTCATTACCAATAAAAATTGAACCAATCTAGTAGGTACGCCACTGTTTCGTGTAATAATTTACTAATTATAATTTATACCATTTGTTTCTAACACATAAAACAGACCAGAGCATATCCATCGATAGAAAAGGGATATGAGGAATATAGACTAATTAGGTCAACCTCAGAGCATATCCATCGATAGAAAAGGGATATGAGGAATATATATACTTAGGTCAACCTCATAGGATATCCGATGATATGCAGAATCTGTGGAATATAGACTCGGGTTGAGCTCAGAAGATATATCTAGTAATATCAAAAGAATCCGATGAATATAAATTTAGGTATACCTTAGAGCATACCCAGTGATATCAAAAGAATCCGAGGAATATAGACTAACCAGGTCAACCTTAAAGTATATCCATCGATAGAAAGATAATATGATGAAAACATGATTAGCAACCGGAAACACCAACAACATGCCCCCAGACGAGTGTGTACCAAAACCGTATACTGATAAAAGCAATGTCAGAGTCTCGTTCCTTTCACGAAAATCAAATCTTAATTATTTTATTAGAAAATCTTTAGTTCGATGCAGGTCAAAAATACATCTTTAGACGAGTGTTTAATTTCTTATGTTAGAATCTTGTTAATTATCTTTCTGAATACTCCACGATTTGTTACATGTCAAAATTACAATCCTTACACAAGTTTTCAATCTTTAGACTTCCAGCAGGTAGAATTATAATTGACCTCAGTGATCCGAAAATTACTTCTTGATTTGGGTACGCGCAACTTTATTCAATAATATCCTTTCAACCCTTTTGTAATCCAAAATACATTTATGGACGAGTGTTTGATCTCTATCAGAGCATCTCCACTGTTAAGGGTCAAGGTCTTAAATTGATATGACACATAGGATTTAAGACATTTTATACCAACTTTTCATCTCCAACACTAGGGTGGAGGTCATAAAGGAAGATTACATGTCCATGTGGTGACCAAGTGGGGGTAAAGGAGAAAGTCTTATTTAGACCTTCTTCATGACCCTAGGTCTTAAGTCCACATCATCTTTTGTCTCTAAATTTAGACAAAAAGTATTGAATAAGACCTTGGGGGTTGGAGATGGAATTTAAGGTAGAAAATCTTATATTTATTATTTTTTGTCATTTAGTGAATGACCCACACTCAAAAGGTCTTAATAACACCTCCACATAGGATGACCTTGACCCCAAGCATTGGAGATGTTCTCAGAATCATGTTGTTAGAAAATTCATTATCGGAAACTCGTACTTTATTAATTACCATGATAATTATCAAAATAAGTCATAATTACAATAGTTAGACGAATGTTCAATCTCCAGTGTTAGAATCTCATTCGTGTGAGTTCATCTTTGGAACTTAATTTATTTTTTATTTACCAGTATAATTCATATTATTTCATAAATTCATTTTGATTATTCAGATTCATCCTCGTACCGGAGGTTGATCATAAAACCAATTGCACTTGTTCGTTTTAGCACAACAAGAACCATACATGCTTCTGGTACACTTATGTCAATCCGTACAAGAGTCCAAGACCAAATCTTTGCCGTTCATATATTTCCTCAATCCGTATGACTATCCTTATCTACTGGCCAAAAAAATCAATACAAAACCCTAAAGCTCTCTTCTCCCTCATTTTTTTTTTCTCTTTATCTCTCTTTCTCGGTTCTGCCCTCTAATCTTACGCCTCTACCAAAACCCTAAATTGTTGCCACGTTCTCGAGGTGAACGATGATTTTTGAATAAAATCAGCTTGATAAAAGAATAATGAAGAACTTTCTATGGGTATTGAAAACAGAATTGGCGATTTCATAGCCCGGCAATTATAAACAAGTAATTAAAAATAATGCCCCAGGCCATCTGTGTTTTATCGGCATGTCAAGAAGATGCCCAATTGCAGTTGTTCGGAACATGGCTTGCTCATGGTCTGCCAACTGCTCACGTGGTTCTTTTACAGACGGCAAGCCGGAGTAATTCGTAATCTTTCCATAACCATCCCTGTATTTCTGGGGGTGGATATAAGTCCTACAAAACACAGTGTCAGAACAGCTGATAAATTAGACTCTTAATCTAACATTATAGTTGTATTCAACATCCCTAATCCTGCCTTAATATTATTTGCAATTGACACCTATTTACCTTTCCTTCATCACTGACAACTGACATTTCAATGATTTCACCTCCCTATCAGTTTATAAAATGACTAAAGCTGGTACGTTTACTTTTCAACCTGCAACTCACAGAAATCCCAGTTTCAAACTTGATGACTGTCCAAAGTATTATGAAGGTTCCATTAAGCACATGAATTCATGATAACCCATGAAGATGCTAAAAATGATTTCAATATACAACAGGTGCGAGTCATAGGAAACTGTTTGAGCACTTAATCCATGAAGGCGACAACTACAACATGTCCGTCATAGCCAAACCCATTGTCAGTGACGGAACGCTATGGGGTCAACCTGATTTTGTTCCGATACTCACTACAATTCTTTGGTTGCGATTGCCGGAAAAAACATAGGAGATGGAAGTTAACCAGATCCAACTATGTTAACCTTGACTTCTCTTACTGTTTTTTTCCCCTCCATGTTAACCTTGACTACCTTCAGTGGAAGAATAGTCATATGGTCAACTAGAGATGGAAACAAACCCAAAATAGGAGAACGGTAACGACTGAAACTCAAAAAAGAAATTCAAAAGATTGGATTTAGAAGTGAACACGGGCATTCTCTTATGAAAAAGAACGAAGACAAATGCAGAAAGCAAATCCAAGACTGAAAGCTCAAGGAGTGGAAACAAAATTGATTAACAGAACCCAAAATGGATAATTTACGTATTAGTCTTCAAGGGATCACATGGTGGATGCAAGAAAAGTAGGCGGCTTTAGGCTTACTAAATGTCCACAACCACAATCCATTCTGCATCCATATATTTCAATCAAATTTTATGAGTCTATAATTAAAGTCATTAGTTCAATCAAGATAGCTGAGATAAGTATATACTAATGGAATAAACTTATACTGGCCTAGCACACCACTAATAGTTGTTGCTACAAGCTCTATATATGCATCATGGCACACAAAGTACAAGAAAAACAAAAGAGGTTCAGATGGGACACCAAACAAGAGTGTGCAATAGAAGTTGACTAAAAAGAGGGAGGAAAAAAATGTTAGTGGTCTAAAGGTTATTTTATTAAAATTTACATCATACTCGCAATCCATTTAGGAGGTTTGTAAATAGAGCAGCAGATGCGCGCTAATGCGTGCTCGTACTGTTGGATGTTTGATCAACCTTGTTTCCTTACCGGAAAACTTCTTATGGTTGTAACTTTTAGTTTAAAATGAATAAGGAAAAATTGGAAATATGTCCCGTTTTCACTAATTGGTTTGGGGATCTATCCCCTAACTGAAAAAATTAAGAAATCTATCCTAGAGAGAGAGAAAAAACCCTTAAATTGTTAACAGCCCACATGTGTGGGATTACACATGTGTCAATTTCACATTTTTAGCTAAGGGGATTTTAGGATTTGCGTTGGATTACATATACCGGAACCAGTGCATGTATATGCTTAGGAGCATTTATCTTCTAGTTGTGATTCTTGATGAATATTTACATTTTACACTGACATACGCTTGATTGGTTAACATTAATACTGTGGTTGGCTGTCGCAGAAAGAAATACATATTGACAGCAGCAATTTCTAGTTTTATTATTCATATTCTCTGATGGGAAATTGTTTGCCGTCCAGTTGTAAATGTAACCTACACCAACAGTGAGAAGAGCCAGACGGGTTATTAGTTTCCACTGACGTCAACCTTTCAAGCGCGCCACAAGGCTTTAGCTTTGCTTTGTGTGCTTGGAATTTCGTTAAAGCAACTCACTTAAAAATAACCTCTCAATAATCTATTGGTCTGTGTTTGTGTCCTTATGTCCTTTCTCCAAATTAAAAGGAAATGTGGTAAATCTCCCCACTGACTTAAATGTTAATCGGTATTTGGAATCTAACGTTTCAAAGTATCCTAAGTTGAGTTTTCCTAACTAATTCGATATGGATGATTGCGGTGTTCTCTAACAAAGCATTTATGTATATGGTGATTATTATTTGCTAAACCTAATTTGAAATTAGGTAATCAAATCACAACGAAAGCTTTCTTAATCTGTGTAGGAGTTCTACTGATTCTTAAGTCGCTGCTCGTGCATATTTCAAACCCTAATTTTAAAATACTAAGAAATCAGGAAACCCAAGTTATGAAACCATACAACCCTCAGTAAACCCTAGTTTTGAAACACCAAAAACATCAAAAATTAAGAAATCATACCTCAAGTTGGGTTAGCAGCGAGAGATTTAAGAGGTATTGAGAGGTTTTCCTGCTTCTTCAACTAATATTCTTGATCGATCAAGCGATGTTACAGGTTTCAGAGAGCTAGGGCTTCTGAAATTGTAAATGTTTATTTTCCGTTTAAATACTTTTATTTCATCCAACTAGGCAGATGACTGTAATATTTCTAAACGTGACTACGCATAAAAATTCAGGACCTTAGTGGTATGATAGTAAATAATTACTAACATTTGATTATATATGTCCATGAATCCTATTTTTGTGTATTCTTTTATTTAGACGATATCTCTGGAACATTTTATCAAAAGAGGGTTATTCCAGATAATTAAAACGTTTGAGTTTGAAAGTGATGGAAATGGAAAAGAGCATGGATGACTCAATCAAGGAGATTGAGAAGCAAAAGAAAGGTTTGGGTTCCCTTGCTGTTGAAATGAAGAAGTTGGAAACTCGGTCGGAAATGTTGATTCAAGAGAAGTCATTACTAGAGAAGAAATTGGTTGAATTTGAAAAGGAAAACCAATGTTTGGCTTCAAAGATGAATTCTGCTCAAATGAATGCTAAGAAGGCTATTAGCACTAATAATGTTATCGTGCAGGATATAATTGAAGTGGTGCAGGATAATCCTTGTAGCAGTGTAGGATAACACTCTAAAGTTCTCACGTGTTACTCACATGATCAGCCAGATATTTTCTCTATTCAGTCTACACGTGTAACTTAGGAATTAGTCAATTGTGGAATTCAATCTAAGTTTATTTATTGGCTGTAATGAATTCTCTCTCTCTCTATTTGTAATGAAGCTCAAGCTTCTCTGAGACAATATTGATAATGGAGATTACCATCGATGCTATGTTAATATGGTATCAGATAGGTTAGAGTTAGTTTCAACTCTATACCGATCCAACCTTCCGATCTGTTTATCACTCGACTCTCCTTTATACATCCTTTCATTTCATAGAAGCAACTTTGATCAGTTGATTCACTCGATCAATATGGGTCTTCTTTTCTGCTAAATTCTTCTCGATCTATTACCCTTACTGTCTTCTTCATTGAAATCTGTTTTCAATTTCTTCAACACCCTGTTCATCTGTTTGCAATTTCAGATCTGAAATTTTTCCTTCTCATCAACAATGGAAAATCCTACCTCCAATTCCTTTTCCAACATTCCCCTCAATCATTTAAACGACTTTGTCCATCTTAAACTCAAGGAGGACAACTTCATCACCTGGAGGCATCTTATGCATCCTGTAATTCATAAATACAAACTTATGAAATACCTTGATGGTTCCTACCCTTGTCCTCCACAGTACACAAATGCAAGGAATCAACTGAATGGGATTGAAAATTCACTATACACAGACTGGATTGATGAAGATTCTTCCATTATGATGTGGCTTCACTCCACCATCTCGGACTCTGTCATTCCCTACTTTTCAAGAGCAACAACTTCTCATGAGCTTTGGGTCAGCATTGAAGAGCGATTTGCAAGAGCTTCTTCCACTCACAACATTCAATTGCGTATAAAACTGCTCTCTATCACTCAAGGTGACGAACCTATATCTACCTTAATCAATAAAATCAAATCATTCTGTGATCAATTAGTTGTTGCTGGTGAGGTCATTTCTGACAAGGAATTATTAGTGATTACACTAAAAGCTTTCAATGATGATTACATACCTTGCTACTTCTATGAGACATCGAAATCCTCCTATTACTAGTATTGAATTTCACAACAATCTGCTCAGTGAAGAAGTTGTTGTCAATGAAACAACAGCTACACTTAAACTTGAGACTGATACAAAAGCTTTCATGGAAAATAGTGGAAGACCTGCATATAGAGGTTCTTATAATAACTTTAGAGGTAACTTTAGTAGAAGAGGTTACAGTGGTGGTCGTTATCCAAATCCTGCAATCTTTCACAGGCCAAATCCTGGTAGAGGCTACACTCCACCTGTAAAACAAGCTTGTCAACTCTGTCTTGGAGAAGATCATCTGGCACCAAATTGCACACAACGACTCAATTTCTCCTACAAGGGAAGACCACCCCCATCCAACTTAAGTGCAATGTTAGATGCTGCTGACATCTTTGACACAGAAGAATGGATTGCAGATAGTGGAACAAACAACCACATTACTCCAAATGCTTCTAACTTGCAAGAGACCACTTCCTATGAATCTATGATTGCAGTGAACAAATTCAAATTTCTAATGGTGAAGGTATGCCTATAACTCATAAGGGACACACTAGTAAGCACATTCATGACCATTCATTTCATCTCCATAATGTCCTTGTTGTCCCAATTCCTCTCAAAACTTATTGTCCATTCATAAATTTACTTCTGATAATAATTTCTCCCTAACTCTTGATTCTCATGGCTTCTCTGTGAAGGATCT
The DNA here is from genome assembly GCF_003573695.1 of Papaver somniferum. Lineage (NCBI taxonomy): Eukaryota > Viridiplantae > Streptophyta > Magnoliopsida > Ranunculales > Papaveraceae > Papaver > Papaver somniferum. The sequence goes on along the minus strand of NC_039362.1, from coordinate 174,581,065 downwards.
GATCTCTGAGAAAACTATTTTCCAAGGACCACATAGAAATGGCCTCTACCCAATATCCTTCAGCAAGTCCAATTTTGATCTCTCCTCCAGTACCAGTGAAAGTGTTCTCCTCCATAGAAGATTTGGTCATCCCAGTTTTCAAACTCTTCAGACACTTTGTAATTTGCTGCATTTATCAAATATTTCTAATAAGTCTTTTTCTTGCTTAGATTGCAAACTCTGTAGAAGTCAAAAACTTCCTTTTCAGATTTCAACTACTACTGCAACTAAACCACTTGAGTTATTACACATGGATCTTTTGGGTCCCTTGTCAAGTAGCTTCAACTTCTGGCAATTTATATTATGCTAATATTGTTGATGAATTTACTAAGTATTGATGGGTTATTCCCTTACATGCCAAATATGATTTTAAACAACTTTTATCTTCATTTGTGCATAGAATTGAAAATCTTTTTTCTCACTCAATAAAAACTATAAAAACTAACAATTGAGGAGAATTCCTCAATAAGTTCTTAGCTATTTTTTGTGATCATAAGGGTATCACCCATGAACTTTCTTGTCCACATACACCTGAGCAGAATGGTGTGGCAGAAGTTAAACACAAACATGGCTCCACCCATGAGCTTGAGGGGGGTATTAGCATTAATAATGTCATCCTGCAGGATATAACTGAAATGGTGCAGGATAAGCCTTGTAGCAGTTTAGGATAACACTCTAAAGTTCTCACATGTTACTCACATGATCAGCCAGAGATTTTCTCTATTCAGTCTACATGTGTAACTTAGGAATTAGTCAATTGTGGAATTCAATTTAAGTTTATTTATTGGCTGTAATGAACTCTCTCTCTCTTTGTAATGAAGCTCAAGCTTCTCTGAGACAATATTGATAATGGAGATTACCATTGATGCTATGTTAATAAAGGCTTTGTTGATGTTGAAGGATGCTGCACAAGTGATGTGCATGGCTGAAGACGAAGAGAAGGAAGTAAGTGTCGAATCAGATATGGATATGATGAAAATCGAGGAAGATATCCAACCATTTGCATCTGAGTTGGAAAGCATTAAAAAGGCTTTGGAGAATAAGGATAAGAAAATGGAAGAAATGACTCAACAGATTGAGAAACTGAACAAGTCTGCTAAGAAGAATTCTAACATTTGGGCATTGGTATCTTCTGCGACCACCATCATTGCTGCAGCAGCTGCAACTTACATCGCAAGAGGACAGTAAATTTTTGCGCAACAGTTGTGATGCATGTTTCTACCAGTAAAATCAAATATCTTTTGTCTGTGTATGTCTTGCTTATGTTGTTAGTTCAGGTTGATGTCTGTCTTTTGACTGAAATCCTTATGATGTTAACTGTTATTTTATATTCAATAGCAAATCCTTGTGATATGTACCGTAGTTTGGCTGCAGTAGGCTGCGGCTATTCTGATAAAAGATATATAAACTTAAACTAGATTACTAGATGTTGCAGCTTTGTTACATTCATGACACAGCAAGGTCATCCACTAACTCTCAACATCGGTTGATCTAAACATGATTTTCTGTAACAAAAAACGGAGACTAGTTAACATGGGTTAGGTGAAATGAAAATTAGAGAAGCCAAGAGAATACAAACTGTAGATGCCATAAATAGAGAGCCATGTATGTGGTGGATAACCTAGTCTTTAAATTTTAGTCGTGTTCTTCATCAATGCCAGTTGTTAACTCAAGGCAACCATTCAGTTTTATCATTTTCGCAATCGAATATGGTAGATAGAAAAGTAGACTGTTCTGTATAATATGGTAGTTAAGTTTGGCCCAAGCCGATCAACATAAAATTAAATGAAGTCATGAATCTGAAATATTCACTCATATAAGTGTTGATATGACTGATTGTACTATTAGACCTTATGGCGGCCTTATGGCGGTTATGTGTTTAAGATAGAAGAGCTATTCATAATTAGACAGTTGTAGAAAATTTTGACTATAGTTATTAGGATTTTAAGATATTGGTGCAAGCATTCTTTTATTTTTCTTCAGATCAACTGTCCTTTTCAGCATTTTACGGTAACAGTGAGATTATTTGAGTTGGAAAAATGGAGGCCATATCGATTGAGTTTGAGTTGCGATGATAAGTATGAAATTTGAAAAAAAATAACTTATTGTTGAAACTGCTAGCTAGCTTTGTGGGTTTTGGCCCTTGTTGCTCAATTGATTATGCATTTTCCTTATCAAATTTAAATTAACTTCATTTTCTTAATATAAGAGACATGCGAGGTGGAGGAGATGAAAAGGAAAGGTCGCTGTGACCAAGACGTTGATGCGCATTTGCATTTGGGTTCCAGTGGGCTGTGTTTAAAGACTCCCACCATCCCATGATGTAAATCCGATTTTTTAACAACAAATTCAGACAAGTTAAGATGGATTTCGTAATATATAAAAAATATGAGTTTGAGAGAACTATATATCAAAATTAGGTTCGCTCAAACATACTTATTCCATTGTTTCCAAGAAACTTATATGTCTAGGGGAGAATTGCTGATGCAAATTCGGTGACAACATCTTAAATATCACCACTTGGTGGTGCTTGATACTGAAACATTTGTGCTTCTATGTGCCGCATCAAACGGAATGACACTTAAGTTATGAGGTTCTATACAACAAATAATTTCAAGCGTTGGCACTTAATGACGCTCCACTCAAGACTAGTGATGAGATGAAAAAGAACAAAAGACTAGTAGATAACAGCCAAAGTTGTATCAATGTGGCACTTAAGTTATGGCTCTCAGTTTGGTGATACTAACAAATTAAAGTGATTTCACTGGTATATAAGTTTAGATTAGTTAAGCCACTGTGGATAAGAAGTTGAGACAATGGTAGTGTTAGATTTCAAATAAAAAAACAACATTACGCAATGTGATTAATGAAAAAACATATACTGGCCAACAAAAGAGTTATGCCATAATTTAAGTTATGAAAGCACATTAACAATATGATTTCATTTCTAGGAACATTTTTCAAACAGCAAAGACAATTCAATGCCAAAGATGTAGCCATAATTGGCCGGATCTAGGTTGTGAATCTAAACCCCAAATAGACAACAAGCATTTGTGAAGTTAAAATCAATCACCAATCCTTGTAATTGTAAGGGTAGTTGTCATTCTTCACCAGAAAAATTGCATTCACCTGCCTCTAACAACAAATTCCCTCTAATAGGGTAGATCTCAAGATATTTAAGATTTCACTACAAACATAAAACAACCAAATCATACATGGATCTTTACAAAATTTTGCTAAAAAAAAAAAAAGGAAAAACAATTTAATTACAACAGAGTCATAACACATCTCCCACAGTTTCATAATTCCATCTGTTTTAGTGATTGTTTCACATAAAAAAAAAAGAAACTCTATCTTCAATTATTCTTTATAATTTTTCAATCTCATTACACCTTCGAAATTCCTCATGAAAATCTCTACAGTTACGCAAAAGAAAAACTAAAGAAAAACTATTCCTTCATTGAAGATGGCGCAAATTAAGATTTTGAGAGGAGATATCGTAATGTGTATGTGTGATGTTCTTGTTGGGGAGGCTGCTGCTTCTCCCATGATTTTGATTTTGTTGCCGTCGATGAAAGATGGGACCTGTTGTTGTGTGATTATTGGAAACCCAACAACACATCCAAATGGAAAGTAAGTAAGATCTAAGACATGATAACACAAGAACTTAAATTTATTTATTAATCTCAAGCGAAATACAACTTACACTCATGTGTTATTAGGAAACCCTAATCCCCTCTCTAAGCCTATGAATTACAAGAAAACCCAAATTCTCTCTCTCATATTCTAGACCTTTTCCTCTCCAAAAGATCTCTCCCTTTCATTTCCTCAAGGTCTCTATTTATAGCCTCCAACAACGCTAATGGTATACAGCCCACATTATCTAGCCGAGGTTACTTTATACTTCGCCTGGAGCATATTCCATAAAGTCTCCCCCCACCTTTCGCTGACTTCACGTGGTCTTGTCGGGACACCTGTCCTATTTCTTGCTTGATAATTTATCTACTTCGTGGAGGTAGATTTTCTTCCAAGCCAAGTAAACTCTTCGTGGCTCTGCCTTAATACCCTGATGGTCCTCCTACTTTAGTTCGGGGCGGGGAACTTTCTCGCGCTTGGAATTGTACTTCGCCTTCTGATACTTACTGATTTGACAGGTCACTGACGAGGATCTTTGACTAAGATTCCCTAACTCTTCTTGGTGTGACACGTGGCGATCCTATTTCGTGTACCTACATTTTGTCTTTTCTTATTCTATCCAAGTTGCTGCAAGGATGGAATAAGAACCGGTTTAGATTCCTTAACCTCCACGTTCTCCATCTCTATGCTTCCACGTGGACACGTTCTTTGTGTAACCGTCTGTCACCAGTTCCCTTTACTTCGATCATGTCGTTCCCGGTTTTTCCGGTCTCTTCTTTCTGCTATAAATACACTTCTCAACCCTTACTTGGATTTATTTTCTGCTTCTCCCAACCTCTGCTCTTCCCTTGCTCAGCGTTCCTTCTCACCTCTTACCGTTCTTTTTCGAAACCTTCTGCTTTTTTTACCACCATGTCTCCAAAAGGCGCTTTAGCATCTACTTGACTCAAAACCTTAGAGGAATTTCAAGCTGAATTCCAAGAGTTAGGTTTAACTTTAGTCCCAGCTGTCGATTCTTCCCTAGATCCTATTGTTATTGCTACCCAGGAGATGGAGCTGAATTACCGATGGCTTGGTTCGGACACCTGGTCTGCTGATAAGGTGATAGTCTCTTTGGGTCAGTTGAGAGCGGGATTGTCCTTTCCTCTGTATGATCCTTCAAACCCTATCTTCCTGGAGATTCTCGGTAGGCTGCAGTGCGGGGTTTTTCAGCTTACTGGTAATGCGATTCGGATCTCCAACGAGTTCAAAGTCTGTTCTCGTGATGGTATCTCGCAAGTTCCTTCTTCGGCGGACGAATTTGGCTCCCTGGATTTCAACATAGACTCTTTCGTGGACAACTATTCAGCTATGTTTACAAGCACCAGGGAGCATCAGGAGTGGGGTCTCGAGCTTGTCAGGAAAGTGATCTCTCCCCCCGTGAAGGAGCTTCTACTGGATGTGGATTCCCAACTTCGTCTCTCCGTTTATGACTGGGAGAGGTTTTCTTTAGTACTCGACGGTCCTTTCGTCTGGGGTTACGACGAAAAGGGCCTTCCTCGCAATGGTCCCCTTCTCAGACATTGCTACCTCGCGTGATGTGATCCTTGGAGACTTCGCTGGACTGCTCCTAGCGAGGTATGATTTTTCCTACCGCGACTTATATCATTTGGAACTATCAATTGTACTTATGCTTCTCAATTTATTTTAGTATGTGATGCCCGCTGCTGGACTCATCAAGGCGCGACAGGAGAAGAAAGTGGTTGCTAAGAAGACTCCCTCTAAACAGGTATCATTTTCGTCTATTGCTAGTGATTTTGTGATAATTGTCTATCCTGACGTCATGCCTCTTCGCAGGGCGAATTTCCCACTTCTAGGGTACCCAAGGGTCACAAGAAACATTCTCACCCTACTCCTACTCCTTCTTCTCAGGTACCATCATTATTGCCTTTTATTTGTAAATTTTAGCTTTTTCGTTTTTAACCCTTGACTTCGCAGACGAGCGTTCCCCCGTATGGTGCGCCTAAGAGGCCGCGAAAGACTCTGGATGTGAATGCCTTAGATGCAATACAGCCTTCCGCTCTCCTTGGTCGTCCCGATCGCTCTAAGCAACAGTATCCTCCATTTCGTGCTCATGCTCCTCTTAAAGAAGCTGATTCAGTTACTCGTTCTCAGGCCGCTGATTCCTTTGTTCAGCTAAGAGTTGAACGTCCTAAGGGTTTTCCGGAGGTACCTACCTCTGGCGAGAAGGGAAACCAACCCGTTTAGCCTGCAATGTCAAATACTCTCTTCGACCCTGACATGCAATTCCTTCGAGGTATCTACCACAAGGCCCAAGAAGATCCGGCTATGAGATCTCGCGCTTTGAAGTCTTTGTCCGCCTTTGTTTCTGATGACTTCCTCTCCCAAGACTCGTCTGTGATTTTGAGTGCTTCAATGAATCTTTCTCTCCAGCAGCACTCTTCCTTTATGAACCAGGTGATTTCTTCGTACCTTCTCTGCTATTTTTCCTTTTCGGCTCCGAGATCTATCTTCTGAGTTTAAGTTTCGCTTCGCACGAAGTCTACCGTCACATGGCCACCCTCGTGGAAATTCGGCTTGTTCGCGAGATGGCTTGGAAGGATGAGGCTAGAATCAAAGCTTTAGCAGAGGACCTTCAGAAAGAAAGAGATCATTCCCACAAGCAAAGCCAAAAGATAGAGAAGCTTCTGAGTAAGTTCTTTTTTCTTGGATATCCCTCTATTGTTCTTGCTTTTTCTTCCATTATTTTCTTATTTCATGCTTCATCAACCTCGATGCATGCAACGTCAAATGAGCGCCAACGAAGTTTCCTCCTCGCTGGAAGATATTCGTGCTGAGATGGTGAACCTTACAACTCAAAATGATATGTATGTTTCTGAGAACTCCATCCTTAATGAAAAGGCCGAGACTCGTTGTTTGCAAGTCGACCATTTGTCAGTTGAATGCTCCCATAACGAGGAACTGAACCTCCATCTCCACAATGACAACCTTCTCCTTAAGTCAGAGCTTCAACGGGTCTCTAATTCCTTACTACCTCGCGGAACCTCCATTATTCGTCGATAGCCAACTATGAGAAATTGGAAGAAGATTACGATCGAGTGATCAAAAGAAAAACCGAGCTCGCAGCTATTTTTCGTAGGTCTCGGAGCACTATGGACGGTCTAAACGAGGAAATTGATTGTTTGAAAAAAAGGTGGAACTCTTGCAAGCTAAGTTAGCCACTTTCTCTCGTCCAAAGCCTGCGAAATCCTCTCCTATGATCAAGCCTGCAAGTCTTCGCGAAAAAGGCGCTCTCATCATTCAGTATGACAAGAGCACTTTGAAATCCCCTCATGGTGAAGGTTGGGATAGAATGTATCATGAGTTATGCGTTTCACTTGAAGAGTCCAACTTCCAAGTCGCCAAGCTCGATCATCTATACTCTGATGTTCAGAGTACTTTAAATACTACTATCCTTCAGGCGGAAGGTAGTTTTTAGGTGTATTATTATCTTGTTTGACCCGACTTACTTCCTTTTTTCTTATGTAGTTTCTCTTTTCTTCGCAGAATCGGATGAGTGTTATAAGAGACAGGTCCTTCGTATCACCAGGGAGAGAGATGAAGCTCGTGGTGACGTTTTTCGTCTTAATGAGGAGGTTGAGAACTTAAATGATAATATGGACGAGATCATCGATTCTTCCAAGAAGGTATCCAATATGGCCCGCAAGAACACTCAGAGCTATTTGGTTCCACTATTTAATGACTACTGCGTTGAACATGGCATTCCTCCTCCTTCTTCTTTCCCTTTGGAGGTTTTTTCTGATGATGAGAAGACTCAAGATGAAGCTGTTGATTCTACCAACGAGGAAGCGTCTCTTGATGACGACGAGGAACCAAAGGCTGGCACCGCGAAGGAAAAAGAGGAGTCCAAGGGAGGTTTTACTAGCTTCACCGGGGCAGGCGGCGAGATTCCTGAGACAACCACCATTGATAGTGCCATTCCTCAGTAACAACTTTAGTTTTGTCTTCTCTCGTCTCAGATTAATGTTTTATAACTAGTTCTTTTATGGGCGCTCCCAAGCTTGGGGGGCAAACACTTTATTTTGGGAATCATCGCATTTTTATGATATTATGATTTTGTTTTATCAAACGTATGATTATTTGATTTCCACCATTTATCTCAAGTATATACTGACCATGGAAACTCTCAAAAGAATAGTGAATCCTTTAAGTATATACTTTCCTTTTTTTCTTTTGCGAGTTTTCATCTCCGCTTCTGCCTCTACCTTTCAAATCACCCTCAGTTTCGGCTTTCTTTCTTCACTCATTCCTGCTATCTTTTGCTTTTCGGCAACAGTAAGAATGCTAATTTAAAAGAGTGACGAGCATCGGTTGCTAAAGTATGCGCCCGATCTTAGTTATTTTACCTCAGGTTCCTTCTTGCCCTGTCTTGTAGCCTTAGATTGTATCTTAAGCGCTTTGCAGTTTCGTGCGGATAATGCCAAAAAAACAAAAGATATAAAAGTATATACTTGCCTCTTGTTCTTGTTGGGATTATCCGATCAAGACTATATGGTTCTGAGAATGCTCTTTATAACTTTGTTGTTTTAGTAGCTGTGTCTATTTCTTGCTTATCTCCTTGGTTTCCTTTTTCATGAGGTCTTAATGGGCCTCCTAATTAAGGTCTAATTGCGCCTCACCCTGTTTTTAAGGTATTACTTCGGCGAAGTTTCAGGCGCTTGCTATTTTTGCGAATAACAATCCATCAACCTCGCCTTAACATCTTTGCTAAGTTTTATTTTCGCGACAATATGACAGGCCTATCTATTCCCATGAATAGCAGCCCCATGACATTGCCGTCTTTTTTGGTCATGCAGATCCCTAATATGGAGGGTGCCATCCCTTTATATTCCCCCTGAGTGCCCTTTCAAGGAGGTTAACCCTAACATGCATGTTGGTCTCCTCCCAAGTGGGGTTTCTTTGGTATCAAGTGCATCGTAGCCAAGACTTTCAAGACGGACATGGCCGGTAACGCTCCAGACATCCCAGGCACCCGCAGCTCAACCGAATACGCCGGCGCCTTGGTCATATTTCTGCACCTCTTACCGATAGCCATCATAAAAGGGACCCTCAGCGGATAGGTCTTATCATTGCCCCTAGCTTTCTGCCCGAGAGTTGTCCATGACATGCGTTAGGTCTGACCTCTTGCATTTTTATGCGAACCAGGGTGCATGCCATGGGCTCCCAACCTTCTTAGGCGAAGGTTTTGAGTTTCCCTAGAAACTGTTTATTTCATATTCGTTATTTGACTAAGATTCCCTAACTCTTCTTGGTGTGACACGTGGCGATCCTATTTCGTGTACCTACATATTGTGTGTTTCTGGAGTTCCTTTGTTTCCCTTTGTCTTCAGATGAGGGATGGATGCAGTGTTGGGATGCCCTAGTAGGAAACAACACTACTACTTATAAAGGGTTAGCGATCTGCCTGTCCAGATTAGGAATAAGTTATCATCGTTTCTTGGAGTTTATCATTTGATCTAACGGATGTAAAGAGTCCTTCCCTGACCGTAATTGGGTAATTCAAACAGTGTGATATGAAAACGTGGAGGATTCGAAAGGGAGAGATTTTTTTTTTAAAGTTGGGTGGTGTTGCTTCTGAAGGCTAGTGTTACTAAAATTTGGACCTAGCATTTCATTTCATTTTTTTACGTTATATACACAATTGCGATGGATTAAGAAGTTTAAGTGTATCCCCAAATTAGCTATAGCCTATAGGACATTTACGGTCACAACCATGTTATTAAAATTATAGATTTATGACAAGTGAAATGAAGAACCGACTTACATGTTTGTTATAGACGTCGTGGTTTGTGTTTCATACACGCCCAATGTTTAAATTTTGGGTTGGATATCAATTTGAGTATGAATTTTGGGTATTTTTATCAGGAGGTATTATATGATAAGCACTAGCTAGGAGGACAAATTAGCTTTGTGGAGGGTTTTAAAAAATGGTTGCCTGGTGGCTGTTGTTTAGAACTGGTGCATGCATTTTCCAAACTGGTGGCAATTGATGCACATACATATGACTACAAGGAGATCATGATTTATGCGTCCAAACTTTGAGTACGCTTCATTTTCTATACACGATACAAAATTGTGCCTACTCAGATTGCATATAAGCCATTTAGCGATGAAAGTGGTACTATATGAGCATCTATTTTCAACATCAAACTCAAAGACACTTGATGTTCTCAAGGTAAAAGTGCACAATGATAAAGAAAAAAACATCGTATATATACAAATACACTGATACAATTAGTAAAAGTTTTTTAGGTGGTTGAGCTGCTAGAAAGCAAAATTGCACTCCTTGGTCCTTTACAGAAATCAACCTATTTTAAGTGAACACGGAAAAACCAAGAATGAACAATAAAGAAATTAAGAAAACTGAATGTCTCGAAAAATTCAGTTCTTTTAATTTTGGATTCTATGTTCCTACAAATTCTAACTCGGCTTTTTCTGGCAGATATTTTTTTTTTTTTTTATTTTCCACTAGTGACAAGATTTCCAAAAATACTAAAATACTCAAATGGTGCATGAGTACGACCAGTATTCTTCATTAATTTGATACTATATTTGGAATGAGTTGGGGCTGGTTTGTCATCAAGATGACCACACTTGTTCAGAAATTTATCAATCTAATGAAGTTGAGTTAAAAAAACCAACCATTGTCTAAGCAAACAAATATTTTTTTTTTTGGTATATACGGATAAGGCTGGTCCTGTTGGGCCTAAGGGCTTTGATTCGGTTAGGATTTAGGGTTTAACAAGATGACAGCCGTATAAAAAGAGTTACTTGAAAAGCTTTCTTTTTCTATCCACACTCTCATTTTCCTCAAACCATAAGCTAGCCGTCTTCTCCAACACTTCAATCTCTCTGTAGATCTAAATTTTTCTTTGCAAAATGATAATAGAAGAGATAAATGTGATATTGGTTCTCATTCATGACAATCGAAATTCACATACAACAACACTAATGAATCAGTTTTAGCATAATGATTTCTCCTCTCAATACTAATGAATCACTCCTTCAATATAGAAAAAGGGGTAGAAATCAAAGAGGACTTTGACAAATTTGTTTGTAGCTAGACTTAAGCTAGGTCCTATGCTCTTCTTTACAGCAAGTCTTATGGTGGAAGAGTTCCATCTTCCATCTTCCACGCCACCTCAGAATTTGGAACCGTGGATGGAAGTGCAAGTGTAGTGGTGGAATAGTGAAAACGCTATTAAAAAATAGCGTTTTTTTTCAGCCGTTAGATTTCAACAACTCATCCTAAATCCAACAACTCATCCTAAATATACGGAAAAAAAACGCTATCCTTAATAGCGTTTTCTTAGCGCTATTAAGAATGGCGTTTAACGCTATTCTTATTGACGTTCAGATGGATTCCACGAACCCTTCCACGAAACGGTGGAACCTTGTTTAGATTTTCTGTGAAAAACCCCAACTTGGAAGTCATTAGACTTACATTTCATGGTTTTTCCACATTTGGAATAGGTTGGATTCCACCATAAGACTTGCTCTTAGATCAACTTGAAGGCCAGAAATTATCCATAGAGGCATATGTTTAAGCAACTTGAATGTGTAGTAGTGAATCCAACTTGACATGAAAAAAAAAATGTACAATTATGGAGATGTGGTATATAAGCGATTAACAACAATTTATAGTTACTCAGAACACTACTAATTCTGGCAAAAGAGTAAATTAATGAATGGCTGCTCTTTTGACAGTACAAACTCTATTAATAGCAGAAGACTATCATTGTGATAGGCTTTTTCGGCCTTCGTATCTAATCTATGTAGTGAAAGATCTAAGTTTGAGGATCAACAGCAAACAGATTTGTTGTGAGTTCTTCTTCATCAAGATTAGATTTGATAGTTTAGGGCTATTTTGTAGGCGGCTGTGATGTATTCTGAGCACAATCCTTCTAGCTTTATTTGGCTAACTTCAAAGGCAATTTCTCCACCTCGGAATGCCATTATACTTGCTAGGTCATGTCCTCTTCTCTAGATCTAGATTAACTTGCAGACCAGAAATTAGTAACATACATTATAGGGTGCAATAAATCCAACTTAACAAGCAGCAACTAACAACATGGAAAAATGTACATTGATGGAAAATGTACAAGTTGACAACGGTTTTCTAGTTAATCAAAACACTAATTCATACAGAAAGTTAAATACATATGAAAATATCAATTTATGCTGCTCTTTTACATACAACGACAAACTGAAAGGAACTTTAATTAAGAGGAAAAGACTAAATCAAATCCCATGGTTCCATATTCACTTGTAAGAGCTTGTTAAATTCGTTAATCATTCTTTAAACTTGAGACCGTTAACAAGTTAATACATGAATACCACCAAAGAACTTCTCTTCTGCTCTCTCACACTCCTCTTTCTGCTATTTTTTGATCAATTCTGCTCGTTTTTCCTCCAACATGACCACCACAGTTTCCTTCGCTCTGTCTTTATTCTGCAGAATAAACACGACATCCACTGAATCAACGGTAACCTTGCAGAGGCAGCAACACTAGCAATCGACCATAGTAGGCGGAAAAAAAAACACAGGAACAAATTTCTCTAACAAGTTTTATTTAGTACACTATGTTAAGGGGATAGATGAAAATCATCAACTTTTGATATTTGGTGACGATGTTTTCCTCACTCCGACCACACTCAAACAACACCTTTTCAACAACTACTTGCTGACTAGGAAGATGTTTTAAATCAATAGCAGCAGCATGAAATACTAGAAGGACCATAACAAGCTCCTCATTGTACTTTCATACATGAGATATAGGTAAAAGTATGAATTATCTATCAGGGGAGCCCACCAAAAATAGCATCTTATCACAATTTGAACAGACCAATATCAAAAGGAGCTGAAACAGCCCAGAAACACGTACCATGCTACCGAGCAACATAAAATAACTTGAACATGGATATGAGGAAGGTGCCTCATCGCTAATCTCCACACGACGTCGCTGTCTCGAAGCAGGGTCTTCCTGGGATTTTGAACCAAAGAGATGTCAGAAATAGGCATGGAGTTGTATATAATCAGTCAACTTTAACCAGCTGGTTCAGATTAGGAAATAACCTTTCCCAGCAAATCTTCGTTAACAGGAGCAGTAGCAATCCACTTTCTTTTTTTCAACTGCCCAATACCGATAACATTAGAAATGCGAACAATAAAAAAAAAACTACACAGGAATGCTGGAGACCAGATACAACAAAAACAGACCAACCAAAGATGGCATACAATTTAGTCATTCACTTAGGAACAGTTCCTGTCAACTCTAACAGGCCAGACAGATGAGGTGAACAGGAAATGATCCGCAGTATACATCACAGAAATTCCATTTTTTTTATGAATTCTAGTATGATAAGAGTAAATGGATGGCAACCTGTGGTTCTATAATCTAGATACACACAGAGAACTATATTAACACTCAACACTAGATACAAAAGAGAGGATTTTGTTTCCAAACTTGGGACAAACCTTTTTAATCTTCCTCAGAATTGCACTCCTAGTCCGGATAGGTGAACCGTTCAATTCAGCAAAATCACTATGCTCTGATTCAAACTTGCTAGGAGCAGTCCTCCAATTAAGGATTCTATGGAGAACAGTCCTTCCATAAAGGATTTTATGGGGTTTTCCTTTCTGCTTGCTGTCCTTCATTATCTTTGAGTGGTGATTAGGGACAAGGCTCGGTTGTTGTTGTTGACGCTTAGGGTCAAGAATGACTGCCTTTGCAGCTATCCGAAACAAGTCCTGATTCAAAATGCAAAAATTCCCACAAACAATAAGAATACAAGATATGAGCAAATCCACAATAACTTAGTAAATACTTGTAAATCTATATGAATAACTTAGAAGTTTTCAACATAATAAAGAAAGAGGATCACAGAATAAATACTTATAAATCTCTTTGGTACACTTATTAGCTTGGCTAGACATCACAGAAGAAAACAGAGGAAGAAAGAAGAACAAACGAATAAATAAAGTGGCTGAATGAGATTATTAAAAGCTATACCAAAGCCAAAGCCTGTTTTTGGGCTTTACAGCCCAAAAAAAAATATGATGGAAGAAACCTATATAAGAGCGAGTTTTAGGCATTTTGGAGGGGAAGCGCAAAAAAGGGTATCAAAGTGCAAGACAAGACGAGTTTTAAAACCATCGTTGCAATACAAATTAAACAATTATTATGTATAAGTGGAATACAGCAGACCTTATTACTCTGCACAACCGCAATTCTGGTACCGGGAGGTGCAACAGGGCCACTAAACATCGCAAGGCAGTGCTCATGTTCGTCATTGAAACTGAGATATTGATGCCGTCCATTGTGGACTTCTGTGGCATAAATAGGTGTTGTCTGGTAACGTCTCCAACCAGCTGACACGGTGACTGTGTCTGCTGACTTCAACAGTTTCGTATGCCACTTATGTCGCTTAAGTCTCGCCTGGAACAAGAACACATATACAAAATTAAAAGGCTACCAGAAACATGTATAAATGTCTTCCTAATAATGCATAACCAAATACCCAATAATGGCAATTTCATTTTAACATTTACGTATTTAATTAAATGATAATGAGTGAAAATTTTCAAAACGGTGAAATAATAATTAGAGTAACTAAACAGAAGGGATAATAACCTGCATATCACAAACATTTTCTTCTTCAGGATTGATACCTCCAACGAGAATCGGACGACATGGATCAAGATTTTCAACCATCTTGAAAGGAACGCTATGGACCTCCAACCTCAGATAGGTGCTTGTTCTGAAACTCTCATGCTCCATGTGGCTTAGCTCAACAAGATCACTTTCCTTTTCCATCTCAGACGATGAAGGGACAGGATCAGTTATGTTTTTAACACTAGCTAACTGAAAGTCACCAACACCAGCAATATGCATCTGTACAGATAAACACCTTGAGTCAATTTGGTAGATAAAAGTGCAACTCTGCAAGTGAAGTTTGTGGTAGAAGAACTGAAAATAATGAGTATGCTGTTTTCTTTACAAGAGTCTCTTTTATACACAACCTCTTTTATCAGCAAAAGAGGCATCAAAGATACAGGACAAACCTAGAAGAACATTTTAAGCATCCAACATTTACAGAACCAAATCTACAGAAGAAACTACAAGGCAGATAATCTAATCTAAAGCAGAAACAACACAGTAGAACAATGCAGCGAAGTTATGGGTTTGTTTCTAATATCAAACGCCACAAACGGAAGTTTTACTGTAATTTTTGTGTCTCATTCTTTGAGTTTTTTACACAAAGCTTTGTGTGAAAGCTAAAAATATGTGCAACGTATATAATTGTCAGATATTGTATTGCTAAAAATATTGACAGCAAAATCAAATCATAATGATATAGTATTTCTTGTCTGACAAGGTCACAGAACAAGAATAGGAAATCCCTAGCTCCGAAAAATAATATATTAAGATTCGGAAACTCGCATTAACCTAGTTAAAGGAAGTACCTTAGCTCCGCCATTAAGACTGCAACCTCGAAGATAACCATATAGACTTAAGTTTCTATTGCAATTTGTATCCTTATGCAGTTCTCCTGGAGGAGTAATATCTTCCAAACGGTCTACAAACACATAAGGACATCCTGCTCGCCATGACCATGACGAGGGATTAAATTGGAGCATCGATATTTGGTCTGCTAGTTGTTGTACTTCCCAAAATTTGTACCTGTTTTAATCATATAGTGGATAAGAAACAAAGATGGTGAGTCCGTCAGATTCAAAGTAAGGGAGAACACTATTAGCGAATTAGTAGATATTTACGAGTTAAGTGCACGAATTACAGGAAGTAACTTTGCGTTACTGATCAACAGAAACTTACAAGTCATGTTCAGTCCTGAAATGATCCTGGAGACGGTCTATGGTTCCCTTCATTTCTTTTTCATCTTCGAACTTGTCAAGATGTGTAAGAACACCCATAACATTTGAAAAGCTGTGCACTTGTAAAAGGTTAAGAAACTCGAATGTTTCCTGAAATCAACAAAATCAATTATGATCAGAACAAAACCCCCACTTTTATATATAAAAAACATAAAGGAACTAACAAAACAAACCTGCCGCTTCAAACCCATAACTTGCATCAACCAGTAACAATACTAGATCAGCATATTTTGAAGCATCGATCATGGCATTCATATCATCAGGACATTCTACAAACTGTAGCCTTCTGTGATAGCCTAAAGAAACAAACAAGATTTCAGCAAGCAAAACCAATAAATAATCCCCTTACCAGAAATTATATGAATATTAACTAGAGCACAAACCTTCTGTTATGAAGTTGATGGGGCCTCGGGTATCATCCTTATATTCCATACGAGTAATATACTTGAATATAGATTTAATCAGCAAGGACTTCCCAACCTACAACAGCAATTAGCAATTTTAATTGAAATAAAAAATCTGACTAAACCACACAAAATCATAGCAAATTCTTACATTGGGAAAACACAATTCTTACATTGGGAGGTCCTTGAACGAGAACAATAAAAGGTGGCGGTGGTTGATCATCAAAATCATGGGCATGTACTGGAAATTGGATAGGATATACCTCTCCATCCCAATCTTCTTCACACTTGTCTTTGTAATTTCTATATATTTTGAAAGCTGGTGCTAGTTCTGGATGATCATCTTGAGAAGAATTTGAACCGGAAGAAGAATAAGACATTTTTAAATCCCTAGAAAGAAGAAAAAGACCCAAAAATTAAGAACAAATACAAAATCCAATTAAAAACAGCTAAAGTAAACAAAAGAGAGGAAAGGGTGTCACCTTGATTAGACTGGAGTGAAATTTCTTCTTCGTTTTTGTTGATTTTAGCGAAAGTTACGTTTTCACAGACGGCGGAAAGAAATAGAAACCCCTCGATTTTGGTTCGGGAGTATATGTATGTACTCCTCATCCACACCAAGCCACACATACTATTCACACGCTTACATCGTGTTTGTTAATTTTTAGTAGATCTGACTCACTTAATCTGACTGAAATCATCTGGATGAGATGTTTTGAGTCAGATGTGACTCATTTGGCTCAACAATATGTCAATCACTGGGTTGGTCTCATGACTCTGGGTATTTTGTTGCCTGAAATCAGGAATAATGTCTGAGTCAAAATTGGCTCAAAATAAAAAACAAATTATATAATATTCGACCCTTGTCGAATCAGGATTGACTCAGATATAAAACTCGAGTCAGATGTAAATAAATATATTGTTAGCATTATTTTTTTTTTATTCTTTTTTGTTCGGGAGTATATGTACGTAAATACACTGGTCCTCCTCATCCACACCAAGCCCATACATATAGTATTTACACGCTTACACCGTATTTGTTAATTTTTATTGGATCTGACTTATTTAAATCTGACTAAAATCACGATTCATGTGGATCAAAGTTATGTGTCGGGGCATCTAACTCAAAAATATGGCTTTAGTTTTATGAGTCGGGGCATTTTGTTACCATACTTAAATAGGTCTAAGTTATGTGTGAGTTAGAACTGACTCAAAATAAAAGAATAAATGGTCTGGTATCTGACTCGTATCGAGTCAGAGTTGACTCAGATCCATAAGTCGAGACAGGTGCAAACAAACATATTGCTAGTGTTTATTTTATTTTATTTTTCCTATTACAGGAGCTTATGTGGCACCCAAAAATTCATCAGATACAATTGGATCGATATATCCAGAATCTTCAGCAAGATGATGGTGGAACAGAATATAAGCAGCGGTTTCCATATCATACTTGTACCGGGGGTGGATGCTGGAATTGAAGAGGTGGATATGGCTTACAAACATTGTACTTTTAGTGGACACAAGGGTGTTCAAAGGAATTTCGGTGTAAATATTGGGCTTCGATACAGTTAATCCAAAGTGTTAGTTGGACATATGTATCCAGATGATGCCGTTAGGTGTGATCATGGCCCGGTATGGACCGGATTTTACCTCATCCGCAGCCAATCCAATTCACTACGGATTTTAAATTTGGTATCCCCATCCAATCTAACATCCAACGGATTTGCATCCAATGAATGCAGGGATGAACGGATTGGGTGTGGATAATCCAATGGATTTGTGCTAATTTAAATTTATTGATGAAAAAATAAAGTCAATGTATATGACTTGTTATAGAACCTACCAATTTTATATATGTATACAAATATAGAAGTGTCATGGACAACACTCCAAGCAAACATCTTAAAAATTTCAAAACTATCTATATATTTTTTAGAAACTATATAAATCCCTTTAATCTAACGGATATGGATGTCCAACGGATTTTCAAGGTTGTTCGGGCTCAATCAGTAATCCGTTAGATTTAAACAATCTCATTCGCGTCCAACCCATTAGTGAACGGTCCGGACATCCATCCGCAAAAATATGGTTGGTCCCGATTAAATCCTCAGATTACGGGTATAATGCTCACCCATATATGCGGTGTACGGCTCGAACGATACTCGTTTACCACATTCTATTATTTATTTATTTATATCCACAATATCATTGAAATCATCAATGTCAGGACCCAAGGTGTACTTGTGATGACGAAATTAAATGTGGGAAGTCATCTCATCAAAGATGGACCCAAGACTTATATGCTACTAGGTCTCAACCCGTGTCGTAACGGAATGAGAAGATATATGTGTTTCAAATGTATCCATCGGTTCATACATGTCGTAATTTTCTAAGAAGAATCAAACCGATCGATTCAGGTTTAAATGTTTTGAGGTGTTGGTTAATATTCATTTCCTTATCCTCGAATCTTTTAATATTGTGTATGTGACTCATACAACCCTTCGGGACAAACATAGTTAATCGTTATAGAAAATTCTATGGGCCGTAGAATATTACTTTGTTTACTACTTCAAAAAAATACCATCAAAGGTCATTCACCAAACTTGTAACAAAACTAAAAACATCTAAAATTAATTTAAAATAAATTAGATTAATATTGCAAAATCTGTTAACATTATAGTTTAATTTTTCTCTTTGATATGAATTGTTGGGTTCCCAATTTACATAGATTTGTGTTTATTCATTTTCTTAAAATTTATAATAATATTTAATTCTTGATCCATTTTTTTTCTTATCTTTTTACCTACTATCATGAACTATTTCTCAAGCATGCATAATTACACAAAGTTGGGGAGAATTGACAAAAACAGAAATCATGACAAAAAAGAAGAGAATAAAGAATAATGTGAGAAACTAAGCCGATTACAATTAATTCACGCGTAGCCTTGCATAATCCCATGAAGTATGGGAGAAATAGTGACAGAAACAGAAACCATGACAAAAAAAAGGGAATAAAGAGAGATATGAGAAGATGAACCGATTACAATTAATTCGCGTATATCCTTGTGTTTGGTAAAAAAAATTTACATCTTTCATCTTTCTTCCTTCCCCCTGCCCGTCAAATCTTAAAATCACAAAATCTTCTTTTTTTTGGAAAAATCTTTCCTTTAAAAATTGTTTTAATTTAAAAAAAAAAATGTAATTTGAAAACCAAAATCAAATTAAAACAAAACAAAGAAAAATCAACCAAATGTGATTAAATAATTTACATATCTTAGGACACTTTTTCACACCCTACTACCACTACTTCTTCCACCACTCGACCAATCTCACCAATACCCACCACCATTATCCCCACCGCCGATCCACCACCACCACCTACCATCACAACCACCATTAGTGCTTAATTTACCTATCTTAGGACTCTTTTTATCACCCTACTACAACTACATTATCATCACCACTACACCAGTCTCACCAATACCCACCACCATTATCCCCACCACTGCCCACCATCACAACCACCATTAATGCTTACTGATATGGTTAGTATGAAATAAATTTATTATGTATCAACAAAATTATATTCATTTGATTAATTAAAGAAAAATTTACTATGAAATACAAATTGAACATTTATTATTAAATTTTAATTAAACGTGATCATTTATAGCGGTAGATTTATGTTCTGCAGATATAAATTTGGTCGTTCTTTATTTAGCCTAACTTGTCCAAATTTTGTTTTGTATTCTGGAAATTGAATCAATTTTATGTTTTAATAATAAAAACCGATCGAGTATTATAAATAGCTGGGATCCCATTTGGGTGATCCAGCGGTCATGATCATATTTTCTTATATGATTTAGCTCCAAAGAATATTTGTTTTTTGTCCTTACAAGTTGTGTTAAAATAAGGCAACTACATTTATCACAATAAAATGTTTCCCATTTTGTAAAGCCGCAAAATTATTATTGTCCACTAGTATTCACTAACATCCACCACCGTACGTAAAAATCAGTCGCGCCCACTATTTTTTCTACCACCGGTATTGCTACCACCTCCACCACTCACAAATACCTGCCATTGTTTCCACCACCCACTGCTTCTTTCACTACCACAATTAAAAATTATTAATATAATTTTTAACCGGGGTCATTGTAGTACAGTGCTAAAGTCACTGGGCGATGATACCAGTTACCTGAGTTTGAAACTAGTCAGATTCATAGACGATCACACGAAATGTGAACCGATTAGTTGTATTGTCTCGACTCAATCCATAGACAATCACTTTCGGAGAAAGAACTTATAGATAGGAAAAGTTTTTGCTTGAGGTATATTTGGGTACCCTCGCCTTTTCAATTAGTATCAGAGCAGGCAAACACGAAAAGATCTAACAATCTGTGTTTGGTGCGATCCAACCTATAAGAATTGAATCCATGTCTGATTCAGTTAACGTCGAGCAAGAAGATGATATACTTCTTAAAGAAAATTTTTTTCAGAAATAGATAAACAGTTATGTACTGTAAGTTCACTAGTGGAACACAACGATATTAACCATATTGAGTTAATTAGAAAATAAACTGATGTGGGAAAGAAGTCATATTCGGATGACTATAATAAGATCAAGTTTTTCAGAAAGCTTGTTGAAAAATATAATCTAAAGGATAATACCTATTATCTATCTGCCAAAAAGATCGTCAGAGATTTCTTGATTCATGAAGGTGCTGAATCTAAAGGTCTTGAAGCTTTTCAAGATAAAGTAGTTATATTAGTTAAAACAAGGATATGTGATTCTAATCTGGAGAACCTCTTAACTAATATACAAAATTGTGATTCCATTCGTCATATCTCTCACAAGAATTATGATACATGGATTTCTGGGGATAATCCTTTGACTAGTATCCAGTCAAAGTAATTTGTCGTCAATAGTGACAATGATTATCTCTCTGACAGTTGTAATAATTAACTCTTACACACAGAAGGGAATGATTTCAGATCATGCTGTTTTGTAGTTGATCAACTGTCTAAGGTTAGATCCAGGAAACAATCTCATCAAATGATGATGTCATATTCCAGAAAATTCCTGGATCGGTACAAGAGTTCTGCTTATCACATAACTCAAAAAACTTCATGTCACAATTATCATCATCAAGATGATTACTCTGTTAAATCAGATTACTCCTTCCGTGACACAGTGAAAGGAGTTTATTCTTGGAAGAATTCCAAAAGGATAGATATTCAGAAATATCATGATGGATCTTATTCCACAAATTCTGAGCTATCTTTAGCTCACACGAACGACTGATGTTGGCCTATTAAATTTCCCTTGACGTGACCTGTCCAAATAAAAAGGGAAATTCTTAAAAAATAGCACAAGGATTTGAAGAACATATAATAGATTCCTGATTATTTAAAGTAGTTGTATACTTTGAGTATCTTTCCATCCTTGGGAAGTTCCTGACCAAAATTTTTGGTAAAATCTTCATGATCTTTTGGTCATACTGGTTTGGAAATACTCGAATTATTTCCTAGAGTATATTTTCGCAAATAAGATACCACAATTAGGTATTTCATTCTTAGGAATCAAGTCTGAATTCTTATATAAACCATCTTTTGGACCGATACTCTTCTAGGTTTTGTCTGTGGTCAAAGATGGGTGAAAATACAATTGATATTGAATCTCAACTACGAGAACTTGAAACCTTTCTTGTTGACTTCAAGTGTTACTTCTCTGAAGAACATAAAAGAATTCATATTTCTCGTGAGCTTATGTTCGCACTTAAGGGAGATTTTGAAGTTACTCGTGAACTTTTAGAAACGGCAGTTGTGAATGAAAAACTGCTTGAATCAAACCTCTTAAAGTCGATTGTGGAATTGAATCTTCTGAAGCAAAGACTCAATCACCTGAAAGAGAAGAGAAGATCCAAGAATCAAGTCTCTGAAGAATCTTCGGTAAATAAGTAGAAGTCTTCTAAAACGATTAAGTTATTTGATGTATTACTTAATGTAGTATAATAGACATGAGTTTGTGATTTCTTTCATTGATTGTATTGGTCTATTATGAATAAAACTATTATGAATAAAATTATTTGATTAGTAATTTTTCTCGTGATAGTTTTAGGTTTACATAGCCTGTGCTTAATTGTTTTTATCTTATTGCTATGTATGATTATGGGATGTATGTTTTCGGTTTTACTACCTTAATGTTCGATCTCATATATTGTGAACCCTCATGGTTTGAGTGACTTTTTGATTTAGCGGGATTAAGTTCTAGCCCTAGTAGGTAGGCTTTATCAAAGGATTATGAGGGGTTCTAATAGAAACACTATGTGAAAAAGTCACAATATGTTGAATCGGTTTTGGTTTAGCATAAAAGCATATGTGTATCGACGGTTTTCAACTTTTGGTTTTCAACCTTTCTCTGGTAAAGGTTGAGGTTTGTTGTTATTCTTTTGTTTATGCATAAGGATGACAACATGGTGATATTTCGATAATAATTCTTCCTGGACGAAGATGCTATCATATTGGAGAAGTGGATGCAAATTTTGAGGTAACAATCTTGTTAGTTAATTGTTTTCCTGTTTAAGAAAATTCTGAGTTTATATTACATATATTTGTTGCTTTTGCTTAACAAAATTTAGGTTCAATTGATATTTATTCCATGATATGTGTGTGGATGTGTGTTTCAATTGGTTCCTGTTAAGAAAAACTATTGTTATCTTGCTTTATTGTGTGATATCAATCGTTTAGGCTTACAAAGTCATTAATAAGTAAATCAATATGTTTAGATCAAAGATTATTCGCACAATCAAGCAGCTTTTCTTGAAGGACGTCAGATTGTTGATGGAGCCCTCATAGCTAATGAACTTGTAGATCAAAGATTGAAAGACAAAAACCCAGGACTTTTGGTCAAACTCGATATCGACAGACTAAGTTGGGCATACTTGGATTCGATACTGCAAGCAATGGGTTTCAACCAGAAGTGGCGGATTTGGATTTTCTTTTGCATTTCAACTGTAAGTTTCTGAATCCTTATAAATGGAGCTGTTTTTGGTAATATTAAAAGCCATAGGGGACTTCGTCAAGGAGATCTCTTATCCCCAATGCTTTGTAACATTGCCATGGAAGGCCTATGTCAGTTGCGTTTAAGAGTTCAACAGGCCGGTTTGATCCAGGGGTTCTACTACTCAGCCAACAATGTTATTTCACACTTGCAATACGCTGATGATACGATAGTTTTCATAGATGCAAAGTGGGAAGAATGTAACAATCTCTTCACCACTTTAAGATGTTGGTATGAAAATAAACAGCAAAAAGACTAGGTTAGTCGGTATTGGTGATGTGCCAGAATTGAATCAATGGGCTGGTCAACTCAATTGTGCTATTGATAAACTTCCCATCTCTTATCTTGGACTTCCATTGGGTGCCAAATACAATTGAAAACAAATCTGGGATCCAGTGATTGATAGTTTTGATAAAAGATTACCTTTTTGGAATAAAAAATCACTATCAAAAGGTGCTAGATTAACTTTGGTAAGGGCTGTTCTCTCAGGGCTTCCAATTTACTTCTTCTCTCTCATTCAAGCTCCGAAAAGTGTTATTCTTGTGTTGGAAAAGAAGATGAGAGCTTTTCTATGGAATAAGGCAGATGGAACTAGAGGTATTAATTGGGTGGCATGGGAACAATGTATCATACCTAAAGAATTTGGTGGACTAAGCATCAAAAATTTGCAAGTGATGAATCTTGCTAAATGGCTCATCAGGTTTACAAAAAGAAAGAGATTCACTTTGGGCTCAAGTGGATTTCTTTCAAATTCTCTATTCCCAATTTGAGAGTTTTGGCTCCTTTTCTAAATCTCCCTATTGATTCTAGTTGTTGGATTGTTATATCTAAGGTAGCAACAGTCTGTTATAAGAATTTGGAATTTTCAATTGGTGATGGTTCTGGCATTAGTATTCTGACATGATCCTTGGTGCAATGGCTCCCCTCTTGCAGCGACTTTTCCCTCTCTTTTCAAGCTAACGGTTAACAAGGAAGGATCCATCTTTGATCTCATTGCTGATGTTGACAATCCAAGCTGGAATATATCAAGGATTCTGCATAATGAAGAGGTAAATTCACCATGTTCTCTTTTACAATGCATTGGCCATTCCCCGCCCATCTCTGTTGGATCCTCGTCTGTTAGGTGGAAAGCAAATTTAAGTCCTAATTTCTCGGTGAGAGATTGTTATTTATGGCTGCTCAAAGAGAAGATTTTAATCGAGAATATCCCATCTTTCCCCTACAAAATTATATGGCTTCATCAACTTCCTACAAAGATTCAATTCTTCTTTTGGCAAGCTGTACTAAACAGAATCGGAACTATGGATAATTTACTTATTAGAGGCATTGATTCAGATGGCATTTGTGTTCCATGCCAAGCTTCTTTGGAAACAGTTGATCATATTTTCACTACATGTACCTACAGTCGAGCTTTATGGGCGGTTGTTTTACCAGTCAAGGATGGATTACAATGGAAACTGCCGAGAACCTTCAAGTCATTAGTAGAAGATTGGCCAAAAGTGAAAATTCAAGGTTCTGGGAAGAAAATTTGGAAGCTTTTACTACCTGCCACTATTCGGCTGACATGGAAGGAAAGAAATTCAAGGGTTTTTGATCATAAAAATAAACCGTTTCAACATCTTGCTACAAACATCAGATCTTTAATCTATGCTTGGTGCAGGGTTTTTCATCCCGATCTGGTTGTCTCTTTTGGAAGTTGGATAACTAGTTGGGATTCTTTACTTATTTGGGACCCACATTGAGTTTCTGCTAGATTACTAGGACCGTTCGAATTTTTAATTTTTAATTTTTAATTTTATTTTTTTCGTGCCGGATGGTGAGACTATCGTCTCCCTGATAGCTTTGGTGCATACCTTTTCTTTTTAATATAATCTCCCAGTTCAAAAAAAAAAAAAAAATGTTTAGAGAATACGAGACTCAATGCCTACATGTACAAGCCCGGGGCCACTACGATTCCATTCAATCACTGAACTGTTCTATTTTCGATTTCTTTAATAACTCCATCTTACAACGATTAACATGTGACTGCAATGGCAAAGCGAGGCTTAACATCAGCACACAAAAATAGTGAACGGCCGAGCGGCCCTGAACCCATAAGGGTACTCAGTTTGTTCCTCCTATTAATCATCTAGCAGGATCACTGCTGTTTGCAGCAGTAACCTTGGTTGGGTAATCTGATAAATCCATGTCGATAAGTGACATATCATAAGTCTGGGCAGAAGAAATTGTGGTATCATTAAGAGGGATGATTTCATTGCCTCGTGCCTTGTAGATGAATCCTGACCTGTAGTACCAATGGGATTCTGGGGACTGCTGGTTTCAGACGAGGACATTCTGGCTGGAGGTTAGCTGTATGTCATTAATCTTGTTCCCGAACATGTGTTTGTTTCGTCTGACAGCATCCATCTCCTGGCCAGTGGGCACAAAGGACCGTGATCGATATTTCGTTGCACCCTCATCACCCTCACTGTGGTTGTATAGTACATAGTCGTGATAAGTAGGGGCAAGCTGCAACATATGCAGAATCATCACCACCAAATTATGAAGGAAAATGGAAATACAATTTAGTCTCTTAGGATGGGATTAACGAAAACCTAGTGAACTGTGTCATGATATAAGTCGTTAAATTTCAAGGCATGTGCAAGACTTCCGGTGAAACCTTTACTGGCACCGCTGACGTTTGCCCCTGCGTACTCTTTATATGGAATGCATAGAAATGACTTACAGCTGCAATAAGCATCTCAACACATCTTCCTCCTTAAAGGTCTTGACAAATAAAGCTCTCACATTAAACGGTGATGAAACCCTCGCTTCCTATTGGTCTAGAAAGGCTTTTTCTAATGCAAAAGCTATTGTCAGGACACTTGGCATAACACTATTGGTTGTGATAATTAAAATTTGATTATAATTTGGATACATTAAATACTTAACTGTCCGTTAGTAACGGTGTTGGAAAAAAATAGGTGGACAATACTTATGTTAAAATTTTAACTTAAATTATTTAGTTACACTGTGTTTACACTATACTTAACTGTACTTTAATAAGGGTGCACAAAACTCACGTCCAAACCGTTAAATAAATTAAAAAGAAAAAAAACGTGAAATCCTTAA
Organism: Papaver somniferum; assembly: GCF_003573695.1. Taxonomy (NCBI): domain Eukaryota; kingdom Viridiplantae; phylum Streptophyta; class Magnoliopsida; order Ranunculales; family Papaveraceae; genus Papaver; species Papaver somniferum. The sequence goes on along the minus strand of NC_039362.1, from coordinate 174,554,856 downwards.
AACGTGACACTCTTGATTAGGAATTCCCGTAAGAAAAGGAAATTGTTAACGCACCGAGAAAAAAAAAACAACGTGACAAACTTAAAACGTGGAATTCCTGTAAAAAAAAGGAAATTGTCAAATTCTTTGATTCCCATTTAATTAACACAAAATTGGTCAAAAAAACCAAAAGCAAGAATTCCTGGGTGAAATAGATTTCTAGGTTTAAATACTGTTTATATGGACAACAATAAAAAAAATACTGTTTAAATAACCAATTTGAATATCTCACCCAAAATATTTTTTTATTAATTAACTGGAACAGACCAATATGTCCCTATCTTCTTCAACTGTTTACTGGGTTAGTAAAGGTTGGAAAAAAAACAGAGTACTCTGCAATCTCAACAAAAAACAGAGTAATCTCCTTCAACATGTACGTGTATTTCAGCTCAAATCCACTAAAAATTACTAGAACAAAAAACAGAATAACATAAAACAGAGTACGTAGATATTCCATACAATAATTGGAAAAAAAAACAGAGTAGAGCAAAGAACAGAGTAATCTCCTTCAACATGTCAGTGAATTTTCAGCTCAAATCCACCGTTGCAATCTCATCTCAAATCACCACCATTGCATGCCTGTAAAACCCTTAATTTCACATCTTCGTAGCAACATCAGACCACCACCACCCCTCAGACAGAGCAAAAAACAGAGTAACCTCAAACAGAGCAAAAAACAGAGTAAACTAGTATCAGATGAAACCAGTTGCATCCTAGTTTAAAATGGGTGAAAGCAAATTCAACCCAATTTAGTATAGGATGAAACCCAATTTCATCCTTGTTTAAGATAAGTGATACCTAATTCAAAAATCATAGATTCATCCTAACTATAGATGAAACCGGTTTCATCCTAGTTTAAAATGGGTGAAAGCAAATTCAACCCAATATAAAACAGGATGAAACCAATTTCATCCTAGTATAAAAATTGGATGAAACTAAAATCAGTCCAATCTAAAACAGGAAGATGTACAAAACGTTCATCTAGTAGCAATAAATGATGAAACCAGGATCATCCTGTGGAAACTCAAGATGAAACCAGTTTCATCCAGTAAAATATAAGATGTACAACAAATTCAACTAATAGCAACAGATGATGAAACCAGACTCATCCTGTGGAAACTCAAGATGAAACCAGTTTCATCCAGTAAAACATAAGATGTACAACAAATTTAACTAGTAGCAATAGATGATGAAACCAGTCTCATCCTGTGGAAACACAAGATGAAACCAGTTTCATCCAGTAATAACACAAGATATATGAAACATTCATTCAAATGCATTAAATTTTTTTTAGGGCTTTATCAAAATTGGGTTTAGGAATCTTACTCATCTTGTGAAATTGACGGAAAACAAAACCCAATTTCTTTAATTAGCTTCAATCAATCTAAGAGATTAACCTCAATTTAATTAGGGTATTTCAAAAAAAAAAAAATTTGATATTGGTGGCGTTTTCGATGATGGTGTTGCTGGAGTTTGTAGTGGTCGGGATAATGAAGGAATACGGTGATGTTGTTGATGATGGTGGTGGTGTCTTTGATGGTGAGTTCTGTTGTTTCTGGTGGTGGAGATGATATGTTGTTGGTTTTTGCGATGGTGGTGTTGATGATGGTGGATATGGAGATGCCGATGATGGTGGAGATAATATTGATCCTAGTGGTGTTGGTTTTCTGCTGATGAAGACGGAGGAGGAAGAAAAAAAATTTGTGGTAGAAGAAGAAAGCGAGGAAAGAGACTAGATCTAGAAGTTGATGTTTCCCGTGTTTAGAGAATTAGTGGGGTACAAGTGTCAGAATTGAAAGCACGTGGCTACTGTCCGTATCACCCAAACTGATAGTCTACTCGTCCATATGAACCGGTAAATCTCCGTTTTTGGTCAAATGACCCATTCACTGTTTAATTAAGGAAATCGTGTTACAGAAGAAAGTGGCGATTAAGGAAATTGATATACCGTTAATATGGATATCGTGTTACAAAGGAAACCGGGTGTTTCAGATTCTGGTTATATATGCAATTCATAACATAAAATCTTGATCGAGTGGTAAGTTAACATCTTCTGCTTCTTACGCCTCTTCCTGTTCTCTTTTTCTTTCTGCTTCTTTTTCTTCGTCAATGTTATTCTATTACAGAGTTTTCGCCTAAACCTTAATCATGGCAGCCTTCTTATTCCTCCGTTTTCGAGCTTTACAACTCTCGACCTTATTTTAAAACATATCCGCCTATTCATCTTGAAGTATATGCCTGTTGGTGTGATGTAGTGCTGGGGTTGCTGCTGTTAAGAACGAATGGGTTTGAGGCTTGAACTATGGAAAAACGGTCATAGTAACAAGCGTGTGCAGCCATTGCTTGATTATAATTAGGAAGAATATAAGGACCTAAATACATTGAACCTCATCATAAACTGGTGGTTAGATATATGAGTTGGTTCTGATCTCTAATCATCATCTAGCATTGAGTTCCTTTCAAGCTTTACTACAGGTTTTTTATGTACAAAACCATGTATGTATACTTATCTCATCTCCAGTTCTTTACGTATCTAAGAAGAAGCAAGCCTCTGATGCCCTATTTGTTGGAGAATAACAATTAAAATTCAACAAATCAAACAACTAATTAATATAAGAGGCACTTATCTGATTTTCGTGTGTTCTCCTTAGTCAACTGTTAATATCTTGATTATCCTGCTAAACACCATGGAAACAAGAAAAACGGTAATGGTAGATTGAGGCGCATGTTCAACATACTGTCCTTAAGACAAGAATGCCCGGCTACACTCTGAAAAAGATGATGCTATAGCCCTACGGGTACATCTGCCTCCAAGATACAACAATCTTAACAAGCTTGAATAGCACATTCAAACTTGTCCTTCTAGAACTTGGCAGCGGAAAAGTCACGAATCGTTAGCACTTAAAACCCTCGTATCAAACATCGGAAAAACGAAGAAGAAGTACTAAAAACCTTTAGGAGATATAAGACAGGTTTTTCTATATCTCTATACAATAAAAAATTCTACATATATATAAAACCCTAACCCGATAAAATTTGGAAGGTGTTTTTATTTTTGGAAAAACCTTTTTATTAGTAATTTTTATTCACATAAAACTGTATTTTTTCCAACAATCCCCCACATGAATAAAAATACGATAAAACACGGAAAACAAGAAATATCATGAATAGGCATAGGTGTCCATAAGGTCTTGAACCTTTGCTTAGTGAGAGGTTACCTGAACTACTTATTAGCCAGTGTCCATTAGGTCTTGAACTGTCTAACATTTGGTGTAACTCGCGATAACAACCACACATGATATCTCCGCGGTTGCTGCCAAGCTCTGCCGTTGTGTCCATTTTGGCCCTGGACGTCTTGTTTCTCAGAATGCTCTAGAGAATCAGCTCATATTCTCATAGAAAGCGACCCACTTCCTCATTCAGATAGGTGAGTTCCATTAAGAGTGTTCACTGCTACACCCCACTTCAATCTTAAATTGAAACTATGGAACTCATTAAGACTTATTAAAGTCACCCTTCACATGCAGTCACACTATCACATCTACACCATAGGGAAGGGACAGAGAGAATATAATTCTCTGATAGTGTTTACCTTTACCTACCATAAATTAGTTGTCTCATTCGAAACCTTGATCTTGGGATCTCCAGTCAGCAAGGTTGAGTATCCTTCATGGCAAGTTTATTTTATATGAGCTTAAGTCCCATTCCCCCTCGATGTATAATTACGAACTATCTCTTTAGAAAATCCTTTCGTCAAAGGACCACTAATTTTTCTGTTGACTTCCCTAAGTCTGTGAGGTTCTCTTTTGACTTTACATGTCTACTGAGACCTCTTTTTGACTTCACGAATCAACTAAAATTACTTCATTAAAGAGTATAGTTGTCTTACCGAATTAGCCTTCTTCGAGTATGTCTAGACTTTGTCATTGCTCATTTACTTTAGACTCACATAGTCAATTGAGTTTCTGCAATGATGGCCACAGGCTTCGGTCACATAGGAATATCTTCTAAGAAGCATCTTAGTAATCATTCGTCTTCCTCTTATGCTTGAATTAAAGCACACGAACTTTGATTTCTTCAATATACAAGTTCATCTTGTCTGTTTTAACGACTTCCTTAGACAGACACTCCTTAAGAGGATACCCACATAGGCTAAGATTTTTACATAGCCTGAAACAACACCATCTCTTAAGGTCAGTACATTATGTATTACATACACAATTTAAGATGTACCTCAAGTATTGCAAGTCGTATTGCAAGTCTCTGATCAGATCATCCCGGTAATTCTTTTGAGATACTAGTGTATTTGTATACGCCTGCTATACTGCACATTTACAACACACATTAACCGCATCGAGTTTGACAAAGACCATTTCCTTCAGAATATCTTCTGGTTCACTTAGATCCTTTAGATCATATCAATCAACTCGGTCTTTCAGTCAAATCGTAAATATCACATTACTATTCACTAGTACATTCTTTATAGCTACCTCAAAATTAAGGTTAGTGCAATATATCTGACATATTTGTAATCAAACATGTACCTCATGCATTCTAATCTCTCGACCTCTAGTCAGAGCATCCTGGTGATTTCCCAGGGTAAACGCGGATATGCACATCTGTTTTACAACACATAAACACGTTAGACAGAAACTATTTCCTCAAAATTTCTTTTGATTATTTACTGATCCTTTAGACCACGTCAAAACACATTAGTTTCCTGCCAAATCTTCAACATCTGAGATTTGTTAGTGGTTGTAAAATATATAACAATGGAATACCGAAATATATGCATTATTCACTAACATATATATACAATCCGGTTGTATAAGGTACACTTCATGTTTTCTTACCTAGTAGTTTGTCTCACATCTTGATCAACCCTTCAAGGATACCACCACTACGACTACTTATGTATCGTTACACAGTTACACCCAATTAACGCATACAGTAAAGAAACTTACTGTATTGTAAAAACAAGCCAAAGTAATCTTTGATTACCTCTTTTCTCTAGATCACCGCTGCCTGAAATGGTCCATAATCTCATATCTCTGCAATCTCTCACAGTTGAGGAATATAGATCATAGATATCAACACCTCCACCTATAGTGAATTCTTGACAAGCTTGGTCAGAATAAAATTAATTGACATTATGTATGCTATCAGCACTGCGGTGCATCGAATTAAACAAGTCAAGGGGATTTCTTGATTTCTTTGACAAAAGAAAAATCCAAATATATTTTTCAACAAAACTCAGCATCCCTTGAATCGCACACAAGCAATAATCCTAATTTTTAACAAAATTCAAAGTTCAAAAAATGCATCAATATCCAGCAAATTCTATATGTACGTTTGCAACCAAACTGGCCAAAAGGCCTTGAACACGTTAAGCATTCCTATGCCTAACAGCCCCCCACATTTAGATGATTTAAAATTAGTTAAGGCTTACCTCTTGCTTTGAGCTAGTGCATAGCAGCAATGGGTACAACAACTAATCATCACAAAATGATCCTCATCTCTTTTCGTTGAAATTCTCAGCATATTTTAGAATGTTCTTATTCTACATTCTCATTATAAAGGTGTACTACCAATATAGTTTTCAACGAAAATCACATACAAGACTTGTAACAGGACTATTAACCCTGATTATCAAATTTCCACTCCAAGTAGAGATTTACCTATTCAAAGATATCTCCCAAGATGTGGGTTGGTACCTGAAACGAGTTCCACAGTACCTTTTCATAATTATTGAAGGAGATGAATTGCTGCACAATACTCACTAGTACCGACACGGATGCTTTTGTTGGTAGAGAACGCACTTCGATTCGCAAATTCTAGTGTGCCAGTTCCACATCCATCGCCTCATCTTTGCACCTAGTCATTCACCTGATTAACTTATACTCACAACCAAGGTTAATGATAAAAACTAGTTAGTCAAGAATATGGTACAATTCCACAAATATCCGCACACTTTAAGGTATATCGTGAACATTAACAGTTCAATCGTTCACTACCTATATAAGCTACAAATATTGGATCTGAAGGTTAACAATACCAAGCTACACAAACCATTAACATGACTAGTAGACATATTTTTACTCAGTAGTTTAACCCACAGCACATTTTGTAGTAGATGCTCCCAAAGTCCCTGTAACACACAAGGAGTTCATAATCATGTATCTTAGTCTTAGCCCTTGCACGGTTCTTATCTGCCTGGGTGCCATCTAGCACGGTTCTTCAAGCTCAAGTCAAGTATTTAACTTGGAAATGTCTTAATAATTGAGCTAAAATTATCCAACAAATTCATAAGGATAATTCTGGGCATTCTTAGCACATCTCTTGACTTCACAAGAGATACTTTCTCCCCTCCTAAGAACCCCTGCAAAACAGACAGTGATAATTCCCATGTCTACAGTATAGTAGAAACGTTTAACCCATCTATGTGACAGGCTAGAATCTGCAAATCTAACAGTTTTCCTTCGAAGTAAAATCGCAATGTCATCAATTAGACCCATTAGCATCTTTGAATTCTTATATACTGAGGTCCGGCTATGCATTATGCTGGCAAGCAAATTCTCCCAATTCAAGTAAAATTTTCTGAGAAATAATCACCTTTGGTATCAACAGCTCCGGTAGTCTCAATTAAACCATCTCTGTAGTATTTAATGGTTTGTAAATTATAGTGCACGTACCTAATTACAGTACATATTACTCTACCATTCCTTCTTTTGAAGTAGAATGACCATGGGGTTGTACGTCAGTAAATTCATACTCATGAAAAGAAGACAGTGACATATTTCTTGCGCAAATGCCTATTACCTCTGGTATTCACTTGTCAGGCTTTAGCATGCGTCATATCAAATCAGAACCCGTATTTGAAGATGATTTAACGGCTCTAATTCTGAAGAAAAAGTCAACAGGCTTCGGCTTTTGACAGATGCTCAAATACACCACTAAAGGGTGGTGCTAAGTAATTGCTTGATTACCAAGAATCCTTTGTAGAATCATGAGTTTTGACAGCAAACTCTTCTCTAGCAGAGAACCGAAGTCAGATTATTCACCTCTTTGGTGCATAACAGTCCGTGGACCACTAAAAGGGTATCCCTTGGTACCACTGATCACAGACTAAATTTTATGATGACTATCATTATAACCAGTTAGCTCCGGAAATTGACGGGGAGCTCTAGAACTTCAATCTGTTTCGGCAGCTTCAACTAATCCGTAACGGTACAGGTGGGAAAGAGCTACCGTTCTTCAAATAACCGACTGAGTCATAGCTTTCTTTTAAGGGAAACCACTGACAAAAGAAAGAATTTCTCTCCACATACTGTCAGATATTTATCCCGCGTATCATGCCGGTATGTTAATGCTCTTGTATATGTATAAGGACAGATGACGGCCTGATTTATCTGACAAAAGAATGAACCACTTGATCAATTGACAGACGCTAGAAACATTCTCATTAAAACCGATATAGGAGTCCACACTCCACATGGTAAAATCACAGGAGACAAATCAATTATTTGACTCTAACGGAACAACATGACATAGTAATTTTTCATGTCTCAAATTTCAAATTTGTATGAGAACAGTTCCTCACAAAACAAGGCATCATCGTTACATAAAATTTAGCTTCCAGTTACCATATAACATATTTGGCTAAACAAGGAAACGAGAAACGACCAATTCCAAGATACTTTTAACTCAATAATTAGGTCTCAATTACCCACTGTAAGGATCTTTCTTCTTAGGGTTCGTACAAATTTTAGATTCATAATAATCAAGACCGACATTCATTATTAAACCCAATTCCGCAATTTTAATTGTTATTAAAAAAGAAAATTCTTGTCTTAAGATTGTTGGAGAATAACAATTAAAATTCAACAAATCAAACAACTAATTAATATAAGAGGCACTTATCTGATTTTCGTGTGTTCTCCTTAGTCAACTGTTAATATCTTGATTATCCTGCTAAACACCATGGAAACAAGAAAAACGGTAATGGTAGATTGAGGCGCATGTTCAACATACTGTCCTTAAGACAAGAATGCCCGGCTACACTCTGAAAAAGATGATGCTATAGCCCTACGGGTACATCTGCCTCCAAGATACAACAATCTTAACAAGCTTGAATAGCACATTCAAACTTGTCCTTCTAGAACTTGGCAGCGGAAAAGTCACGAATCGTTAGCACTTAAAACCCTCGTATCAAACATCGGAAAAACGAAGAAGAAGTACTAAAAACCTTTAGGAGATATAAGAGAGGTTTTTCTATATCTCTATACAATAAAAAATTCTACATATATATAAAACCCTAACCCGATAAAATTTGGAAGGTGTTTTTATTTTTGGAAAAAACCTTTTTATTAGTAATTTTTATTCACATAAAACTGTATTTTTTCCAACACTATTAAATTGTTCATACTTTTTATTTTTGTGCATTGGATTTTAATTTGATATTTGGGTTTTATTCTATTATTTAATTGTGTGCCAAATTCACCAGTATCATGTTTAACCACTGAACAGATGGGAGAATGAATTTTGATGTGATGCGTTGCTCCCAAAAACCAATGAATTATTTGCTAAAGCCTTCTCTAAATAATCTTGCAGCTGCACATAACTTGGAGTTTCTATGCTTCATGCAATAATCAGCATCTGGATCTCGATCAGTACAAAAAACTCTACAGAAATTGAGTAAGTAAAAAGCAGAAATTGGATTTCCTAAATACTCTAATTTAAGTTATCAACATACGTCTCAAAATTCATGTTATTTATTAATATCGTTTGTCCGATTTACAGACATGTTTAACACAACTAAGGTGTCACTTCTGTTTAAGGGTCTAGGATGCATGCAAAGCTGAACCTATAGTAAACTCTCCATTTAGCAGTACCCATGTAGTACAAGGATTACTAACTTAACAATGATATCAATTTTCACTCATTTTTTTGTCTGCAGATGATCAAAAATGGGATCAAGCTCATAGTGAAGTACCGTGCAAAAATGGAGAGCGTGATGGAAATCAATTTTAGTTCACAATTCATCAAATACATAAGGTGAAGTCATCTTTATCAACAGTAATTGTTTTGGTTTTGTCAAGTTTTCCTCATTTTGAGTTCACAATGAATCAAGTTTTCCTCCTGGATGATTTTATTATTATGTGTTTCAGTAGGTTTCTGATTCTTTAAAGTCCCGACTCATTAGATACAGTCCGCCGTCATCACAAAGAGACGTGGTACCACGCATTCACGCCACAAAGTTGAATGCTATTTTACCCTTTCTTACATGCCAAGTTCTTATCGGGAAAAATGCTTAGTTAGGCGTTGAACAGACCATCGCAGAATTAGTCACTCCACCTAAACACCCACTCTAATTTATACTCTACTTGATGTAGTGTATACGACACAAAATGTGTTGTACGTCCCACTTTATGTTATTTTATACTCATTGCCAAACCTACCAAGTGAAAAATTATTAGTATTTCTTTTTTTTGCAGAGGCAGAGAAGAAACTATTCTCCTGCACCTCCCATGAATGATTAACCATTGGCAAGCTAATTAATTACGATCTTTTAAGTGTTTATGCTTCATTATAGTCAATTTCAAGTGAAAGTCTTGCAATAAAAACTTGCCTCGCAGGTCGCGCCTCCCCATAAAAATACAGTTGCCAACACATCCTGCAATGGTGATGCGAATGTAAAATGACGCTTGCTCATGCGGTCAATTGACATGGAATTTCTGGTACTACTAATCTTAGTCCATTGGCATATGGCTTATGGAACCACAGATTGGTTCTTACTTGAAAGTTGTTTAAATTATCATTTCAGTAATCATTTCAGTAATTATGATTGTGGGGATGCCTGGCATAGATATTCTATACTACCCCAAAAAAGTAGTAGGCGAGAAAGATGGAAGCTCTGGCATAGAGTATGCGAATATTGCAATAAGAATTGGATCTAAAGGAGGGATGTCTATAAAGATCCCGACGCTGCAACGTAAACGCATATGTATATGGTTATGTACTTAAAAAAGATATGAGATAATAAGAATCTTTGCTTACTGAATTCTTCAAACCATTTGGGGATGGAAGAGAGCCCGTATTAAAAGGCCAGCAGTGAGCAATTAAGTTGTGCCAACATTTCATGGAATGCCATCACTACCTGCATGTCCTGTGCCAACATTCCACGGAACGACAACACCTCCCTCTTCTATGCCAACTGCACTCCCTGAAATACCAATCCCATACAGCTATGATTATTTTGATGACTATGATTTTATGGAGGGTAATTAAGATTTACTGTCCAATGATGCAGATATTTTGTTACTATGTTGTTTTTGTTCTTCTAACGGGTTTTTTCAATTATGTTATTATCTCCAGGTGCAGGGCCTCAAATTTTTCATTTTGTGTTTTTTCTATTATTTTTAGTCTTGCTGTCTTAGCTCAAATGAAAGAGGGCATGGTTTTCAACCATTTATATGTGTGGTTCAACTCCCACAAATGGTATTATTTGAGTAGGCTAAACCTTACATGATTCCGATCACAGTATGAACTCTTAATTAAAAGGGATGTCATATATCATTTTTGGTCATGATTCATTGGATTAACTAGAGTTGCACCTATAACAAAGGAACTAACAATCCTGCCATTAGCAAAGATATAATTGTGCACTCCTTTTTGATATTTAAAAGGCGGTTTTGGTTATTTACTTTATTTTTTTGAAGCATATTTTCTTGGTTTGATGACGAGAGGGCGAAGCGCCACACACCTTTTAGAGATGACAACGAGAAGTCTGCAATCAAGGCTTAGTGCATCCCAACGGGATGGTGCGTAGCACGAGTTACATGTCAATTTTGGTAAAACAAACTCTTCGTACAAAAATATGGGAAGAGAAATATGTCCGGTGCGTAGCGCGGGCACTAATCTAGTATTATTAAATTTGGAATTCAGCAGCCACCTCTGCATTCTTAATTGGGTCCAGACTTTGCAGAAAGAAACACGAAAATACCCTGAAAACCACAAAACAAAAACATTGTACTCTTCAGAAAGAGTATTATCATTGTTTCTCCTTTGGAAAACAGGAATAATCACCAGCTTAACTTAAATATTCTCTTAATCGTGCACACACATATACGATTACAGGACAATATATTAATAGATTTAAAAGAAAAGCTCATTCAAACCTTAGAGTACGTTCATCCACTTTCATATTGTGTACACATATATCTCACTGTCAGACACGTGTATATAAAAAGATACGTGGAAAGCATGCAGGCCAAAACATCAAAACATGATGCGCTGCGAAACACCAAATAAACCCCGAGGAGTTACTTTATCTCATCCCCAAAAGAGAAGCTAAGATCAACGGTGGAGAGAAAGTTAGCTGACACGGACGTGACAGGGGCAGAAGACACTTGTCTGACACGAGCAGACCTCTCAACTACCCACATTAAACACTCTGAGCAGTGTACGTGTCGATCAACCTGTGGAACGAGCGAGGATGCATCTGCGGGATCAAAGGGCAAACGCAGACCTCTGCGTGATAGACGCAAGAACACAAGAAGATAAGGTTCCAACGGCCTTCAGAGATGGGTCCCACATTCTAGCCTTATAAATACCCCGTCTCCACCAAGAGGAAAGGGGATCGGAAAAATCAGGAAGGGAAGGAGAGAGAGAGATTGCAAGTGTAAGTTAATCCTTTAGAAGAGAGAAACATGTAACTCCAAAAGTCATTCGACTATTCGTGTAACCGTGAAGAATATAGTAAAACAACAAACCCCGTGGACGTAGGCCTTAGTGCTGAACCACGTAAACCTTGGTCTTGTTTACATTTCAGCACTTTATATTTATTTAACCCCATGGATCTTTACTTATACGTTTTGCTTTCTTTGTTTGTACTTATATCCCGTGCGCAAACGCCTCGCATGGAGTTGTTAGATGAGGCTATGATAAACCCGAAGGTTTTGAGCCAAGGAATCAACACTAGGATATCATCATCACAAATCTCTTTAGATGATGATGATTGATTGTGAGCATTCGGATGCCTTCGTGATTTGTGTGTTCACAATTTGGCGCTAGAAACAGGGACTTCGTCCCGGTAAAAGATTTATCTTGTCCTGTGATTTCATTTTAAATTGGCATATGATTGCTCTGATTTATCATCTCGGACCGTATATATCATTTGTTAACTGTATTGTATTCAAAAACCCACCTTTTATCTTCGATAAGATTTATTGTTTTAATCCGTGGATTTACGATTTTCTTTAGATCTCGTGTGAACCCGTCTCTCTGGGGGGTTTTTTCGTAGTTTTTATACTAAGGATCTCCTTTAATAAAACTTTAACCCGTGTATTGTAACTTGCGTGTATTAATCCTCTCCTGGAAGAATGTATTTCGCCAACTAACCCGATTCACGCGGATATTCCCGTTTTTTGTTTGAAATTCCTTATGCAGAAAGAACGTATTGTGAGTAAAGAAGGCGAGTTTCTGCGAGATTTCATTGTCAACAAAAGGACACGTGATGGAAAAGGCGCAGGAAGCAGGAAAATCCAAAGCTTTGTCAAAAGAAACACCCAGGACAACCCCGGTCATCACCCGAAGCAAGCAGAAAGGAGACAAAGCTAAAATGACCAGTCAAAGGCAAGATACTGCGGAAATCACTTCACCTATGAACGCTAATTCAGTTGCAGCGGCGACAAAGTACGGTGCGCCTGCGGTAGTCCCGAAGGCTGCAGAGGCTAGCAATACTTGCGCCATGAATCAACTTAATCAACCAAGAGAAAGGGTGGATGAATCCATAACATTCCAACCCATGCACCTTCTAACTTTTGGAATGCCACCAACAAATGATCAAAATCAAACCATACCGGCGGCTCTAGCACCGCAGAGGGGCACTCACCCCAACTTGGAAATGCCAGAAACCGAAGCTGAACCTCTGCCACCTTTAGTGCAGACCGTAGAGGAAGGCGGCACCATGGCCGTAGTAGCACGCGCTGGGACTCCCAATCAGGGGTCCAACCAATCACATCGACTGATGGCTGAGCTTGAGGAACTGAAGAAGAGCCAGCAGGTTTACGCAGATGCTGTAGCCCTGTTGGCCAGAGAAAATCAAGATTTAAAGGAGCGGATTGCTCTAAGAATGAAGACCAGCCAACAACTTGATGAAGCAAACTCCAAAGCACCAGAGCCAAACCGAGACTGTAGAGTCGTCATAGCGGCTAATGAAGACACGACAAGGGGAAGTAGCGTATCCGACCCGGATTATGACGACGGGGAGTCAGACGGTAACGAGCAGAAGAATTTAAGGCACCACCGCGCGATGGAAGAGATACGAGATGATATGATGGCCGAGATCAGGCAATTAAAAAATAAACAAGGCGGGGGGAGGTTAGAAGAGGTCATGAGAGAAGCTAACTCCACGCCCTTAACTCATCGCTTGTCCAACACCCCTATTCCACTGAAATGCCCTGTCCCAACGTTCGAATGCTATGATGGATCCAGTGACCCTGCTGCACATATTCGGTACTACAACCGTGTCTTAGCTAGATGGGGTCAGAACGACGCCGTACTCTGCAGATACTTTCCGTCAAGCCTGAAGGGATCGGCGTTATCATGGTTCGATAATCTGCCACCCAAATCCATCCACTCATACGACCAACTCGCAGAGAAATTCTTATGAACGTACATGTACAACAAGACTGTAAACACCGGAATGGATAAGCTCTTTTCACTAGCGATTGGCTACAAGGAAACCACGAGGGAGTACACTAACAGATGGCACAAGATCTTCCAAGCCATAGGGAGCATGGACCCAGTGGTAAGCATCAATTTCTATAAATGGGGCTTAGACCGAATGAGTCCCCTATTTGTTGAAATTCATGGGAGCGTGCCTAAGACAGAGGGAGATCTTCGAATAATTATCGAAAAGCACGCTCGACTTGAAGAAATTCAACGGGAAAACCCGAGGGCATATCCGCAGAGGTCTCACCGCACCAATTCAGCGGAACAAACCAATGGGTCCAAAAGGAGTTGCTCAGGGGAGAGACCTCACGAAGATAGGAAGGAACGAAGGGATGAACGAAGAGCAGGTGACCGAAAATTCTAAGATCAAGTTTACACGAAACTCAACGCTAGCTATGCTCGTATCCTACGAGAAATCAAAGGGAGGGAAAATTTGGAGTGGCCATGGTCTAAGGGAAAGCATCCCCAGAGATCCGAGAAGTCTAAAGATTACTGTGAATATCATTGTTTCAACGGACACCAGACCGAAAAGTGCAAGAACCTTAAAATAATGATCCAAAAATTAATTGATGCGGGAGAGCTCAAACATTACGTACGAAAGGATGTTACCGAGGACAGATTCAAGCGAACCAAACCAGTCCAACTTCCGGAAGGAAACCGAACAATCAACACCATCTCGTGTTCTGAAGCCACAGGACCCTCACTTACAGCGCAGATAGGAAAGAGGTTACAGAAGCAATTCGAAGACCGTTGCGAATTATATAAGGTCGATGGGATAGTGGTGGACGAATACGAAGAATGGATGGAATCTCCTATCATCTTCGATGCCGAGGATATCGAAGAAGATATGGAAGACCATAACGATCCCTTGGTCCTAACGCTACCGGTAGCTGGATGTAACCTCAAAAAGATCCTCATGGACGGGGGAAGCTCCGTAAACGTCCTATTTTACGATGCATTCAAATGGATGAAGCTCTATGATGAACAGTTAATGACCTCTTATCACACCATCTACGGATTCAATGGAGCAGCCACGAAGCCCTTGGGAGACATCGTGTTGCAGGTTAACGCAGGGCCCATGAAACTGGAAACCCGATTCAGTATGGTGGACACCCCTTCCCCCTACAACGCTATTATTGGACGAAAATGGATACATAAGCTCAAAGGAGTTGCGGCAACATACCACCAATATCTCATATTTCCAACACCTGAGGGAGTAATGGAAATCAAGGGAGATCGGATCACAACGCGAGAGTGCCAGGCCACTCAGGATCATATCAACAACGAGCAAGAAGAGCAGCGAAAAATCCGAAGAGTAAAAAATCAAGAAACCGCGAAAGAGAAGGCCATAGACCTGTTCCTCAAGGAAACTACAGGGAAGGGCTTGACGAAAGATGATAATGTCCTAAGCACAGAAACAAGTACTTCAACAACCAGCGAAGAACAGAAACACGCTAAATAGCAATTAAAGAACGTCCCAGTCCTCGGAAACCCGAAGCCTGTGTTCACACCAGTGGAGCCCGTAAAGAAATCAACATAGGAACGGAAAAAACCCGAAGATGATCAAAATCGGGACCATAATGGACGAAGGAAGGGAACATTCCTTAACCAAATTACTTAAGGAATACGCGGATGTGTTCGCCTGGAAGCTAGGAGATATGCCGGGGATTGACCCAAAAGTAATCCAACAGCTACGCATCAAACCGGGCACGCCCCCGTTCAGGCAGAAAATACGAAAAGTAGCTCCAGAGTATCATGAGGCAGTAGAAACAGAACTTCGGAAACTACTAGACGCAGGATTTATCAAGGAAGTCAAGTATCCTACCTGGATCTCCAACATGGTCATTGTTCCTAAGAAAAATGGAGGGGTTAGAATATGCATCGACTTTACTAATCTCAACAAGGCATGTCCAAAGGACAGCTATCCCCTGCCGAGCATAGACAACTGGTAGAAGCAGTAGAAGGATATGAAGAACTGTCATTCAGATGGACATTCTGGCTACAACCAAGTAGCCCTGGCAGAAGAAGATCAGCCACACACAGCGTTCTACACCCCACATGGCCTTTATTGCTACACTAGAATGCCTTTCGGACTTCGAAACGCAGGGGCAACATACCAAAGGATGGTCGATGCTATCTTCAAGCCATGGATTGGAGGAACCCTAGAAGTCTACGTTGACGACATGCTCGTCAAAAGCAAGCTGCGTAAAGATCACCACCAGGACCTGAGGAATATCTTCGAAGCAATGAGAAACATCACATGAAAGTGAATCCGGAGAAATGTACTTTCGGTGTCACCTCGGGGAATTCCTCGGGTATCTGGTAACAAAAAGGGGCATCGAGGTAGACCCAGCAAAGATTCAAGCCATAGTAGAGATGCCGTCCCCAAAAATTTAAAGGAAGTACAGAAACTCAATGGATCTATAGCAGCGTTGGGCAGATTTATTGCCGGTCTTCGGACAAATGCAAACATTTCTTCAATATTCTCAAAAAAGGGAGCAGGTTCGAATGGACCGTTGAATGCGAGGAAGCATTCCAAAAAATCAAAGAACACCTAGCCTCAATCCCGATCCTGCAGAAGCCAGATCCTGACGAGGTTTTGGCACTGTACATAGCAGCAACAGAGGACGCAGTCAGCGCGGTATTAGTCAAAACCAATACAAAGATAGAACAACCTATCTATTACGTCAGCAAGACCCTCAATTCTGCGGAAAGAAACTATACTAAGATTGAACAACTCATCCTCGCTGGTATGGGCTACCCAAAAACTGAGAACCTACTTCCTAACTCACCTCGTCAGGGTCCCATGCAAAGCACCATTGGAAGCAGTCCTCAAAAGCACGGGAAAAGTGGGCCGAATAGCCAAATGGAACACCCATCTGGACCAATTCAACATCATTCATGAAATTCAACATTCTCGGAAGTCCCAAGTTCTGGCGGATTTCTTAGCAGACCTCCCCCTTGACAACGACGAAGAGATTAAGGGAATACCAGAAGCCGAGGAAGAAAACAAGGATCCAATGGATATCCTCGAACCTGCGAGTCAAAGACAATGGGAAGTCTTCGTCGACGGATCCAAAAATAAGGAAGGAGCAGGAATAGGCATTGTCATTATCACCCCAACGGAGAAAGGATTATACAGGCACTTAGTTGGAATTCAAAGAGCATACCAACAACATTGTTGAATACGAAGCTGTCGTACATGCCCTCCGTATAATAATAGAGATGGGGGTAACCGATGTAAGGCTGACAAGTGATTCGCAGCTTGTCATACGGCAAATAGGGCTCGAGTATAATGTGTACGATGACACCCTCTCAGCTTACATGGCCTTGGTCCAAACATTGGCATCACAAATCCCGAACATTAAGTTCCGGCACTTATGCAGAAGGGACCTCAGGCACGCGGATGCCCTAGCATATATATCATCCATGCTGAGGGATAAAAATGTCGAAGCTATTAAAATAGAAAGGGTATACGAGCCTTCGATTGCATCTCAATTCTCCTTCGCTACCAATCAAGATACAGTGGAAGAAAATATCGAAGACCAGGTAGGAGAACACATCCATAATGACTTTGACGAAGGGGATATCCTGTCAAGAGCAAATCAAGACGAAGACTTCAGCAACGAAGATGACTGGAGAGTGACGATCCATGCCTTTCTCGAAAAAGGAAGCTTACCTGCGGATCAGAAACAATCTAGGAAGATACTCTCCAAAGTGGGAAGATATGATCTTCGGGACGGGGTCCTGTACAAGAAATCCTTCCTTGGACCATTACTAAAAGGATATTACTTGCCGACAATGATACAGGATGCCGCGAGGATGTCCCGACGATGTGAAGAATGTCAGCGCTTCACAAAAAAGATCCACGCGCCGGCGACAATGTTAAACTCTGTCGATAGCCCGTGGCCATTTGCAAAAAGGGACGTAGACATCGTCGGGCCTTTCATCGAAGGATCAGGGAAAAGACGATTTTTGATAGTAGCCAGGACTACTTCAGTAAATGGGTGGAGGCTAAGGCCTTGGCCAGGATCAGAGACGCGGATGTGTTTACTTTCATATTCCAGAACATCATTTGCAGATTCGGTATACCCGCTGAAATTGTATCTGATAATGGCAAGCAATTACAGGGGAAAAATATAGACATGCTCTTCGATACTTTCAAAATAAGAAAGAACAAGTCCACCCCCATATACCCTCAAAGCAACGGACAAGCGGAAGCTACCAACAAGACCCTCGCCCTTATACTCAAAAAACAATTAGACGAGCATAAGGGAAGATGGTGCGAACAACTGCACAATGTGCTATGGGCATACAGGACAACACGAAGATCCACCACCGGGGAATCCCCGTTTCTTCTAACTTATGGAGCTGAAGCAGTCATCCCTACGGAAATCCTCATGCCAACCACAAAGACTGAAGCTTGGGAGAAAAACCTCACAACAGATATGATGTTAGAAAGGTTGGACGACTTCGAAGGCAGAAGGGAAGTAGCATTACAAAAGATGGAAAATTATCAACGAAGACTAGAAAGGGAGTACAACAAAAAGGTAAAGCTTCAGAATTTTGTAGAGGGGCAGTATGTGTTGAGAACAATCCCACGGTATCAGCAAGAAAAGAAATGGGGAAAATTAGCACCTACGTGGGGAGGACCTTTTATAATACACGACGTTGCGGGTAACGGTTCCTACTACCTTCGTAATCTAAAAGGTGAGGTCCTCCGGCATCCTTGGAATGCTAATTGGCTCAAACCATACTTCCCATAGGAGCAACGCAGACTTGAATCTACTTGGAGTGTACCAGAAGAAGAAGGGAGCCTGATCGCTCCACATGTTTCTATATCTGGAAGAGGAATTGCAGGCCTCAACCTATCAATCAAACAAGCTTTCAAATTATCAAGTCAGCGGAATCTATCGACAATATTGGGGAAAGTAGTTAATCTACAATCTCTCAGGGCTCCCCCATCAGTGTCCATAAGTGTAAGACCAGGGGGAAGGCACCCAGCAGAAAGAGATACCCAACCAATCTTAAGGCAATGGGTCGACAGAATGGGTGTGTAAATATTTTAATCCCATATCCTATAACGTTGCCCCGGCCCCCACCGTATGGGAATCCTCTGGCCCAGGATTCGCCAGCGGGGTGACATGTCTCAAGACGATCACGAAGGTACCTTCCTTCATTATCGCACCCAAACACTTAAAAAACTTTGTTTTGTTTTTTCACAAATGCTTAAAATAAAAACAAACCAACATTGCAGGTATATCAAGAAAAGGATCCATTTCATAAAGGATGATTACAAAAAGTGAAAGGCCAATTCAAGGATACACATCAAAAAATATTGCTTTTACAGGATATTGGCAAAAAATATTCTTGTTACATGATTACAAAAAGGGAAGGATAATGATGCCGCGGTCTCTACAAAATGTTGCGGTCTCTACCTAGATTGCCGCCCCATCGGCAGGATTGTTCCGAAGACTTGAAGGGACGCTCCCACCAGAAGAGGGTCCCGAGGAGCCAGGCAAGGCAGAAGGAACTGGACGACGAGGATAGTTCTTCACGAGACCATGCTCGTTCTTTAGGCCAAGTTCTATCCTCTCCAGCATCTTGTTCGTCTCCTCAGCCAATTGACAACGAGCCTTGTGCTTAATAACTGTTGTCCGTTGTTGGACTTGGGATAATAACAAAGATAGCCGATTCACTTCTCTGGAAGCAGCATCAACGGCCTCCTCGCGGGTTGCCGCTAAATTCTTGAAATGATTGGTCTGTTCTTCCTGCTGCGCTAAGGAAGATTGAGCCTTTTCAAGTTTTTCATTTGTGACGCGAAGGTGTCCCTCGAGCTCTGAAAAAGACAACACCACGGAGTTAGCGCAGAAAAAACACGGTCACACTCGATGAAATAGGATTATACCTTCGACACAAGCCGAAGCCTCTTCATACTCATTAACAACCGCATCTCGCGCTTCATCAAGATGGTCATATTCCGCGGATAATTTCTTATAGTCTAGTTGAAGGTTGGTGAGAGTAAATTGACAGGCATCTAATTCTACCTGCTTCATCGAATCCATGTGACGAAGGTGGTCGACCTCTTTATTTATCTCTGAGACCCCTTTGCTAACATACACACTTCAAGATTCCTCTCAGACTCAGCCTGAAGAGCTACGTCGGCACGGGACGCGGCAAGAGCATTGCTGAGAGCGCAGACTTCGGCACGGGCATCATCTCTTTCTCTGACAAGACAGAGCATACTATCCTTAACTCCTGAAAGAGGAATGGATCGAGCCTTCTGTAATTCTTCTTCCAACAGCTGAATCCTAGACTCCAGCAAGGAAGTACGCTCACGGGCTTCCCGCAGACTATCACGTGTCCACAGCAGTGTGCCATTAAATAAAGCACGATCATGGTTGTACAGATTTTGCATGTCGACCATCTGAACATGCCTCGCGCATCATACCTCAGCCCGAGCATCCCATTTCTTGGCTTCATTCTTAATTTTCTCAACAAGATCTCTAATACGAGATTTTTGCCGAGCTCTTTCGTTTTGAAGCCATATCAGCTCGGGCACGCCACCCACTGGAGATAGGGTGGGGAGACTCAGACAGAACAACTAAGAAATAGAGGAATGACGACATACTGCAAGGGAAAAAGAACCAAACCTGTGAAAGCTGAAATTTGGCTGTGAGTTTGCCCTAACTCAGCGCGAACAGAAACAAGCTCGGAACGAAGACCGGCCTCTGCTTCACCCAGCTTCTCTTTCTCCTTGAGGATTTTCTTCATCTCTTCTATTTCCACCTCAGCCGCAGATAATTCCTTTTCTCTGTGACGAAGCTTAGCCTCGAGCTTCAGAGATTTCGCTTTGAAGAACTGATACAGCACGTGGTTACAATGCTCACTCCTCATCATCTACACATCAAGATGACAAACATTATTTCACCGAAGCATTCGATCGTCACGAAGAAGTATGTACGAAAATTTACCTCCCAGACACGCTGCTGCGGAAAGCCATATTGATACCCATTGGCGATGGCCATCATATCTGCAACGGAAGCAGGAGGCTCCGGCACAAGGGTAGCTTCGGGAACACTCAAATTTTTTCCCCAGGCTTCAGACACCCGCGCCCTGGAAGACATCTCCATCATGCGACGGGTATACGCAGTAGATTCCTTTTCCCCAGCAACAACAGGGGCGGGATGAGGGACAAATAGAAGATTCTTTTCCTTGAACCAATCCATTATGGCGTCCTCACCCTCAGACGTCGGCGACTGTGGAGGATTACCAGCAGGCGCATCAATGACCGATTTCCCCGTCTCTGACACGGCCCCTTCAGCACGAATGTCGGCATGCTCCTCCGCGCCTACATGCGCAGCATGCTCCTCCGCGCCACCATCTTCAACAGTAGCGTCTCCATTACCATCACCACCAAGAACATCCCAATTATCATTGGGGGAAAGTAAAGAGAAGTCCTCGGGAAAATCGAGGACATCGTCAAAGAACTCCCCTGTGGAGTACATCCGATCAAAAGAAAATTCTCGAGAGGTGGGAAGGGTATCCGCGACATCACCAGCAGGGACAGAAATGTCACCAATAACAACGTCATCAGCCACCACGGCTTTGTTTCTCCCTTCATCACCATCATGACCCACGAAGACCTCTTCTTCGACATTGATAGGGGAAGTACCAGTACGTTCCTCCCCATCTGTAATCTCCTCATCCTCAGCAAAATCTTCGTTCATTGGACTAGTAACTTCTTCTTGGGCCTCAGCCTCGCCCATCACAATGGTAGAAGACTTCTTCGGCTTAATCTTTTTCTTCTTCAACACCTGAAAACCAACACCACAAAAAGAATTATTTTTCCCGAACAGTTGAATTTCTAAAAGAGGAGAAGCGCAGCTAGAATCCGCGTACCTGAGCAGTTGAGGTATTCTTCGGTGGAAGTACAGCACTAGAACCTTCCTCCTCGTCTCCCTCTACGACGTCAAGGGCATAAGGAAAATTCATACCCGCAAAGTTCAAACGCCAGGGACAGAAATCCTCATAACGAGCAGGAGGAGACTCGCGTGGCTTGCTACTCTCGGTAGGCCGCCAACCGCGGGGACCAGGAATCCAACCGTAAGCCCATGGACCAACTATTTCAATAACGGTGGCGTGCCACTCGTAGTCATGGTCGCGCTTGATCCTCTCGCGCGCTGGGAAAAGTTTCCGATGACTAGACCCCTCCGTGCCAGGAACATACTTCAGCTTGGCATCGCTGACCTCATTTAATAGACGAATCTCGCCCCGAGGAGCAGCGAGATTCCGAAGGCTGACGCTCCACGGCTTGCGGTTCCTACTATTGACGTAATCACCGAAGGAGTTATTGAAATTCTCAGGAGTATACCATTCCTTCTCCGCGGGATTGGGGACGTAGCAAGTCATCGACGTCTCCCTTTTACTCCGCAGATAGCACTCCTTCAGGGCCCGGAGATAGTTCCCCGATAGTTGGGATACGGAACGGCTGTGAGTATTGGTGGAAGAACCTTCACGACTAGCAAGCACGTCATAGTAGAAGGAATCACCTGATTTGTACAACGGCAGCATAAGACCAGCTTCGAACGCTCCAACCGTCGTTAACAAATGAAATTCATCGAACTCATACTTTGAGATGAGCTCATAAGTAATATCATCCTCAGGGGCATAGAAACGAACCCCGAAGGCTTGAAGCTCATGCTTTTCCTTGAATATTTCGAGATCAATATGCTTGAAGGTTACTTTTTTCTTACTAACCGAAACACTGCGTATCAGGGGGGCAGCCTCATCCTCCTCGGCGGGGCCGGATGAACTAATGAACGCTTCGGAAGCTTTTATCTTCACAGGAGGATTCTTTGAAGATTCAGCCCTCGGAACTACACCCTTCGTATTCTTCCCTTTAAAAGTTGGAGGGGACGGCAGATGATGCTCGGGCACTAACGAACGTAGAGGAGGAACATCAAAAGCAACAGCACGAGGCAGAGCCTGCGTACTCCTAATATCATCACGAGGACGAGACGCTGCGCGATCGAAGACTATTCGGGACCCAGAAGGATTTGTCGGAGGAATCTCTTCCCTAGAAGACGAGGCCTTCGCTCCAGAAGAAACTCGACTTCGACGAACATCATCTTGAGACTCTCTAAGCGGAGGAGATTTCGATAGGCCAGAACCAGGAGTCTGATAAGGAAGCCGCGGACGGTCAGACATGGCTGCGAAAAGATTAAAATCAAGAACAAGTTACACACATTCAAAAACATTACCAAAGATCAAAAAACCACATCAATAGCAATACACACACGATAACGCAGAAACCTTAAAATTAGTATACATGCTCAAAATTCCATAAAATTCACACCCTCAAAAACTCAAATACAAGCAAAACAGTGGCCTCCTTGATTTAAGATGAAGAACAGGGGCAAACTAGTATGCAAGCATTAAAAGAAGTTCTTCATCACAAACAAGGAACAACAGTAGCAGAGAATTTACAAATCAACACAGCGTAAAACAATGGAAACAAAGAAAAGAACTTACCGGCAAAAACAGCAACAGAAGAAACAAACAGTAGAAGCGGGCGTGATTAATGCTAAGGTGGAGAGAATTTAAGATCACAGGTTCAATGAAGACTGACAGAGAATTTAAGGTCACAGGTTCAATGAAGACTGACAGAGAATTTAAGGGCTGAAAAACAAAGAATGAAAACTGAGAGAATGTTTAGGAAGAATGAAATTAATTTTCTTTCTCTCCTTAATATACCCGAAAGAAAGAGAAGGAAATTAATGGAGGAATGGGAAACGTGCCCGTTACATAAGCAGTTAATGCACGAATAAAAGACGTGCCCAAGTATCTAGGAGAAGTTATTAGGAGTGAGAAGAATATGCGACGATGGTTTTTCTTCAAGGCACCCATTAGACATTCAAGCCCGAAGAAAAGGGGCAAATTGTGTACACATATATCTCACTGTCAGACACGTGTATATAAAAAGATACGTGGAAAGCATGCAGGCCAAAACACCAAAACATGATGCGCTGCGAAACACCAAATAAACCCCGAGGAGTTACTTTATCTCATCCCCAAAAGAGAAGCTAAGATCAACGGTGGAGAGAAAGTTAGCTGACACGGACGTGACCGGGGCAGAAGACACTTGTCTGACACGAGCAGACCTCTCAACTACCCACATTAAACACTCTGAGCAGTGTACGTGTCGATCAACCTGTGGAACGAGCGAGGATGCATCTGCGGGATCAAAGGGCAAACGCAGACCTCTGCCTGATAGACGCAAGGACACAAGAAGATAAGGGTCCAACGGCCTTCAGAGATGGGTCCCACATTCTAACCTTATAAATACCCCGTCTCCACCAAGAGGAAACGGGATCGGAAAAATCAGGAAGGGAAGGAGAGAGAGAGATTTCAAGTGTAAGTTAATCCTTTAGAAGAGAGAAACATGTAACTCCAAAAGTCATTCGACTATTCGTGTAACCGTGAAGAATATAGTAAAACAACAAACCCCGTGGACGTAGGCCTTAGTGCTGAACCACGTAAACCTTGGTCTTGTTTACATTTCAGCACTTTATATTTATTTAACCCCATGGATCTTTACTTATACGTTTTGCTTTCTTTGTTTGTACTTATATCCCGTGCGCAAACGCCTCGCATGGAGTTGTTAGATGAGGCTATGATAAACCCGAAGGTTTTGAGCCAAGGAATCAACACTAGGATATCATCATCACAAATCTCTTTAGATGATGATGATTGATTGTGAGCATTCGGATGCCTTCGTGATTTGTGTGTTCACACATATAATTTGCAAGCTTCCAAATTGATATGTAGAGTATAGCCTTAGGAAACTTCGAACACCTGATAAGATTTGCTGATTCACATTATACATAAAAGCTTGTGCTGAACCCATAAACCTCCTGCCGCAACACTGAAAAGAACATTGTGTACTTGATCAGATCCTTAATCCTACTTTCTTAAAACCCGCAGATCCTCATGGTCTCAAATCTAGATTCTTACAAATAGAAAATGTATTGCCAGCTATCTAAAATTATCCTTTAATTGATTATAAGAAATATAAGAAATATGCATAATTTGATAGTCATGTTTATATTCCTTACGTAGGTGTTTTAAAATGCAATTCAATGGTACGGAGTTTGCGAACATCCGTGATGTAGTTTGAGAGATAAACCATTTCAAAATTTCACTATTTATTATCCATAAGGATATAACTGTAAAAAATGCTTAAAAATACTTTTCTCCTTACTTGCCTTAAAAATTGTACAAACTTGAACTAGGTCACTTAATAGTGGGACGGAGGGAGTAGTTAGCACAACATTGAGGGTATTCACAATGACCCTTATTGTTTTTAGTAATCAGAATTTTCCAGGTAGTGATTAAGAATCTGGCAATTGAAAAGAAATTTGCAACAAACATCAGCTTGGTAACCTAAGATCTGTTGTGATCCAACTCGTGGGAACAAAATGCACGTTACCAAAAATCTACCGACTTGAGCTAAAATATGTGGAATCCTTCGTGGTGACCGAGAAATTATATAAGCCTTGTGACTCAGATTTTTTGTGGGTAAGTCTCCTTTCAATGTAACCTTCCGCTGTACGGGCCGGCCTGGCCGAGCTGAGACTCATTTAGAGCGTGGAAAGCAATGAAAGAATACAGTTTCCACGAACTTAAGAAAAATGGAAAGGGGGAACAAGATAAGGTTTGCAAGGATAGAATTCCCAGGGATTATTAATCATGTATAAAATGCTAAAAAAAGGTTCACTCTAGTTAGATCTGAATCTGATAATAATGAAAAGTAGTACTTAGAGTAGGCTTACCGGCCAGTCCGAAAGAGGCGAGGAAACATATTATACAAGGAAAGTTTCAGGAACTATGATGGATTATGGAGCGACACAATTTTGTCATTCCCTTGAAACTGTATGTTTGATTTGGGTAGAAAACAAATACTTCACTGGAGTGGAGGGTAAACATTTTTCAACCATGTACAGTACAAGATGAATTCAATTTCAGACCAGAAGCATACATGGACTCGGTTATCGGGACTTTCCCGAGAAAAGAATTTGTGGTCTTCACAGCTTTCATCACCGTCCAGGGTTGGAAATGTCCAAATGAAGTTACTATCATCTGCCAGTAATATAAGCACTGTCTGGTCCAATGAGTCAGGATATTTTGTTATCTAACTTAAACAAATTTAAGTTAGGGATTATGTCTGAGTCAGAACTGATTAACGGTCTGACTCGTGTCTGAGCCAGGATTGACTCAATCCAGAAATCGAGTCAGATGCAAACAAACATATTGTCAATATTGCTTTTGTTAGTTTTATTTTTCCTATTACATGAGCTTATGTGGCCCCCACAAATACATCAGTTATAATTGGATCCATATTTTCTACATCAGTTATAATTGGATCCATATTTTCTACATCAGTTATAATTGGATCCATATTTTCAAAATCTTCACCAAGATGATGGTGGAGCAAAATATGAACAACAGTCTCCATATCATGCTTGTACCGGGGGTAGATGCTGGAATTGAAGAAGTGAATATGGGTTACGGTGTTGAGGGTCGGTAGGCCTTCATTCCTTTTTTTTCCACATTGTACTTTGAGTGTACACAACGGTGCTCAAATGAACTTGGATATTGATAGTGGGTTTCGATGCAATCGATCCACGGTACTAGTTAGACATTTGTATCCGCATAATGTGGTGTAATGCCCAAACGATACTTGTTTACCTCATTTTGTTTTTGCTTTATCCATAACATCATTGAAATCATGAATATCAGGACCCAAGGTGTTCTTATGATGACGAAATTAATTGTTGGGAAGTCATCCCATCATTGATGGAACCAAGACTTATATACTATGGAGTTGAACAAGATTTTATTTGAAATTATATATTTTGATCAATAAGGATGTTCTCAAGGTATAGTGGTGCACTTTCGCGATAACATCATAAATCTCATTATAAATACATCAATCTTGGTGAAGGAATTTAATAGGCCCACGTTGTAACTAGAAGGTGTAGAACAAAGTTAACAGTGAGAAGGGAAGAATTCAGACAAGAGAATTAGAAGAATTCAGAGTTCAGAAGAGAAGAAACAAATACAGGAACATCAATACATTTCTATTCATCACCTATCAATACTTAACTGTTACATACTTATAGCCAAAGCATCATAGAATAACTGTTCACAATAACCACTAAACTGCCTCTAACCTCTCTAACTTCCTAATACAATCCAGACCATAATAAACCTAGTACAGTAGATAGAAATACTAATCAAACATATACTAACTAGAAATACACGACATAGACCCATAAACATGGACGTATCAGAATTGCGCACATTGATGCCAATAGACAGCAACATCCCCAACGACAATGGTTTTGCATCTATTACAAGTGAAGTTCGTTCTTAAACTTTGAGTACCGTTGAATGAAAATAGTGTATATCCGGTTTCAGTTTTTGGGTATATTTTTGGTTGATTGTCCGAAAAGGATGTATGTTCTTGGTGGTAGAAGTAGTTTCTTGTTAACAGTTGGTTGAGGAACTATTTTTAATTGGACAGCTAGCCTCTTTCAGTTAAACAAATCTCGGTTTGGTTTAATTTAGTTTTTGTATTTGAGCTAGTTGTGTTCTACTGTACTATTTATTAAAGTTAATTACCTTCTTTACAGTTTTGATGTAAAAGACTAATTTATCAAAAATTAAGACTAATTCTAATTGATACTTGCATCTTTGATTTTGTTTGTAAACAGAAGAACTTCTTCGGTACTCCCTTTGCAACATTCCTAAACACTAAAAAGGAAAAATCACATAGGGCTGAAAATTTTGTCTAGCAGCAACACAATCCAAGCATTTGAGAAAATTTTGTGTCTTGAGAGATAAAGATGTGCGAGTAACGAGTTTTGTTTGCTCAGAAAACCAGAAATCCAATTTGGTTGGCAAATAGTGGTTTCACCCATTAACACAAATTACTTTTCAGCATCAATCCTTTATCATCCTTACTGATTTCAAGCCTTACAGTATATAGGGTTCCCTTTGATTTACCATGTTCGTAACTTTAACCATTCATCTAATTAGGATTGCTTTCCGAAATCTGTTTGAGCCAACATAGTCCAACGATTATGCCCCCGGGACTTCGCTTTCAGGAAATTAAATTTGAGATTTCTATCAGTTCAAATGTTGAAACGACGACGTAGAGAAGATGAAGATTTTGTATTATCAAAAGCTTGAAATTACAATCTGTTTCTCTAAGGCTAAATAGGGAGAAACCCAAAAATGAATTTACACCAAAATAATATCTTTCCTAGTTAACAAATAATCTAACCATATATAGAATATATGTACAAATATGCATATCTCCTAATACTCCCCCTCAAGTTGGAGCATGAAGATCACGAATGTCCAACTTGCGAAGAAGTGGCTCAAACTGAGGACGTCCAAGAGCTTTAGTGAAAATGTCTGCAAGCTGAACGGTTGTGCGAACATGAGAAGTAGCAACGGCGCCAGATTGAATTTGATCGCGTACATAATGACAATCAATCTCAATATATTTGGTGCGTTCATGAAAAATTGGATTAGCATCAATATGAAGTGCAGATTGACTATCACAGTAAAGGCGCATAGGTTGAGAGTGAAACACACCTAGAGATTTCAATAATGCCTTTAGCCACGTGAGCTCACTACAAGTATGAGTCATGGAATGGTACTCGGCCTCAGCAGAAGAACGAGATACAGTGTGTTGCTTCTTTGTCTTCCAAGATATAGGTGAGCCTCCCAAAAAAATAAAGTAACCAGTAAGCGAACGACGACTAAGAGGGCAAGATGCCCAATCAGAGTCACAATAAGCAGTAAGTTGAAGAGCACTATCCTTTCGTAAAACAATCCCTTGACCAGGATGACCCTTTAGGTAACGAAGAACGCAGAGAGCAGCTTCCCAGTGAGACACCCGAGGATTCTGCATAAACTGAGCTAATATATGCACCGAGTAACACAATTCAGGACGCGTAATGGTCAAATAAATCAAGCGTCCAATAAGTCGACGATACTGGGATGAATCAGAATACATAGGTCCATCATCAAGAGCTAAACGATGATGTTGATCGATGGGTGAAGTAGCTGGTTTGGCTCCAAGAAGTCCAGTCTCAGACAAAATATCTAATGTGTATTTCCTTTGAGATAACAGTCCATCAGCTCCTCGAGACATTTCAATGCCAAGAAAATACTTGAGATTTCCCAAATCTTTCATATGAAAACAACGACTTAAATATGCTTTAAAAGCAGTAATAGCAGCGGAATTGTTCCCAACAATAATTAAATCATCCACATAGACAAGCACATTAATATAATTCTCACCTCGTCGTAGGGTAAATAGAGAATAATCAGCATAAGACTGTACAAACCAAAAATTCTTAAGAGCACCTGCAAGCTTAGCAAACCAATTACGAGGAGCTTGACGAAGACCATATAGAGATTTATGGAGTCGACACACTTTACCAGGAGAACTAGTCGAATATCCTGGAGGAAGTTGCATATATACTTCTTCATCAAGATCCCCATGTAGAAAAGCATTGTGAACATCCATTTGATGTAACTCCCAATCACGAGCAACTGCGACTGCTAAAAATGTTCTAACCGAAACCATTTTAGCTACGAGAGCAAATGTTTCATGATAATCCACCCCTTCCACTTGTATATTACCGAGGACAACTAAACGATCCTTACACCGCTCGACAGTACCATCAGAATTATATCTAATTTTGTAAACCCATTTACAACCAATAGCCTTCTTTCCTGGAGGAAGGTCAGTAATAGATAATGTGCCATTTTTATCAACAGCACCAAGTTCCCTATACATAGCTGCACGCCAACATGGAATGCGAACAGCCTCAGCATAGCTGGTAGGTTCTTTAAGAGTAGTAATCGCCTTCAAAAACCGAGTATGATTGACAGAAAAATTTGCACAAAACACATAATTAGTAATGGGATAACACTCACATGAGGACGTTGATGAGTAAGGAGTGGAAGAGCCTGGGTCTATTGCTTCGATAGTATTACAAACATAATCCCTTAACCGAGTATTAGGAATCCGAGAGCGAACACTTCGTCGAACAGCCGTGTCAGAAACATCACCGTCGGTAACAGGAAATACCACCTCTGACAACCTGTTATCAGATATCCCAGCACTACCAGAAGAAACCCGTCCTGACACATCTTGTAAACTCACGTCATGTGAGGTAAAATCATCAGAAATGTCACCTGAATCACTGGGAGAGTTATCCGCAGATGAAACAAAATTAGGCGACCCATTGTGTGCACCTGTCTCGCCTGAGTTAATTGGAGAAATAACGTCAGATGAGACAACAGTCTCTGACACAGTCTGCATATATGTTGGTTTGCCTGACCCTTTCTGACTATTAATAGTGGATGAGACAAAACCATCCAAAGTCTCACTTGAGACATTTCTAATATTCCCTGACAAAGTTTGTAAAACTTTGCCCACGTTGTCTGGATTATGAGATGTGAGCACATCACCTGACGTCCCACCTGTCACGTTTTGTGACTTTTTCAAGTTCTGTGAAGAACTTCCTCCTTTCACATTCTGGGAAGGCTCAGTAGATGAACCATCATTATAAACTGCTGACCCACTATCATATTTTCCTTGTCGAGTACCATTCGATTCTGCAGACACACATTCAGTACTTCTCTGATTCACGGTGGCTGATATTTGAGGAATGTCAGACATCAATACAGCCGATTGTTCTCTAGAAATCACTGACCATTCATCCACCCCAACTTCATTACAATCATCTTCATCATTATTATCCGAAGAAACAATCGAGTAGGGAAATTTGTTTTCAAAGAAAACTACATCACGAAACACAAAAAATTGCTTTGTTTCCAAATCAAACAACCGCCAACCCTTTTTTCCATGAGGATAACCAACAAAAATACATCTCCGACTTCGTGGATTAAACTTATTACGATCACGAGGCACAATACTTGCATAACACAAACATCCAAATACCCGAATAAGATTATAAATAGGAGGCTTCCTATGTAACATTTCATATGGAATCCTCCCATTGAGCAAGGGTGTAGGCGTGCGATTAATAATATAAGTAGCACTTAATATACATTCACCCCAAAACCGAAGAGGTAAATTGGCTTGAAATCGTAAAGCACGCGCCACATTCAATATACGACGATGTTTGCGTTCAACTCGCCCATTTTGCTGTGGTGTATCCACACATGAAGTTTGAAATTCAATACCCTGCTTAGTAAAGAATGGAATTAATGGAAGAAATTCCGTACGGTTATCACTGCGCACCTTCTTAACTTGTTTATCAAATTGTGTTCTAGCCATAGCACAAAAGCTCTGAAAATTTTGCACCACCTCAGTTTTATGGGCCATCAAATAAACCCAAACACAACGAGAATAATCATCGACAATGGTAAGAAAATAATGTGCACCACAAGAAGATGGAGTACGAGATGGACCCCATACATCACAATGAACTAAATCGAAGAAGTCGTCTGCTTTATTCTCACTAACAGGAAAAGTAGTCCGGGTTTGTTTGGCTCTAAAGCAAATATCACACGGTTCATTAAGAAATTTCTGACAATCAACTTTATTCGTACCCAGAAGTAAAGAAACAACCTTATTAGACGCATGACCTAAACGTCTATGCCACAAACAATATTCTTCTCCGCAGACACTCGATTTGTCGTAATGAGCGTTCCACTATGGAAAATATAGACCCCTTCTCGTTCCTCACCCACACCAATCACCGTCCTTGTAGTACGGTCCTGTATCACACATAACTTACCAGTTAAAGTGACAATACATTTTAAATCTTTAATCAAACAAGCTAAAGAAATCAAATTGCAGTGGAGATCAGGAACGAATAAAACACGGAATAGTTTCATATTGTTTTCAAACACCACAGTGCCTTCGCACGGAGCATGAGAGTATGTGCCGTTCGGAAGCTTTACGGAAGAAAACTCTATTTTACGAGTCTTAGATAAAAATTCTTTATTTCCTGTCATATGTCGTGAAGCCCCTGTATCAAGTATCCATTTACCCGAAATTTTCTCCTTCGAATCATTATTTGAAATTTTAAGCATTTCCACAATAGTTTCCCATTGAGTATCAGTAAGAGTATTAACAAGACCCAGTCGATCTTGTGACGATAAAGATCCTCCACCAGAATTAGTGGTTGCGATCGCTAAATTAGCTATAACAGTCATGGTGTTAATCTTCAACACAATTTTCTGATTTTAAATTTAAAAAGATTCAGTCTTTCCTGGCTCAGATGCCATGAAACGACGAGGTAGAGAAGATGAAGATTTTGTATTATCAAAAGCTTGAAATTACAATCTGTTTCTCTAAGGTTAAATAGGGAGAAACCCAAAAATGAATTTACACCAAAATAATATCTTTCCTAGTTAACAAATAATCTAACCATATATAGAATATATGTACAAATATGCATATCTCCTAATACATCTCTATATCTATAGTGTGATTTCACCAATTGGGATCGATTCATTGCTTGGTGAGACCTTAAGGCATGCCAATTGGATGTCTTAAAATGAATACAAAAGAGAGTAAGCATGACGTCTCACCAATTTGAATGATAATATGGACATAACTGACTAAGGAAAGGAATTTGAACATTATTTCAGGTGCCTTTGTAGGCCTGCATGTTCGACTCAACATAACTGACTAGCATTTTATTTTATTTTTGGTTTTTACTCTATTAGCAGGGTTTAAGGAGAACGCGAAACCTTACAAGCCAAAACAAAAACCAAAAGATAACATCCTGCCCCTATATTAGACCTTATGACTACAATCCCCTGCAACTACTGAGACTATGATGTTGGAAATAGGGAGGAGATATGATTTATGAAACAAGGTGGTGGTACAAAGACAACACTTATATACAGAGAAGAGAATCAAGTGTTAAAATTTCTACATGAATGGGAGAGTTGGCCAGTTATGTACTGTCGGAAGCCGAATTGTACACGAACTCATATCAACCTCTAATTAATCTTTCCTACACGCAATATACTCGCGATGCATATAATTCTGTCCAGATGATGTTACTCCTTCCCCCAACCTCAAGTACAAGTACACGCGGTGCCAATAAACATCACTAACAAATATATGCCCCTGCATACAGTGGCTGCCACTGTCATATGGTAGGCAGAAGAACACTACAAAGCTGAACGCCAATCGAGTGTTAAACGTATAACCACTACAAAGAGAGTAACATATGTAAAAGAAGTTAAAGATTGCATATCAAAGTTAGCAAAAGCGGCGATTGAAGCAATTAATGGTCCATTCCATCAGTAAATGGTGTTTAAGTTGTCACTTCACACCTTTGCAAAAGAAGGTACAAGCCCAACCAGTAAATTAAAACAAAATAGACGTGGAAATGACTATAATCTTCCTATTTCATATATGAGAAGTTCTCCATGATAGTTCTTGCTCGCAATTTTCAGAGATAAACTAAAACAAATTACCAACAACTGCAGACCCTATTCCTTTGTGTCTCTTTTCCTTTTAAGACTCACTGCCTCTGCCGCTTCCTCTGCTGCAGCTTCCTGTGCCTCTGCCGCTTCCTCTGCTGCAGCTTCCTCGGCCTCTCTTCTCATTTGAATATTTGCACGTGCCAACATTAAATGATAGTTCATTACCTCAACTCTTTCTACCCTTCTTTCTTCTTTAATTTCCATTTCAGCCAAAAAATCCCTATAAGTGTGCATTAGGACATCGCATTCTTCTCATACACCACTTCTATTCCATCATCAGTGAGATGAAACACTGAAACAACAATAAACGAGGAATTGATAAACATAGTCATTGATTGACAGCCTATAGCACCTAAGCTTATATGCGATAATAACAACAGCAACAATAAAATAAAATAAAACATAATCCAAACCTGTAATCGTTCTTCCAGTCTTGGGATCCTTGAAGCAAGAATATGCCATTGCCTTTAAGATTTCGTCCAATCGACGTCACACATTCTTCCCACACTCAAACACACGGCTCTTGCAGCAAAGAACCTTTCTAGCATAATCACCACCGGAACCTTGGAAAGAAAAGGTTCTGAAACATTTCTTCATTTCAGGCACTAGTTTAGCTTTTAATTCCGATACTCTTAATGTTGGGACAATTGGATAGCTCTGATACCAATTGTTGGGGTTCAGAGCCATCTACGTGCTAATCTTGCGGAAACATATTAGCTAACAAGAAACACTTGATCTCTCGGATTGCTCCATGAACCTTACTACGATTTAGGATAAGAAGAAGAGACAGAGAACCACATAGATGCAAGTCATAAACAAAGCAACAAGAAGTAAAGTACTCACAGATTTAACGTGGTTCAACAATATACACAATGTGTGTAATATTCTCTACATCCACCAAACGGGTACGACCTCTTTATTCATAATAGAATCACCACTGAGAATTACACAACTGATTGACTAAATCAATCCATCGACTCACCACATCCGTGACCGAACACAAGAACTCTCACTAGCACCCTATAAGATCCAAAGTAGTGTCTTCACCCATAAGAGATAATGTTTACCACATTATCTACCACCACAAGATGATCTTCTCTGCACACCCTGACATAGATTACCATGGACGCCTTTAGATCAACACCAATAATCTAATCCAGCACCACCAAGATGATCTTCTCTTCAACAAGATGTCTTACCAACATCTCCATACGAATACTCCATAACAACATATCTTCCAACATCGATAAGTATCCCATAAGCACCATAATGATGTACTCCTTCCACCATTAGGTCTTCCACATAACCACCGAAATAGGTGGGATGAATCCCTCACAACTCTACGAGATTTACATTGAGGATTCCATGACTAAAACACTTAGCCTAGACCTCCTTATATCGGAGTCACAAACTTGGTTCCCAAGTCTTGGCCTCCTTGGATTAGGAAACCGACTCATACTAGGAAACCATGGTTAATTTAAGTATCCTATCTTAATATGGTAATTAACTCAAACTAAGAATTTA
Source organism: Papaver somniferum (assembly GCF_003573695.1). Classification (NCBI taxonomy): domain Eukaryota; kingdom Viridiplantae; phylum Streptophyta; class Magnoliopsida; order Ranunculales; family Papaveraceae; genus Papaver; species Papaver somniferum. The sequence goes on along the minus strand of NC_039362.1, from coordinate 174,519,999 downwards.
ACCTAAACTAGGAAACCACTGTTTCCCTACAATTCTCCCCCTCGGATCGTGCATTCATGCATGAGACGATCAACTTGTTATCCCTCCATCTTCTGAACATCGATTGCACCATCACTGGTTGCCTACATATCCTCAATAGGAATCAAACCAAACTTGAACGTCATAAACTCAGACTTAACAATCCAACCTACTGATGATTGTACAAATCTCCACAAACGTGAAAAATCTGACCATCTCAACAAATCAACATCATATGATCATCCGTTATGCAACATCTTGAGAAAATACACCTTACTCCTTCATGTTCACAACTCCACATTGATTGACATCATTATAGATGTATTGCGTGCCAACTCAATCAGACCATATACAGTAAAACCTCTATAAAAGAATACTCTATAACGGAATAAACTCCATGAATGAATAAAAATATTTGGCCCCAATTAGGCTTAATCTTTGTAATATTTACCTCTATATAAGCATAAACTCCATATAAGAATAATTTTATATGGTCCAAATAATATTCTGAAACAGAGGTTTTACTGTAACATTATTATCCATATGCTTCCATCGAACTTAGTTACAGTCATTATGCGCCCTTAAGCCTTCGCCACCTCCGAACTTGCTCCATACTACGAACACAGCTCCGTCTTGGCTTTCCTTGCTCCACCTGAGTCAATATTCTGATCTTCTAAGCCACTAAATCCAAGTTACTCACCACATCCGTTAGGGTTGACATCCATAACTACTCGATAAGCAAATGAAAACTACCACAGTAGCCTCCATGCGTCTGCCTAAGTATTACCTTAGCAGAACCATAGTCTTCATCTTCGTCTCTAAACTCCAGCCGAGTCAATTGCTTACTTAAACAGCTGATCACATACTTGCTCTTTTCCATGATCATGTCCTCCAAAGCGAGTTAACGAGAAAACTTGCGTTAGTTTGTCATAAACCAACCTTCATGTTAGCTTCCAAGAAACTAACCATATTGTATGTACCAAAGCATATTGAGCATGACTCTAACTGCAAACCAAATACAATCAATCGATGGATCTTTGCCACTGCGTGCCAATCTCGAGTTCATCTCTTATGAATCTTGCTTTACGAGCCTATCTCTGGTTGGATCATGATTCTACAACCATATTTCCCCAATTGAGTTTTACTCCTTCAAAAAGCTCATCATATCTTCAACTAATGCATACATACCACACTAACTATGTCCATCTTCACAGACTCTTCAACAGCTGACACACTAACCATCTTCACCACTCCAGCAACCTCAACGGGCTTTGACAACAATGTCCTTTTTACGGGCTTTAACATAATTGTCAAGATAGTCTTTTATCAATTTCATAGCAAGCATGTAGTTTCGACTTCGCGACGGCCAAACCATAACATAATAAGACTTGGATAACACTGTGACTAATGTCGAAGAATTCATTGTTATCGTCGTAACAATACATAAAGTCACACATTCTTCCTTGTGCATATCCCTTTCCTGATCTTGCTCCAAACGTACACCAAAGTTCGAAATCTGATAATCCGTCCTCCAAACAAAGACCCAATCACACCCATCCATAATCTGAAACCTTTGGTAACTTCATCAAGCCCCAAGCAATTCAAGACGCTGATGTGTTTATTTTCTCAAACTATGTAGAGAAAATAACTTGATGGAAACTAAATCGTTGTTGAACCAAATTTCTCAAAAAAAAAAAAATCTTTACCTTCATCTCTATAGGCTTTGTCCCCATTGAAACCAATTTCAATAACCATAGTAGATGAGCAAACCACCAAATATTACCATTGATATAATGTAGCTCTCTCCAACAGAAAGTCTCACACTGTTCATCAGAAAATCAAATAGCCAACGGATAATAAAAGTTGACGGAAAAACACGCCGAAATTGTAGCCCTCTCAAATTCATGCACCATGTTTTCTACAAGTAGTATGCGCTAGCTCGTAGCCATACCACCATACACATTGTAGTATTGTATTTTTATTCTTTAAACTCTTGAAGTGTCCAAGCGATACCTTTTTAATTCCTCACAACGGGTCTTCACCAAAGTAGGAACGTATCCGCAACACAAATAGACCAACCTGTTTCTTCAAACGGTCTTGCACTTCAACCATCTCCGATCGACTTCAAATGGTGTACAACCAAACAACTCTTCGACTGAACGTCATCGACAAGAATCAAGAGATCACAAACTATCTAGCTTCTCCATCGGAAACAGTACGAGAGAAACTCCAACACATTATTCTACCCGATACAATGTAAAACTTCAACACAGACAAACATACCCTACAAACTGTGTCGACAAACTGCTTCTTATATAATAATAAGAAACCATAGCTCCACCACAACCAATATCACGTCTTCATCCAACGATCACTATCCTTCAACTTATTTGTAGCCATATGCTTCAAATACTAAGACTGAGAATCAAACTCTTCACTTCTGGAACATATCAAATCCTGGCCAACGATTAATACTTCCGAAATGAAACCTACTATGATATTTCCAAAATCCTTATTGTAACAAACAACTAAGACATAACAAGTATGAATTCATCTTCACATTCTTCAACTTAATGTTAAAGAAAACAACAACATGATCTAATTGATGACGATTGATAACCAAACTATTGTTTCCCTTGGTATGTGATGTATTTTCAAATGTTGTTGTAGATAGTGGTAAAAACTGGGTTCTTTTCGAACTTGTGAAGGTAACTCTTTTTTTTTTTAAGAGTTAAACAAATAAATGAATGAAGGAAATTAATTTTTTTGATAGTAATGTCAAGATTTAAAATGGACTAAGGCTCCGGATTCACTATTACTTCAAGTTGATTGGTTACAAAAATATTTCATAATTATTATCTAGCTCTTTTTCCATTAAATCACTTATAAATCTATAAGGTGTCCAAATATTAAATTGTAATCCTTAAGCATGATTTATCAAAGAATTATTTCTAAGCATAAAACATCAAACTGATTTACACAGAAGAAATAAGACTGTTGTATAGCGAAGTGCTGTAGAACAACGACAGTATTCTGCGACTGTTGACCGTGGGTTGATGTTCTTCGTGTTCTTCAGCAGCACCAGCAGAACAACTTCTTCTTCCAGCGCCTGGTTCTTCGATTTTACGCTTCTATTCTCTTCCAAACTCTCCCTAAACTTGACTAACTCTTCTGCTCGAAACTAATGACCTATTTATACACAACAGGTCACTCCAATACTTGTAATAACTCCAAGAATATCCGGCCATAAAAAGAATATTTTCCGAAATATTTTTTCTTTATTTTTCTGATTTGTTACGTATTGTTTCCTTGTTTATCTCTTTCACGCATCATCTCTGAGCTGTAGGAGAAGTTTCCAGCCAATAGAGTTAACCCATGCACGTCTCTTCCATCCAACAATTCCAAAAATAGAATATCTTCCCTATTTGAGAATATCTTCCCTGTTTTGATTCCCACCGATTATCTAACCAAATTTGATCGAATCCAACACCCATACCAGCTCTGTCTAGGCCCTAGGAACAAACCCATTTAATTTGGGTCGTTGAATCTCACTGGAACACCTTCAAATCCTCAACCCTAGTCACGGCAGTTCAAGAACAATTTTTCCCGCCAAAATTTGAATTTCAAAAGGTTGAAGATGATATGCCCCCTATCCTGGACTGGGGTGCGAATAGCAGATGCCTTGGGGGTGACCTGGGGGTTCCCCTTAGTAATTAGGTTACCCCTTATCCAAAAGTGAGAGTCCGAATAACACTTGTCCTCCGGGTGCCAAAATCAACTTTTCGAGCCGAATTTTCCAAAAATGTTGATTTCCTAAAAATACATAAAAACACAATATTAGTACAAAAATAGAGTTCCAACAATACAGAGATTGAGGACAAATTAGACACAAAAATGTGTCTATCAAATACCCCCAAACCTATTATTTGCTAGTCCTCGAGCAAATCTAATAAAAAAAATAAAATGACTACACTTAGCACGTGCAGCAAGCCGTTAAACCACTAGGTGGCCCTAGTGGCGGAGTGTTGTCTCCGGAGGGTTTACCAGAGGTGTACCCACAAAACCTTTATACTCCATACCCTAGCTATCTACGCAGAACCTTGGAAAGCACTAAAAAACCTCCTTGGTTGGCATACAATTATTGACTCTAAGAGGAAGAACCCTGATGCGAAATTCCAATTGTTGTACACGAGTTTGCACTCAAGCATACTAAAATTCATATAAGTGACATAGATCTACTAAGATAGTTTCACGATGGACATCATACTCGGAGTCAGACTAGTCACATGAAAAGATTAAGAAGATGGAAAAAGAAAAATGTAGATGGTTGAAAAGAGAACGGTGTTTCCCATATCTGTCTGAAAGCCTCTTCCAAGATGAACCTAACCTAAATGACTGAGATACCGGTCTGACTAATATTAACACACTGGGATATACAAGGGAACCAGTGGTCAATAACTTAAATCTAGATCGACAAACTGGCAAATACAAGGGAACCAGCAGTTGACTACACATAACAATAACCATTTTTTTTTAACTTAACGGCATGAATAGATATTTTTGATCCAAGTGCATGCTTCTTGTCAGCAGATTACACGATAGTTCCCACGGGTCCTGCATTCCATGCTTGCTTAGGCGACGGAAACAGGGAGAACACACGCATATTGCTATCCAAGTGTTAATACTTATTCCGATTGGTCTACTGGTCTGGTCTAATTTTTTTTTTTTTTTTTTGAAAAGGTAACTCAGTCACTCTATTTCACCCTAGCAAAGGTAACAACTTGAATCGTGCGCCCCACCAAATCACTTGAAATAAAAGAAAACTGAAAATAGAAAGTGAAAAGGACTCGACGAGATATGGCGAAACTATCATGTTATTTCTAACACCTGAGCTCTGTGCTTTTATGAATAGACTCTATAGATCTTTCCATCTAGTAAGATTGGTTCCTCAACTCCTACAACCAAAATGCTTCCATCCATTTAGATTGGTTAGTGCCATCCTAAATACGCATAAATTTCTAGGCTCTGGAGTTTATTTATTGCAACTAAAAAGTTTCTCCCATATCCCCAAACTTAAATCTAACATTGTCCTCAATGTTCTAAAGATGAAACTAAAAGGATGAACAAGGAGAAACTGTTACCATTTGAAGCAAAAGAGTTAAGGAAGGATATTACCGTGTTGCATGAGATTGGGTTACCTCCCAAGAAGTGCTAAGTTTAAAGTCTTCATCCAGACTTAGAAAAGGATTGGTCAACTCGAACCATAAAGTAACAGTCGAAATAATTGTGGGTCTTCAAAACCAAATAGAGCTGACCATAGGAAACTGCAGTGAACCAAGAAAATGGACAAGAAAAGCATGCTCTTACCTATTTTCTTGAAAACTATCGCTAATTGCGGTTCAGGTTCAGGTTCTATGAAAGGGTCTAAATAAAATATTTTTATTGGCTGCGTTTCTTCATAGATGGGATCCGAATCACTAGGTCTTAGAGTCTGTAAAAAATCAAATACGAACTTAGAATCACGAAGTAATAACCTAAATAATTGCGGATCCTCTAAGTCAATCAGATATGACTTAAAAAGTTGACCACAATGAGAGTAGTGGTCATTCTTAAGCAAATGTGTCGATTCTAATTTCCTAAATCATTTAGGTTTAGTCTCACAACTTAATATTCGACACAGTTGGAATATAAATGTTCCCACAGTTGGAAGAAAACTATTTGGTGGGAAAACAAAGTCAATCTGGGTATCATAGCCTGGGTTAACCACATCAACCAGAGGATGGGTTTCTAACAACTGAGCTTCTCTCTGGACATCATTAGGTTCAGGTAAAAGTGTACGAAGATAATCTTGTAAGATGGTTGAGGCACAAATGTCAAGTCCTACACGAGGGAACTTTCTAAGAGTTAAAGAACCCGAGACTGATAATCACCCCCAAACTTAGAGTTTTCTGTGTCTCTAGAAAGACTAGTCACAACTTCCCTAATTTCTAGTTCATCGGGTTCCTGAAAATGGTCAATTGATTCTTCTAAGTCGGGTTCATCCTCATTCATTTCTACGAGTTCATTTTCTTTTTCTAAGTCTAATGTTTCTAAATTTCTAGACTCTAAAACAATATTTTCCGAATAAACTCGTTCCTCAAAACTATCATCGTCTTCGTAGACAGGAAATAATACATCGTCTAAAACGAGGGTATCTCTAGTCAAATCCTCGTCCTTTTGAATAGTTGAATAATTATTAAAATTATTTGGATTTGAAATAAAAATAATATTATCATTGTAAAGCTCAATTGGAGTATCCATTTCTTGATCACTATTCTTATATAAGTATGATTCTCCATCAACACTATCCTCATCATAATAACATGAAAAAGATCGAACCTCATCAAAACAAGTAGTGCTACCAATTATAACCTTGTTATCTTGATTGTGTAAATAACTATCTTCATTCTCAAGGGTATTATTGGATACACTATATTGGCAATTCAAGTAATTTCGAGCAATTCTTTTGTTCGTCTCAGCTATCAGCTTGAGGTGGTCTTCTAAAGAATGTTCACTCATTATTGTAGTTCTTTCGTCTACAATTATACTATTCATCTCAGCTAACTTACGTGTTGACTCTAGTAAAGAGGAATTATCAGAAGGATCATAAAAAGGACTTCTTTTCAATAGTTTGATTGTATCCTCTAGAGACGAAGAACTAGTACTATAATCTTCTTGCTCGTAAGACTGATGCATGTGTGGATAGTAATTGGGCTCACCATGGTATGAACCATAACCTTGAAAAGGTTGGCGTTCCCAACTACTATTCCCACCATGGTCATAAAAATGATGATGTTCATATTCACATTCAGGTCGATACTCATTGTATTGGCTTCTATCATACCAGTTCGACATTCTTAATTGCAAGGGAATTCTACACAACCACAAACAAGGCCGACTCGACTCCACCAAAACAAACCTAAAGATTTCTAGCAAACAAAAAGCATGATGGCTCCACTTAGATTGTTTCTAGACCAGCTTCTATCTTTCGAAAGGGAATTCGTTGCAATTTGAACAAACCCCTCTGGAATCAATCCGAGTCAAAGTAAGTTGAATTGAGGCGAGGGAAGCTCAGTAGAGCTTTGATACCCAAGGCCTCACCGCTATCACAAGGCGGCGCAGTCACGCATTCAACTCACAGAAACCATCATGAACTTTGGAGTGTGCTTAAAGAGCAACCAATATTTTTCGAACGAGTTTCCTATTAAGCTCGTTACCCTATCGGTCTCGTTCTATTCCAAATTTTAAGCTTGGGTTCGCGTTAGGTTTCGTTTTCCTAAGGCGGGCAAGAAGGGAGCGGTGATGAAATCCGAACCCTTAGCTTGTATTGGCCAGGCCTTGCCCTTTACTAGGAATTTAAAAACAGTCCAAATTCGTCTTCAATCAATGAATCACCTTAAGGAATACAGTAACTCGCTTACAGGAGATTCACGAGTGTTTTGATGGACTTACCTCCCGTACCAGACGGGGGATGAACCGTTGAAGTCGACTCGGGCCACGACTCCTACGTCATGTACGAACCCGAGGGGCCGAGACGATATAGTAATCGTCGTCCTTCCCTGCAAACAGTTTATATTTAATTTTTTTTTATATATATAACCCTTCCGTAGGGTTTAAAATAAATAAAAATAATGTCCAAAGTCCAGAATAAAGTCCAAATAAAAAAAAAATTCAAAAATTACAAAAATTATGACAAATAAAGCGTATTTACAAATTCTAAAAAAATAAAAATAAAGCTATATACAAAATAATAATAATAATAAAAATTAAATCCTAAAAAAAAATATTATGTCTTTTTTTTTTTCTTCTCTTTTAGCTTTTAGCTTTTAGCTTTAAGCTTTTTTTTCCCAAGTCCTTAATATTCCACTTCGAACCTGTAAATTAAAGACACAAAAAGAAACGTAAAAAGGAAAAAAAAATAATAAACCTAAAAAAAAATTCTACCTAAGCACAGGTCCGCGTCGGCGGCGCCAAAAACTTGATGTAGTTTCAAATGTTGTTGTAGATAGTGGTAAAAACTGGGTTCTTTTCGAACTTGTGAAGGTAACTTTTTTTTTTTTTTAAGATTTAAACAAATAAATGAATGAAGGAAATTAATTTTTTTGATAGTAATGTCAAGATTTAAAATGAACTAAGGCTCCGGATTCACTATTACTTCAAGTTGATTGGTTACAAAAATATTTCATAATTATTATCTAGCTCTTTTTCCATTAAATCACTTTTAAATCTATAAGGTGTCCAAATATTAAATTGTAATCCTTAAGCATGATTTATCAAAGAATTAATTCTAAGCATAAAACATCAAACTGATTCACAACTAATTAAGAAAACCATTTTTATCTTTTTTTTTTTGATCCAAGTGAATTAAACAAAATAAATAATTAAGAAATTATAAAAGGAATTTACCAATCAAACATGAGTGAATAGCTCCTCCGTAGCCTCAGTCACCAGGTATTTTAGCCGCTCATCATGTTGGAAAACCTCTCAAAATATTTCATTGATGCTCACAAGTGTTTACAATGAAGAGAAAGATAAGTAAATGTTATAAAACAGGATTCTGCGACCCACGGAAGGCATCCAGAAACAACGACACAGAAGAAATAAGACTGTTGTATAGCGAAGTGTTGTAGAACAACGACAGTATTCTGCGACTGTTGACCGTGGGTTGATGTTTTTCGTGTTCTTCAGCAGCACCAGCAGAACAACTTCTTCTTCCAGCGCCTGGTTCTTCGATTTTACGCCTCTATTCTCTTCCAAACTCTCCCTAAACTTGACTAACTCTTCTGCTCGACACTAGTGACCTATTTATACACAACAGGTCACTCCAATCCTTGTAATAACTCCAAGAATATCCGTCCATAAAAAGAATATTTTCCGAAATATCTTTTCTTTATTTCTCTGATTTGTTACGGATTGTTTCCTTGTTTATCTCTTTCACGCATCATCTCTGAGCTGTAGGAGAAGTTTCCAGCCAATAGAGTTAACCCATGCACGTCTCTTCCATCCAACAATTCCAAAAATAGAATATCTTCCTATTTGAGAATATCTTCCCTGTTTTGATTCCCACCGATTATTTAACCAAATTTGACCGAATCCAACACCCATACCAGCTCTGTCTAGGCCCTAGGAACAAACCCATTTAATTTAGGCCGTTGAATCTCACTGGAACACCTTCAAATCCTCAACCTTAGTCACGGCAGTTCAAGAACAATTTTTCCCGCCAAAATTTGAATTTCAAAAGGTTGAAGATGATATGCCCCCTATCCTGGACTGGGGTGCGAATAACAGATGCCTTAGGGGTGACCTGGGGGTTCCCCTTAGTAATTAGGTTACCCCTTATCCAAAAGTGAGAGTCCGAATAACACTTGTCCTCCGGATGCCAAATTCAACTTTTCGAGACGAATTTTCAAAAAATGTTTATTTCCTAAAAATACATAAAAACACAATATTAGTACAAAAATAAAGTTCCAACAATACAGACATTTAGGACAAATTAGACACAAAAATGTGTCTATCAGTATGGAACCATAATGAGACTTTGACATGCTTATATTCCATCTTTACTTCCACAAACATACAAAACAATATTTGTATCTCAACTACGATACTCTTTCCTTCTTGTGTCTTGCCAAGCAAACGTCGATTAATTGAAAAACAACTACGTAGGTCTTTCAAACAGTTCACAAAGAATATGATACGAAGTATAGAGAATAAATAAACTTACTTGAAGCCATGCATAGGGTTTATGCTCCAATAAGTATCAATGCCAAATCTCCAATGTAGAGCACCAAAACATCAAGACCATATCAAATGTAGATCACCTGATATAATCCCATTCCTTCAGAAGTAAACTTTACTTTTCTTTGTTCCCAAAACTGATGAAATCAAATCATACACATACTTGATAGCATCAAAATCTGCATCTTCGGAAGTTGTAACATCAAATCCTCATACTTGATGAAACTCAATCCTTCGTCTTCAAAATTTTCTTCAAATCCCGAAAACCCAAAACTTCTCTCTTCCAAACTTCTATCCAACCTAGAGCTCTGATACCAATTGTTGGGACAATTAGATCGCTGTGATACCAATTGTTGGGGTTCAGAGCCATCTGCGTGCTAATCTTGCGGAAACATATTAGCTAACAAGAAACACTTGATCTCTCGGATTGCTCCATGAACCTTACTACGATCTAGGATAAGAAGAAGAGAAAGAGAACCGCATAGATGCAATCCATAAACAAAGCAACAAGAAGTAAAGTACTCACAGATTTAACGTGGTTCAACAATATAAACAATGTGTGTAATATTGTCTACATCTACCAAACGACTAAGACCTCATTATTCATTATAGAAACACTACTGAGAATTACACAACTAATTGACTAAATAAATCCATCGACTGACCACATCCGTGACCGAACACAAGAACTCTCACAAGCACCCTATAAGATCCAAAGTAGTGTCTTCACCCATATGAGATAATGTTTACCACAGTATCTACCACCACAAGATGATCTTGTCTGCACACCCTGACATAGATTACCATGGAATCCTTTAGCTCAACACCAATAATCTAATCCGGCACCACCAAGATGATCTTCTCCTCAACAAGATGTCTTACCAACATCTCCGTACGAATACTCCATAACGACATATCTTCCAACATCGATAAGTATCCCATAAGCACCATAATGATGTACTCCTTCCACCATTAGGTCTTCCACATAACCACCGAAATAGGTGGGATGAATCCCTCTACGAGATTTACATTGAGGATTCCATGACTAAAACACTTAGCCTAGACCTCCTTATATAGGAGTCACAAACTTGGTTCCCAAGTCTTGGCCTCCTTGGATTAGGAAACCGACTAATACTAGGAAACCATGGTCAATTTAGGTATCCTATCTTAATATGGTAATTAACTCAAACTAAGAATTTAACCTAAACTAGGAAACCACCGTTTCCCTACACTTAAGACATCTTTCTTGGTGTTTATGGGTGAAAAACGTTTCTGCCGATTTTGGTAATTTAGGTAGGTGAGTGAGATAAAATCTAAACCCTAAACAAATGTACATCACGGGAGTACTTTAGATTCGAGAGATAAATCTATACAACTCTGGCCTAAACCAAGAAATGGCCGTTCCGAATTTGCTTCGATCACAAAGAGGAGGAGAAGGGTTGGTTTAGGGAGGGAAGCGAAGAGAGTGTTGAGACCAGAACAACTCTGGAAGAGTAGTACTTGACTTATATCAGAAGGTGAAAGCTTTTGGGAAACCAAGCAAAGTTGCCTTTCTGAGTATTGTATTTCTCCTGACCAAAAACTTGTTGTTTTGGTGGAAATAGGTAAGACATATTTATTCAAGTCTAAGTGAAACGTACTCTGGCCTCGTAAGAAAAAGAAACGGATGAGTTAAATGGGAAGAGGTGGTAACGCTTGGTATTGATGGAATCGATGTTCCATAATGAAAGAGCGTTTCACCATTACTTCCTGCATTTACTAACCGTTTTATTCTTAATACACTGTCTTGAAACGGGCATTTGTGTATGCCGCACGATGTAAACCGCCAAACCAAAACCCTAAAGAAGGCCCCCAGTTTGTGACATGTATTGATGTCTCGAGTGTTTTCGGAAAAAGTGTAGCATGTCGCTGGTGTTTGATAAGTTGAGCTTGAGAGATGTGTCGGCTCAGTGGTGACCTTCGACGGTCGAGATTTTTCATCTTGAGAGGAATCGTGGCCTTTGATGTAGACGAGGCATGCCAAAGTGCAAAGATTGCATGACATGTGCCAATGGCTTGTGTGGAATGCCTTGGTTGTAGGTTGCGCATCGGGTGCAGGTGGTAATGCCAAAATGAAAGTGTTGCATGGCATGTGCCAATGGCGCGCGTAGCGGCTTTGGCCCTAGGTTTGCACGGCTTGGCGTGCTAGGTTGCAAGGGTCGCTTGGCATGTGGCAATGATGCGTGTGGCTGCTTGGCCCTAGGTTTGCACGGCTAGGCATGCTAGGTCGCAAGCGTCGCTTGGAACGTGTCAATGGCGTGTGTGGCGGCTTGGCCCTAGGTTTACATGGCTTGGCATGCTAGGTCGCAAGCGTCGCTTCGCATGTGCCAATGGCGCGTGTGGCGGCTTGGCCCTAGGTTTGCACGGCTAGGCATGCTAGGTCGCAAGCGTCGCTTGGCACGTGTGGCGGCTTGGCCCTAGGTTTGCACGGCTTGGCATGCTAGGTCGCAAGCGTCGCTTGACATGTGCCAATCGCGTGTGGCGGCTTGTCCCTAGGTTTGCACGGCTTGGCATGCTAGGTCGCAAGCGTCGCTTGGCATGTGCCAATGGCGCGTGTGGCGGCTTGGCCCTAGGTTTGCACGGCTTGGCATACTAGGCTTGCAAGCGTCGCTTGGCATGTGCGAATGGCGCGTGTGGCGGCTTGGCCCTCTGTTTGCACGCTTGGCATGCTAGGTCGCAGGCGTCCCTTGGCATTTGCCAATGGCGCGTGTGGCGGTTTGGTCCTAGGTTTGCACGGCTTGGCATGCTAGGTCGCAAGCGTCGCTTGGCATGTGCTGGCTTGGCCCTAGGTTTGCACGGCTTGGCATGCTAGGTTTCAAGCGTCGCTTGGCATGTGCCAATGGCGCGTGTGGTGGCTTGTCCCTAGGTTTGCACGGCTTGGCATGCTAGGTCGCAAGCGTCGCTTGGCATGTGCTAATGGCTCGTGTGGCGGCTTGGCCCTAGGTTTGCACGGCTTGGCATGCTAGGTCGCAAGCGTCGCTTGACATGTGCCAATGGCGCGTGTGGCGGCTTGGCCCTAGGTTTACACGGCTTGGCATGCTAGGTTGCAAGCGTCGCTTGGCATGTGCCAATGGCGCGTGTGGCACAATTATTGTGCGGCTTGGTTTTGGCATGGTTGTCATGATGCGCATCAATTGTGCGGCTTTGGATTTGGCATAGTTGCCATGATGCACAGCGATTGTGCGGCTTTGGTTTTGGCATAGTTGCCATGATGCGCAGCGATTGTGCGTCTTTGGTTTTGGCATAATTGCCATGATGCGCAGCGATTGTGCGGCTTTGATTTTGGTATAGTTGCCATGATGCGCAACGATTGTGCGGCTTTGATTTTGGCATAGTTGCCATGGTGCGCATCGATTGTGCGGCTTAGGGTTTTGTGTGTCGAAACCCTAGTTTAGCATTTGAAAAAAGATACCCTGATAATTTTTTACATAAGTGTATTAAATGTTCTAATAAATGTGTTTAGCGTCACCGGTGACGTCATGCTATGCGTAAAATTTTATGATTTTACCCCTTGTCTAAAAACCACCATCAATACTTGGTCACAAAGCCATTGGTGTATCTCTGAACCTTGGTTACTCTTCGGGGCTTCTCTCCAAATCCACCATAGGATGAGAAAGTAATGCTAGTCGCTTTTCTTTGAATATCAAAATTTTCAGGAAGATACGACCACTTATCTGGATTGATTTTATAATTCCTATTTAGAAAAAACTTTTTGGCCAAAGTTGCACTGTCTTCAATGTTAAGTTTCTGGAAAAGTAAATTAATTCGAGATTTTCGGAGTACGAAAAAAATCCATAACTCCAATTTGATTTAATCAATGAATAAAAATCAAGAAAACAACAAAGAAGAACAGTTACCAGCTTTTCCAATTCATCAATCAAAAGCAAAGTCCAACCATTGAACCCGGCAACAGATGCATACATGCCAAATTGAATTTTTAATACCTTCAGTTCGTTTGTCGTAGAGGACAGACCCAATCTAGCAATATCCTCAGCACCGCTTACTGAATTACCCTGACCATCCGCAGCGATTAAAGTGCCAAGTTCATCGTTCGTCGTGATAATTGTTGTTCCAACCGTCAGATCCCTATGAAACAATAAGATTTTCAAAACAATTTCCTTGATTTTCTCCTAAAATTTATGGATTGACAAAAAAAAAGACACAATTTTATGGAAACCAAAACATACTCCGAAATATAAGTAACTGGAATCAATATTCATTGAAGAATGAAAGGAAAGAAAAAGTTATTCGTATAGTACCTCTTAGCGATTTCCATAATTGCTCAGTGAAGAAGAAAATCCAGAGCAAGTGTTGTAAAGATAGAGATTTGAAGACTTTATTCTCTCTTACAACTGCTGCGGAACATATTAGAAACCTTAACAGTGAGTAAAGGGAGATGGCGGCCAAGGGAGATAGGGTTTTGGAAGGGTTTCAGATTACTACTTGAAGCACCATTTTGTTTCTTGTTTTTATTTTCCGTACGTTGAACCATAGAAAGCCCTAAAATTGTATACCAACAAAAGTCTCCAAATAGGGTTGACGTAGGACCCATGTCCCAGTGCGTTTGAGTAGTAAGCACAGGATGCTAATGGGGGTTGGTAATTTGCTTTGGGGTGTACCGACTCAAAGGCATTGGCTATTTTCTTTTTCTTTTTTTTTTTTGGTACTAAAGAGATTCATTGATGAAATTAACTCTTACAATAATCATTGTTTATCAGAGATAGTATGTCTTCTCGAAAGTTATCTAAATACTGAAAACTTAGTGCCTGATGTGTAGCTTTTTGAGCTAGTTCATGGGCTACATTATTACCAAGCCTATTTATAGACTTGCAAAACCAAAATCTACTACTACTGAATTTGTTTTTAACATCTTGAATTAAACTTTGATTGTACCAATGAACCTGCAAATCAGTTCCAGCAACTGATTTTACTACAGGTTCACAGTCCAGCTCAAAAATTGCCTTTGATATACCTAGCTCCTCCAGCCATTCCACAGCTATTCCCAAAACTTTGCATTCAAAATACTCAGCTTCAAATTCCTCCTCTACCTCCTCATCACAGCATTGCCCTCTTGCTCCTAAACAAGTGCCTGCAAATTTTTTTATGATTAATCCCACACTACCTTTTTTAGTTAGAGGTATATAAGATCCATCGATATTAATTTTGACAAAATCCTTTTCTGGAGGCCTCCACCTCCTTATCTACAAGTTATTAGTTGTAGAATTTTGATTTTGAGAAATCAGATTAGTGCACTGAGTATACAATTAACCAATTCTAGCTGTTGTGACCTGCACATTTGGTTAAATATCTTGAAAAACTGCTAAACACCTATCTTTCTATATGTACCAAATGGTACACATAAACCTGCAGGTCAGCGATGCATTGCTTGAGCATAAAGGAGAGCCATTAGTAATCTTTTAAGAAAACCAACCTATAATCCATTGTTCAAAATCAGCATATTGTTCCTTAATATGATCAATATTTATATTCATAGAACACCATAGAGCCCTACTGTAACGGCATTCCATAAATATGTGATTCATAGTATTTTGGCACACCCCCAAAGAAACCGGTATCCCTATTAGCCCTGTGGTACTTTTGTTGACTTCGTCCAAGTTTTGTTTTCTTACCTATCGTTGACTGCCATTTCTTACTAGTAAAGACATCATGGTTACTCAAAAACCTGAGTTTCAAATGCAAAACCGAAAAGGTCGATCTTCATTAACAAGTGGAAGACTAGCACCACAGTCCGACACAAACCAATTGAATGGCATAGCAAAAATTTGGCTTACGTAAGTGGGCGACGAAAAGTATTTTAGAGCATTGAGCCATGAAATAGCTTTCAAATTAACGCTAGAGAGTAGTAGGGTAGTCAAAATAATTAACGGTTGATTAGAGTGTTTTGGATCATACCAACGGATGAATGACCCTTCCAATTAGAGTTATAAATGAGATGGTTGTACAGGTACTTCCGCTTTTATGGACGGCAGATGAAATGAGGGTCAACATTAGTTTGAAACAAATGCTCCATGCAATGAAAACCTGTATTCTTCGCCTGGGCTACTTCGCATGTCTTTTGCCACTTGGAATATGCATCAACATAGAGGCGTATCGGTTTCTTATCGTATATGCTCCATCTAATAACAAGGAAGTGAAAATAATCCAGCATTTACTATCTCATTGCAACTCCATACGCACAATTTTCAGTTTTACTTCACAAGTGTTGCATTTTCTATGTATTCGTACATGCTCATTACATATGAATCAGATTGTTCAAGAAGAGCCGAGAAACTACAGATTATGGACTTATGGTGGATGAAGATGACAAAGTGCTTGCATAAAGGCCCCGGATATTTATCATAATGTTTTTGTATGGAGATTTGAACTCCCTCGCGATTCAATTGCTGATGTAATTGCCGCTACTTCTGTTATGAAATTACAACTGGATCGTTAACTGTTATGGTCCTTAAAAAGATGAAACAACCAAAGGTGAAAGCCGAAATAATTTTCTGTTAATTTTCTCCACTAAATTTAAAACTACAGCGTCCAATCTTCTACCGTCCGGCCAAAGCAGCACAGGCCAAAATAGTTGAGCATATGCTTGTACTACTCTTTTCTGGTTTATGCACTATGTCTCATTCAGTTTTCTGTGTCCTTTACTCATTCTACTATCTATGAGAATACTTAGAAATGTGACATTTTGATATGGCACCGGTTCCCATTTTGACTACGCGCTATGGTAATTAACTTTTGTTGTTTATTAGAGTGTTGAGATTATTAGTCCCACATGGTTGGGTTATTTAAGATCCTGCAGTTTATAATCTATCAGGGCCTCTCCACTCATTGCCAATTGGTTTTGAGTTGGATGCCCGCAGACTTTAATATGGTATCAGAGCAGGCTATTTGTGTCGAGTCAGTTGACCGCACCTTTATTCCGCGCCACCCGATTTATTTGTCCACGTATTTGTAAGACCCACCGAGGCTACACGTGAGGGGGCGTGTTGAGATTATTAGTCCCACATGGTTGGATTATTTAAGATCCTGCAGTTTATAATCTATTAGGACCTCTCCACTCATTATCAATTGATTTTGAGTTGGATACCCGCAGACTTTATTATAGAGCTTCCCCGATCATGAATGTTAGAAAGGAAAAACTATTGAGCTATCTTTGGATTTTGGTTTTAGCTTTTGGCCAAAACATACAGCGTGAGCAAATTTAAATTTAGCCGAGCACACTTATATTTACGCTCCGATTCAGACACACTTTATAATGTCCTCTCAACGGCCAGGCAAAGATTAAAACTGCGCCTGCCAAAATTTGACATACCTATTTAATTTTCTTAGAGCATCTCCAACAGTAGGTCAAAAAAATCCTACGTGGATGTCATTGTTAGACCCCCATTTATTAAGATTATATCCATGGATGTTAATAAGACCCTTTATACTAAAACTCATCTCCAATAGTTAAGGTTATACAATGTATTTTAGATTTATATAAATATTAAAAAAATAGTATTTAGCTTGATTCCATATTAAAAATTATTTTTTTAAATAAAATTGATGACATGGAATTAGTTAAGGGTCATCCGGAGGGTGTAGTTAAGACTTTCTTTAACACCTTTATATTTAGTATTTGATCCCTCCTAGTTTGTAGGACCCGACTATTGGATGCTTTTATACTAAATGAAGGTTTAAAATCCTATGTGTCATTGAAAAAAATATTTTTACCCTCTGTTGGAGATGTTCTTAGCTCTTTGAAGTTTCAAGAAGACTACTTGTTGGAGAATATTCTTGATATTCATTTCATATTTCTCATGCATCATCCAGTAAAGTGCTTCATTGGCAAAGACACCAGCTTCATTCCAATTAAATTGAAAATCGAAGTTTCCAAGGTTTCTCCACCCACTGCCACTGCCTAAAGTGTATATGTGGACTTCTATGTCGGTCTCCTTGAGAAATATTACTAACACGGGGATGAGACTGTTGAAATAATCCAGGACCGATTCGTGGTGCATACCAATTTGGAATCCAGGACCGATTCCGTGGGTAGTCTAGGTAAAATTTCTAACTTAATCTCCACGGGGATGAGACTGTTGAAATAATCCACGGATGAACGATTTTTCTTTTGACTTAAAAAGGTTAAAATTTTATTAGAAAAATAAAAACGAGAAACAAGATGAGCGGCGCCTACGATGAAACCCTTCGTAGCTGAAGAAGGAACAAGGAGGATTTGTATATGATGAATGATGATTGGTGTAGAAGACAGATTTTAGAGAATCAATCTAGGGTTCATAGGAATCGGGGATTTTGGGTGTGGAGGAGGATTTACTGAGTATGATGGCGTTATAGAGAGAGATAAGAAACTCAGTCAATCAATTAATCAATCTAGGGTTTTTACTGCAATAAGAAATTGAGATGGAATTTTGGGAGGGGAAGAATAATGCAGTGAAATAAACCGTTTTTTTTATGGGATCGCGAGTTATAATCCCAAAGATGTCACTATCCATATACAAAAATTCCAACAAAATAAATTGTTCACAAAAACCCCATTTAACATAAATTGTCTATATTAGCCTTCTAGTTTAAATCATCCCAACAAAAATAAAAAACTACCCCACCTTCAATTTTAAATCACCCAACAAAAATAAAAATCAACCCCACCATTAATTTCTATTATATTATCACCACCACAAAATAACACCACCAGCAGAACCACCACTGTACCGCCACCACTGACCACCGCCGTCGCCAAAAACAACCATTGTCAACCGCCGCCGCCGCCGTTACCGACCACCACCATCACCACCTCCACCGCCGCCAACTACCACCGCGCCACCACCTCCACCGCCGCCAACCACCACCGCGCCACCACCGCCGATAACCTCCACCACGCCACCACCTCCACCGCCCCAACCACCACCACCGTGCCACCACCGTCGCCAACCACCACCGCGCCACCCCTCCACCACCGCCGCCAACAACTACCACCTCGCCGCCACCACCATCGCCACCCAACACAGCGCCACCACCTCCATCCCCGAAAACCACCACCGCGCCACCGCTGACCACCACCACAGACCACCACTCTCGCCAACCACCACCACCAGCAACACCACCATTATCGCCGACCACCACCACCAACCAGTCGCCACCGCCACAAAAAATGAATTTCATTGATCAATATTCAACAAAATAAGAAAAAAATGATGAAACCAAACAAAAAAAATGATGAAACCAAAATTGGTTTCACCAAAACTAGATGCAACCTAATTCGGTTTCATCATTTTTCCACATATTGTCATTTCGCCAACACAGCTTCAATGATGAAACCAAACCAAAATAAACTAGGCAAAAATGACCAAAACTAGATAAAACCTAATTAGGTTTCATCATTTTTCCACATATTGTCATTTCGCCAACACAGCTTCAATGATGAAACCAAACCAAAATAAACTAGGAAAAAATGATAAAACCAAAGTTGGTTTCACCAAAACTAGATGAAACCGAAATTGGTTTCATCATTTTTCCACATATTTTCATTTCACCAACACAAACTTCAATGATGAACTGAACCTTCCAATAGATGAAGAAAAAACTGGTTAATACAGGACGAATATATTTGATACTATAACGTGCCCAGGATAAGAAGCCCACATAAACCAAAAGATCTGATTAAATATAGATAGTTGGCTTGCATAATACAATTTAATGTCTAAAGCATAATAAACTGAACACAAATGGGAGAAACTACTAATTCACAAAACAGACAATAATCTTAGCACGGTAATGACATTGAAGTATATATTCAAGGAAGTCAGTCTCTCTCTCTCTACCGAATTTCTGCTTGTTTAGTGGAGCTCTGGAGCTTATGCTTCAGATATATGGATTTCTCAGTACTTAATATTGATGGTATAGGTAGTCTATGGTAAATTTCTAAAGTCATAAAACTTCAAGTGATACTGTAAGTAGAAGGCAACCCTATACCCGGATAGAAGTAACAGGAAACGACATGGAGCGAGTGAACAATAAACATGTTACATACCAAGTATCAGAACACTATTAGATACATCTCATCATTGAAGCTCACTTGGTGTTTTTAATTTTCCTTTTCCAACACTTTCTGAACTCAATTTTTTTAAGAACTATTGTGATAGTGTATATATTTCATCTTGTCCTAGCTTGGAACCAAAACTTGTTCAAATGCAAGTTAAAACACTCGAGTATTGGAACCAACAACAATGGTTTCTTCCAAAATAAAATAAAAATGTTGACTTATTTCATATAGTTATCATCATAACTCAACAACTCAGAGTGGATAGCTTCTCGTTTGCAGGAAATGAATTGACAAACAAATAAAATTTTGTGCGACGACATATAATTGCCTTTAAGGACAAGAGGCAATTAAACAAGCAAAAGGAAGAACTAATATTTACAAAAACTGATAAAAGTTAAAACAACTCGAATTAGTAAAATAAATATATAAGTTATCTAAGCTTATACGTACCTCTGCTATTTAGATCAGCTCCATTATCTAGTAATAGAAGAACAACACAAATTTCGCTTCCTTTAGATGTCGCTATATGCTGGTGATAAAAAAAAAACACATAAAGTTAACAAGTCAATATCCTTTATAAGAAATACAACAAAAAATATTGATCGAATTCAGATGAAACAAATACTTGTTTCAATAGAAAATTATTTATCACCAACAACGTTGGTTTCACCAATAAAAGTTCAAAAAAATAAAACAAAACTAGATGAAACCAAAATCAGTTTCACCAAATTTAGATGAAACCAAAATTGGTTTCACCCTAGATTTATGAAACCAAAACTAGTTTCAGCTCAAAATTGGTTTCTACACAAAAATAAGCAAAATTCAACGTAAATAGTTGGTAAACACTTGCATTTTCTAATGAGATTACAATTTAACACCCCTACAAGCTAAGGAAGAAAGAAGCATGGAACCTAATTGTTCTTAATCCCTAATCAGTGGATGTAACCCCTTTATGCAACTAACACGTATGATTAGACCAACAACTATCACATGAACCATCTTACAAATACTCAAAACACCACCTGCCACCACCAAATACTTCCACCTCCGTAATAATTGATTTCATAGAGATGAATATTTCTCAAGCATTTGTATTCTCTAATAATTTTATTTGTGCATTATAATTTGTTAGTGCATTTGCTAGAGAACAATATATAAACATTAGATTTGCTAATAATTGTCACGACATTTATGTATCTTGATAACAATACCAAACAAGCTTAAACTCTACTCAGCTATCACAGATAAATGTCTTGGACATGAAAAAAACCTGCCTGTTAGTAATACTTAGCAACACGAGTTCAGCACGACTATATATTATGATTGATAATAATATCCACACACTAGATAAGTTAAAAAGATTAAAATAACAAGGCCATAATATTGGAAATACCTTCACATCTGGTCTTACAGTAGGCTAGTTCAAACTCTACACAAACAGATTTGGTGTATTCGGAAACTAGATTGAAGTTAAGCAAATAACTCTTACTTTGATGAGTCATTGGATGTCAAAAGTAACCAAGAATCAGACCTCTCACTGCTCAGTAATGATACACGCATTCCCTGTAGTAACCGAAACATCAAATCATCTGTAAATATACAATAAAATATGTATCAATAAAATTTTCGATTGCACTATTTTATCAAACTCAAATAAGCAAAAATACATCTTCGTATGACTATAAGATCTACACGCACATGACTAACATCTTTATTTTGTATCACTTATAATGTAGTACCAAATAAACATACACTTGCACCCCTCCCTCCTCCACCCATTACCAGCATCACCATTTACATTATCAACAACTAGATTCACATACCGATAAACAAATCAACAGTGACAATCTAAAATTTACAGAGTATAGACTGCAAGTAGACAATAATTTGACTTCTCATACTGTGAACCTCATCTGACCATGCCAGTGATGCATTTGTCCTTTCATCTAGAACCCAACCTATCTCCAATAACATTTACAACAATACATTTCTCCTTGTATAAAAATTCATTTTTATTTACCTATAAAAACCTAATTTAAATTCACTTCATTTTTCAAACTAGAAATTAACAAGAAAACTAATTACCTTCCATACATTAGGCCAAGTTCCAGTACCATCAGGTATTCATTGTGATGTTAATCTTCCCAATTCACTTATATGGACTAGTATCCTTGAAAGCTGTGATTCATAAATTAAAACCAAATTCAATAAAGTCTTTAGAAATTACGTTCTAATTCGAAATTAGATACAAAATAGACCCTAAAATGAAACGCACCTCTTGTACTAGTTGAGGATGAGGTGAAATTTCTTCAAATTAAACAATATATGATGATATGATGATGTATCATCATTGTGATTCAACTTTTTCTACAGTGATTTTTGGAGGTGTTCATGAATTGAAGTTTAGATCAGAGAAGGAAGAGGTATTTCAGTAAAATTCTATAATTTGGAGCACCACCACCGCCTTCATCATTAATACAAATCGGTTTAGCACAAAACATAAATACCTAATCTTAATTGAATTGGTATTTGTATTTCAAATTTGGTGGAGAATCAAAACATAGCAGTGGGTTTGGTAATGGTGTAGGAGAAGGAAGAGAAGTTGTTGAGGTGGTGGATCAGGACACATCAGTGGGTTTAGTGGTGGTGATGGAATACTAGGATGAGGTGTTGATACTGATGCTGATGGCGGGGGAGGAGGAGGAGGAGGTGTCGGAGACAGAGGCGGTGTGATAGAAGATCTAGAATGGTAATAGTTTGATAAAGGGAAATGAATACATATCGCGAAGGAAGAACGATAATAAAAGGGCACGACTGGGATTTTTCAGATTTTGAAAAGATCTAATTTAGGTTATTATATTGAATTTGGGGTTTTTATATCACTTTTAGGGAAAATGGAGTTCTTATAACTCTCAACATACGGGTGGAGTTTTTGTACCATAAATTTGTTTACCTTGGTGTTTTATGACTAGTTTTGTTTTTTTATATATATAAAATACACCGGTTAGCAAATCGGTTCCTATATACACCGGATTAAGGACGAATCGAACAGTTTTCATCCAAAACTTGGTTGTTGTTCCGACTTCCACTTAACTAGAGCGTACCACCTAATACAATAGAATAAACCCCATCCAGAATGCATCACAACCGTCTAGAATAAACCCTAAAGTGAACGGGCTAGATTATCTCTAAAGTGTTTATAAATAGTTTTCCACAATTTTCTTAGCCGCCTTCTTCATTTAAGCTGTGTAGTGAAACAAAGAAGAAAAAAAAGAACCAAAAATCAACAGTAAACAGATATATTCTCATGTTGTTATTCTTCATCAAGATCCATCATCGTTAAGGGTGCACACGGTACGGTTCGGCTCGGTTCTTGCCGAGACCGAGTACCTGTACCTTACACCCTTCGGTACCAAAAAAATGGACCGGTCCCGATACCGAGTACCTCGGTTCCGGTTCCATTTCAGGGGAAAAAAAAAAGTTCATAAATATTAAAAACATTGTTCTAAGCATAACTGCATAAGCATAAGTGCATAACTGCATAAGTTCTAACTTCTAAGCATAATTTCATTAAGCATAAGTGCATAACTGCATAAGTTACAACTTCTAAGCATTATTGCAACTTCTAAGCATTCCACAAGGCAGAAGTTCCATTTCTGGACATGTTAGCCCTATAAGTCCTTCCACAGTAATTGCATGAGGGTTCTTCAACATTTCTCCGAGTGAAATGACGCCATATTTCCATCACTGACAAAGTTGGCAGTTCCTGTATTTGAGCCCAGTGAATAAGACATAATACATGTGAGTGAACTGGTACATGAAATTTAACTATCTTCAATCCTTAAAGTGGACTAGTACATGAATAAGAATAAGAAAACATGTAATCTAGTAAACAGTGGACAATCATTTATAGTGCTTCAATCATTTACTGTGAACTAGTACATGTGAACATTTAAAGTTTAGTAATTTGTGAAATCTGTTTAACATGTGCTTCTAGTACTTGTGTGACATGCAGTTAAGAAAGAACATAAAGTTCAGTAATCAGAAAGAGGCTATGTACAATGCGTTCCATAAAATTCTTTAGACAATGATTCCCATTCTATAGAAGAAGATAAAAATGTTCTACTGTTATGAAATTGTAAAGTTCAGGATTTTTCTACCTTGTGCAATTGATGCAGTCCTGCGGCTCCTGCGTTTGATAATGTACCTTGATTTCACTTGTCAGGCAATTGCTCTCAATTGGTCTCAATCTTTGGCCTGTAGAGTGGGGTAATGTAGATTATGATCAGCAAAATCTGGCAACTCATTGCTTATAAATTGCCACTCTTAACAATGACTGACCCAATCTTATACAGTCAATTAAAAACTCGTATAGGAACACTAAATTTGGTGGTTAAGCTCAAAATTATAAAAAGATGCATTGAAATTGTATGATAAAATGCCTGTTCTACTTCGATTTCCCAGAATTAAAATTAAAAGCTAATGAAACACAATTAGCCAGGAATTCAACAAACCCAAAATAGAGACACGGAAACAAAAGGCAAGAATACTTACAGAGGTAAGAGTGGGCTACACAAGGTTCTGTGAACTGGTTATCTAATTACTTATGAAAATCCATACAAATACCTCTGGAAGTGAACAATTTAGCTTTCTATTTCAAGTATGATTCATAATAACTGTTCAAAAACATTCATCAATAGCCTTTAAACTAACTCAATCAAAAGAATGGTAAACTAAATACTCAGAGTCAAATTCAACACCCATGTTCACATTTTATCAGCATTCACAAAACTAAAAAACAACTATTAGTCTATTACAGAAATTTTTAGGTAACCCTAGCTTTAGAATAGCATTTCCATCTTCACGGCTAAACTACTGCTCATGAATCAAAGATCTAAAAGCAAAAAAAATCATCCAAAAATATGACAGAACACTAAAAGCCTAGATTTAGTTTCAGAAATGTAAAAGAAACAACATCCATATGAAGAAGAAAAAGATCTTACGGTGATTGCAGTGAATCCTTTAAGCCGCTACTCGCTATGAAGGTTTGGTGGGAGATGAAGAAAACCCTTTAAGCCGCTACTCGCTAGAGAAAACAAAAATCCGTTAATCTCAATCACAGATTCACAGACATGCATACAAAAATTAAAATCAAAAAGTTAAAAATTACTTACCACCGGAATTGTTCTTCTAATTTTCTTCACACCGGAATTAAAAACGAAGAGACAGACGAAGTAATACGGTTTGAACTTTTAATCGTTTGATTGAAGGTTAACAGAGAAGATGAAGATCAGAAGAAGGGGAGAATTTCTTCTCCTTCTCAGATAGAAGTACTGAGAAGAGGCGAGAAAAAATTAAGGGAACTGAAACCCTACGAATTTCTTCTCCTTCTCACAGTGAGCTTATATACCCCCTATTGATCCAATGGCTGAGACAGATCCCTTATCCTCTAAATCTAACGGTCAGAATTATTCGGGACTTCGGTCCGGTACGAGACGGTTCATGTGTTGGACCGTGTACCTGTACCCCCAGAGCTCGGTTCCTATTTTTGGGACCGGTACTTTTACCTTGTACCTCGGTTCGGTCCAAAATCAGGTACGGTTCCATCGGTTCCGGTTCGGTCCGTCGGTCCGGCTCGGTTCCTGTGCACCCTTAATCATCGTTGGAGAAAATGCATCAGAAACTACTTGCCTATCACAATGATTTCTCCTCTGAAACAACTATCATGCTCTTTGATTTTGTGTCCATCTTTAGATTCTTTTCTACATCCGCAAACTCCAATGAAAGAAGTTGGTTATTACACTTTTGGACGGCTGATTCTTCCCGTGGGATGCATGAGAAGAGAATTACTGGGTTAATGATTGCATCCTTTTGTGTAGAAAAGTACACTGCCGGAACAATTTTGCATAAAACAAAGACTGGTTATTTAAGTGAGATTTTGCTGCTGCTGAAATGTTAAACGGATCTTGGTTATAGTGCTTTTCATTAAGTGATGAGATTTGATTTGGCCTTCCGCTTTTAATTAAAGTTCATTTTAGTTTGTTGTTGTATGTAAAAGAGCAGCAAGTTACATGAGTAAAGATTAATACTAATTTAAATTGATATGTGCATCTGTGTTTAGCCATCTTCATCAGTGTACATTTTTGAAATGTTGTTAAGTTGGATTCATAATTTATGCCTCCGAGGTGTATGCATAATATTTATGGCGTTATAAGTTAATTTAGAGAAGAGCTCAATTGGAGCTGATAGCTGATTCTAGGGTGCAAGAGACCTGGAAAAACATAACATACTGAATTGCAATGGGGAGAAATTACCTTTGGAACGCTTTCAAAACTACAACTAAGCAGTGAGAATTAGCCAAATGGAACAGAAGATAGTAAAGCTGGAAAGATTGAGCTCCATGGATTTTTTTCAGATGATATGTAGTATTTAGTATTACCAAGCAAAATCACAGCTAAAGCCTGAAAGTATCTATTTACATCAGGAAAAGAGCAATAGACCAACCAAATGTAGTGTAGCAGTTTTTTCTGCCTTATTTCATAAATCATACCTCCAATTCCAACATCATCACAGTTTCATAGAAAAAACAAAACAGCAGATGGTTTTGAACAGGCAGGCAGGCAAGCTAGAAAATTTGTGCTGCGGTGACTTGCTAGATGGAGGCAGATGTTGGTGATGATTCACCTGACCTGGATAGAAAGGCAGACTCACCAGCTAAAGAAGGTGCAAGTTTTGGTCCCGTATGACGGGTTTCGTATCGATCCTCAAACAGCCCATCCAGAATACATCACAGCCGTCTAGAATAAAACCCTAAACTAGACGTGCTAGATTTAAAGAAATATGAAATGAATCGGTATCAGAAACTTGTGAAAACAATTCAACGATTAGAACATAGCCCTAAATTGAATGGTATAGATCTACGGCTAAGTGCTTATAAATAGAATAGTTTTCTTCAACTTTCTTATCCGCTAACCCTAGAAATCAACAGATCTCTCTCATGTTCTTCATCATGATCCATCATCGATGGAAAAAAAAAACATCAAATAGAAGCATATCAACAACAGCACAATGATATTTCCTCTCAAAATACTTTCATTTTTTTGCATAGTTTGCTCCACCAATTTCTTAAATTCTTTTTCCAATCAACCTTATGGCGGCCTACTGGCGGTTCTCAGTTAGACCTGAATCTTTGGGTTGGTGCATGAAAAGAGAATATATAGCTTCAGGTTCTTGGATTGCTTGCTCTATTTCTGGAAAAGACGGATGTTGAGGGGGCAATTTATATTAGAGCTAGTCTTAATACATATTTTGTATTAGATTTAGCAAATGTAATAATTAAGACTTACATTTAAACACAATGTGATTTTGCAGTTCTAATATTTTTGTATTAGGGAGTTAGTCTTGATCTATGAATTAAGACCAAGTTAAACATAATCAGTGTGATTCTGCAAATTATAGAATGTATGCGACTTGAGCATATCCCTCCGAGGTGTATGCATAAATTATAGAATGGATTCAATTCAGCTCCATGGGTTAATTCATTCAGAAGCCTCAAATAATGATATGAATTTACTAAGCAAAATAACAGCGGATATTAACTATTATTTACATTGCTGTTAACCTGATGGAAAAGAGCAATAGACCAAGCAATGAATCCTTTGATGTCTTGAGAAAGAAGGTCCGACGACTCCAACCATTAAGGATAAACATCTGATTCAGTTCGAGTATGTCTCTCCAATTTCTTCAAATCAGCCTCAAAGTTTTCTAAGGCACAAGGGAACACTGGAATGATTTTCTGAATTTTCACTAGTAACACTGCGCTCATACTTTTGCGACCCATGACTGGCAGCTGATATTAACTTGATTCGGAGATTTTCACGCCCATGCAGGAATGAAAGCTGCGAAGAGCAAAAAGTTGGACCGCAAATTCTTCTCTCGGCAAACCTATTAACTTGTTCCCTCACTGTGTCTTCCATTTGTTAACGGTCTCAAGTTTAAAAAATGAGCCACGAATTTTAACAAGCCTCATATTCTGTACCTAAGTGTATAAAATACGGAAAATGGGTCATTTGTCCAAATATCTTTAAAACACGGTTCAAATGGGCAAGTAAAAATTAGTTTGGGTGAAATGGACACAAAAAAAAAATGGCAAGGATGAAACTGGATTCATCCTGACATAAACTTAAAAATTAGTAAGGATGAAACTGGATGCATCATGTGTAAATTAAAAATAAAAAAAAAAATATTTGAAAATGGGCGGGATGAAACATCCAGACTATTTTTATATTTTCGTCCATTTAAACAGTATCAAAATCTAAATGTCCTTTTCACCCAGGAATTGTTGATTTTGGTCTTTTTAACCAATTTTGTGTATATGTATCTTCTATTTGTTAGTCCGGCTAACTCAAGGGATAACCGAAGGAATATGGAACTTGTGGTACATGTAATACACTACTAGAAATCCAAAATCATACAGAGACTCGGTTTTTGTAATCTCATCATATCTCTAAGCAAATCCAAAATAACATAGTTAGATGGCCTGGTTTGGATTGATTGAACCGAGGCAAAACCGATTAAGAAGATCAGATATTAGAAGCTATGCGGATAAAAAGTCGGATAATAATTCAAAGTGAAATGAACTATAATTATTCAAATTTCGAACCAAACTTGAGTATAGTGTATGGTATTTTCGGATTTCGGATATCCAGAGCGCATACTGAAATAAACAATAATTATTCAAGTCAAATCTATTAGTATATGGTATTTTCAGATTTCGAATATCGATATTGCTCGCATCTGAAATGCATCATCTAAGACCTTGAAAAATCACTGGGTGTTTTTATACGGGTTTGGAAATGTGGATTCAAGTTGGCCATAAAGCCCTACACCCCTATGAAGCCCTAAACTGAACGGGCACAATAAAGCCTCATCCAACATACATCACAGGATAAGTCACAGCCGTCTACAATAAGACCCTACATTGAAAGGACCGTTAGATATATGTCTAAACCATATAAGTAGAACAATTTTCTTCCACCTTCTTCATCTAATCTGTGTAGTGAAAGAAAGAAAAATAATCCGAACCCTAACCCTAAAGATCAACAGCAGAGACAGATCAGTTCTCATGTTTTTCTTCATCTTAATCAAGATCCATCATTGTTGGAAACAAAAACATCAAAAAATAACTTTCATATCACAATGATTTCTCCTCTCAAAAAACTATAATTGCTTTCGTTTCCCTTTCCACCAACATTTGAGATTTTCTTCTTTGTTTGCGATTTGCTTTGATTCAATTGGTTCACTATGCCGTCTGATGCATGCGAAGAGAGTGTACACTTGATAGCTTCCATTTTAAACGAGCCAAGTGATTCATAAAATGTTCCAAGATGTATAAAGATGCTTGCATTTTTCTGGCAACAAGTGCATTTCACAAACACAGGAAACTTTCTATGGGAACTAATTCCTGCAGAAGTAATCTATACAATTTGGACGGAGCGTAATAAGCGCATCTTTGAGATGAATTATAATTTTAAGACAGATGTTGATCTGGGAATTGAAGCAAAGTCCTTGATTCTTGCTTGGGCAAGTGCGGCTGGCAACAGAGTTCATCTAAATTTTTCTAATTCAGTTATGAACAACTGGGATGCACTTTTCAAGTAACGTAGTTGTTTTCTTGTTTTTTCGTTTAATCTACCATTGGTAGACCTTGTTGTAAATTCTTCTTCTCTTCAATAAATCCTCTCTTCTTTTCAAAAATAAATAAATATTGATTCTCTCTCAGCGGCACCAAGATTTATAAAATATTAATGTTTAGTCTACTACTCTTAATTAAAGTGAGATTTATAAAATGTTAATGTAGACTAAATCAAGTGAGATTTGATTTAGTCTACTACTCTTAATTAAAGTTCCTTTCAATTTGGTGATGTATGTAAAAGAGCGGGCAGGTCAAATGAGTAATCAATCATAAATCTAATTTAAGTTTATATTTGCATCTAAGTTTAAATTTATGTGTGAATTGAATTAATGTGTGTTAGTTATGTAGTTAGAAATCTTACAACTACACTTCATTAAAACTGATCCAATTTCTAGGTGATCATTATGAATTCTTGTTTTATTAATTAAAGATTGAGAATGTTTACAAAACGGATTCAAGTATTACAACAATTTTACTTGAAAACCTAGATTTACTTTCTCTCCTTCTCCCTATTTCTTGATCAAGACTTATCTTAGAATCCTACCAGAAATAATGACCTCTCTCCTTTATATGGGATTTTACATAGTGGGTGACAGCTAAGAATCCCATTATTTTCGGGATCACTATGCGATACGTTCGCTCATATACAATCGATCACCTTCGCATAGCATACTTCTTCGCATAATTCTTCACACTTTAGTCGTGACTGTGCTGACATCATCTGGTGCGTCGTCTCAACTTTGTTGTGTGCGATGCTCCTCGCTTAGGTTGTATTCTTTACTTCGCTCGATTACTAACGTGTGCGATATTTAACTCCTACATTTGCCTCTTCTCATATTGCTTATTCTTCAGAGTGAGCGATATGAGAAATTCTCCTTTTGAAAATCGCACATGCTTGTCTTTTTTCATTTTACTTTGTCAACGGTTTCCCAGGTTTCAAGTTCCTCTCTACACGTGTCGATTTTCTTCCTTTTTACCGGCTTGAACCGTCTTCAACCGGTTACTTCTTTTCACCTATTTAAGGGTTTTCCAACAATAATCTTTTTCTTCTTCTTCACTTATCTTCTATCTCTTGTTGTTATTCATCTTCAACTGTTATCACCCATTTCTGCTGCTGTCACTGATTTCTTCTGCTATTGTTCTTCCACCATGAACTCTGAATCGAATTTTGTTTCCTTTCCTCATGATGACTATTGATTTTAACCATTCTAATTTTTTTTTTACTGATCTGATTCCCATGCTTTCGCAGGAAAAGTTCTTCCATTAGCGCTCTTCGAATCATGCAAAAGCCCAAGTCTTCTTCGAGTGAAAATAAGGAATCGCAGAATAAGAGACCAATCATTGATAATGAATCTCAAAATAAGGAATCTCACAAGAGGAAGGCTTCGCACAATAAAGAAGTAAAAAATACCCAATTATCTTAAAACAATATTATTGCCTCTATTTCTTACCTACTTTATTTTCGCAGGCTTCCGATGCTGAGATGGTTGATGGTAAGAAGCAAAAAGTTAAAAAGTGTCGCAAACCCATACCACTCTCTTCAAATCTTTATATTCTAGATTTTAGTGCTACAGATGTTCTTCGTATAACCACAGTTCAACCTTCGCATACCAGCCCTCCTATCACTCCTACAATAAGTCAAACTCTTGAAAAAGATGTTCATGTTACTCTTATATCTCCCTTAGCTTCTGAGAAGAATGTTCCTGCTACTCCTTCACCAACAAATCCTCTTATGGATGAGAATGCCTATGTTACTTATGATGAACTTTTTAAGGAGTCTCCTGTGAATTAGGAGTTTTCTCTTAGTCAAGTAATAAAAAGCACTCCTTCGGTTGCCTCTGCGACTCCATCGCATGCAAATCAAGTTTTTCCTTCACCCATTAACTCTAGCTCTCAACCAAACCTTTCTCAAAAGAAATCCCCCGTCCCGACAGATTTTACTACTCCTTCTTCTCTTTCCTTACTAAATTATTTTCCTTTAAATAAAAAAGCTTTGGATAGTGTAAAACTTGCTGCTCAAACTCTATCCGATGTCATCAACTCTGCCCAATCTTTAACGGATGATCCTTGCAAGCTTCGCTCATGTTCTGCCTTAAGCAAGCTTCTGTGTGAATTTCTCGTTAATAAAGCTTCAAGGGATAAGGTTCTTTCTCAAATTGGCCTGAGCTTCCATGTTGCTCTAGATGTTCTGGTAATTATCTTTCGCACCCTAACTTTATCTTCTTTAAGGATACTTCCAAGTTACACTAACTTCATCTTTTTCCCTTTTAGGATTCTCATCGTCATGTGATGCTTGCTGAAAAGCATTTTGAATCTAGCTGTTCTCAGTTGGAACTTTCGCAGAAAAATGTTTATTTGGAAAAGGAAATACAAAAGCTGAGAGGAGAACTCCAAATTTCAAAATTTGAGGCTGAAAATATTCGCAGCGAAAATCAAAAACTTAGAGGTATTTATTATTATATTTGAGTCACTTATCGTATTCTGTATTCCTTCGCATACGTTCATTTTTGTAAATTTCTTCGTGCATTTGTTAAGATTTAAACCGGAAGCGAATGAATGAAGATATGACTTTCAATTCCTTGCTGAAGATACCCAAGCGAATAACGCGAAGTTGCAGTCTCAACTAAATCAATTAAATAATCAATATTCATATTCTCTTGATCAGATCGACAATCTTTCCCATGAAATAACCATCTCACTCAAAAAAATGATTTTTTAGTGATCAAGTATCTTATTTTTCTAAATTTTCACGCGATGCTGACTTACTTCATCAAACTTTATCAGAAGAAAACCATACCCTTTCTAGGGAGAAACTATCTTTCTCGAAGAAAGATGCAATGTTTTCACATCAGTGTTCAATTCTTCATGAAATAAATGAAAACCAAACGCGAACTCTTCGCGTACTGAAGGAGCAGTACGAGACTTCGCTTAAAGATTTAAGCTCCCGGAATGAGAAACTAATTCAGAATAATATAAGCCTTTCTGTGAAGAAAAATCAGTTTCAAGAACAATACAGTCGATTGAAGAATTTCTATGACATTTTTAAGAAAAAAAACAAAACCCTTTCTTCTAAAGAAAAGAAAATTCGCTCTCGTCTCAGTGGTTCAGTTGGTGATGGATTTGATAAGTCTATGGAAAGTATGAAGGACAATACCCTTGCTTTTTCCAAATTCTTCCAAGGTAGTCAGCTTGAGTTGACTGCCTTATTATGATTTTTTAGCATTTTTTCGCACAGTTCTTTGTTATTCTTTGTAGATTCTGAAAAATCGCACCAGTATGATGTTGCTCAATTGAATTCTGAATTGTCCAAGGTTCGTAAAGAATATGAAAATCTGGAAATATCTCGTGGGAACCTTGAGCTCTCTCTTTCTGCGTCTCGCAGCAGAGCGCGAAGAAGGTTTGCATTTCAGAAGATGTTTTAGAGATAAATTCTAGAAACCTTGAAAGAGCAGTTATTCCGAAAGGCCATTCTAGTGCCTAATCTGTTATTGACGGAATTCTCTCAAGCAACTCTCTTCCAGCAGTAAAACTCCTTGTATGCAATGTGAGTGCAGATGAATAATATCCTGAGCCAGATAGTGATTTTGACTTTTTAAGCGATGATGAAAAAGATCAAGATGATGAAGAGAGTCAGCAAGAAGAAGAGAAGTCTGCTAATGAAGCCGGTACTGAGATTAAAAATCCTGGATCCAGTGCTAAAGTCTGAAAAGTATTTTGAATAAGATGCTTCTGTTAAGCATTCTTGAATTCCTTTCTTTATTTTGACGTATTTTGAGCCTTCGTATATTTGTTTGTTGCAAGGAAGATAATACAGTGTTATTTTAATTCCTATACTTGCCTATTATGATTTTTATTGTAAGAAACAATCGTGCGAATTTATCAGTAATTTGTTTAATTTACTTGGGAGGTCTTATTTTGCCTTCCTACGTAAAGGTCTTATCTTGCCTCATTTTTGTGCGACGAGATCGCAGGAGGTCTTTGCATTTTAGTACATCGACCCATTGATATTGTCTTTTCTTTTTCACTTGTATTATTTCCTCTTCAGGTTTGTCGCATAAATAACACAAGTCTTAATACTCCCATGAGTAAAAGCCTTATGATATTTACGTCTTTTGACACAATTCAGCTCCCTAATGGAGGGTGCCTTCCTTATCTTCCCCCCTGGTTACCCCTTTAAGGAAGCTTACCTCTATCGGGTTAAGATTATGGCTCTTCCCATCCGGTTATGCAACAACCAGTT
Source organism: Papaver somniferum (assembly GCF_003573695.1). Taxonomy (NCBI): domain Eukaryota; kingdom Viridiplantae; phylum Streptophyta; class Magnoliopsida; order Ranunculales; family Papaveraceae; genus Papaver; species Papaver somniferum. The sequence goes on along the minus strand of NC_039362.1, from coordinate 174,486,177 downwards.
GATTTCGCAGTCTCTCATACACTACCGATAAGGTTTATGGCAGCAAGACCGCACCCTAAGTGGGGTATCTTCGGACCGAGTGCATCATAGTCAGGACTTGTCAAGAGTGGCAAGGTACGATCCAGACGCCACGGGCACTCTTGACTCAACCGTGTACCTCGACGCCCTGATCGAGTTTCTACACTCCTTGGGAGACCTTTCTCACCTTAGGCTCTCAATCTAAGATTACTATCTTAGACTGAAAATTTAAGGTATCTCTCCCGTATGGCATTATCGTTTAATTCTCACCCCAAATCTCCATAACTCAAGTTCCGGGGTCGGTGTAGCATTCCCTTGAGTCATGCCTTCTAGGTCTTTCCGATTATGACGTGCAATAGGTCTTACTATATTGCCTCTTGCATATAAGCGAACTAGGGTGCACGCCACATTCGGATTCCTAGCCAATTTGATAATAAATATCATTTTCTGTAGCGTTTTACCAAGGCCTTACTTTCCTTTTATAGAATTTCTTAACTTTTTAGCGAAATATTCGCATTACCACTACAAGAAAATGGGCATTTAGCGTCAAATGTTTTTCCATCAAAAGTTTTCTTGTCAGTAAATATATTCACTTGTGACGAATGGCAAAATTGTTAGTACAAAAATTCTTTTTACGACAAAAAATGTATTTTGTCTTTACAATTGTCGTCAAAGGTATGGATGACAACAACACCTTGTCATAGTTTCTTCTGTCGCCGATGATTTATTTGGTGAGAATTTTACCAGTCACGAATTTTACTTTTACTGACTATGATAAATACTCGTCACAAGAAATATAGTTTGTAACCACTACTTTGTTTTTTCGTTAAATATATATAGGGTGGAAATATCCGTCCATCGTTAAAAACTTTTAACTGTGACGGGACGAGATTTCGTCGCCATAATGTTTTTGCGTCTAAAATACTTTGCCACAATATAAACTTTAGGCGAGAAGTAAAATATTAATGCTAGCGTGACTTTTCTGCCACGAAAAAGAATAATCCCTGAAAATAATATTTATAGTGACCAAATTTTAGACACAAGAAAAGTTTTGCAGTGAGAAATTGAATTGTTGTTACGATTAGTTATACGTTAGAGACAAAGAGAATAGTTGTCGGTGAAAATAATTTACAACGACAAAAATTATAGGCATTAAAAGAAAAGATGGATGATAAGTGATTCCGCCTTCATAGATTTTGATATTAAAGAATTTATCTCGAATGATATATAAACAAATGAACAACTACATACATCAATTTCGAAGAATTTATACATATTTATAAACCACATGAACTGGAAAATAAAATTGTAAAAATAATTTATGAAACTAATAATAATGAAAAGCCATGAATTACGTAACGGTTTGATACAATATCTAGTTTCAAGTAAAATAGCAATGAATATTTCATTTCTTTCAAGTAAAATAGCAGTAATGAACTAAATCTATATCCACAGACTCATTTACCACATCATTGTTATAGTTAAACAATGTTTTGTCTTCTTCCTCCTCCTCCCCACCATCATCATCATCTATAACAACTGCTTCAGCATCAGCAGGATGTCTTAAAACCCCTTTGGTATTAACACGTCTGTCTTTGTGCCATCTCATATCAACAATTGTATGTTTTGAAGCAAATCATCTCCGCAATCTTGGTTTTAAAGGAAAATAGGGCAGTACTTTGTGTGGGATATTCTTACCCTTGCCATCATTGAATTTGTACCTAAGCTCGGTGCATAATGGACAATCACCCCTGTCTGTATGTTCCTGCCAGTATAAAACACAATCATTTTTACATGCATGAATCGATAGATAACCCAATGGTCCCAATCCCAGATCATGCAGCATTTTCTTAGCTTCATAATATGAATTTGGAATTTTATCATCTTTTGGAAAAGATTTTTTAAGCAACTCAAGCTGCATCTCAAAACTTTTGTTGCTCCAACAGTTGAGCACTTTGAGATGCATTAGCTCTACAGGGAAAGTTGATGAGATGCATTAGAAATATGTACAATCAGCTTGCTTAGCTTTACCTAATTTAATATTTCGGTAAACTTTGTACCCACTTGATTGGTCATGTAACATCTGAATTACACCTTCATTTTCACTTCTAAAATGAGGTGTATCAGCGTTAAAGACATTATCATGGCTAGCCATTGATTGGTTTTTGGTAGGATTGTTTTCTTCCCCATGAAGTACCCATTTCTTATAACTACCTGCCATGCCATTTTTGAACAGGTGATGTCCGACTAAGTCTATCGAAGTAGGATGGTGTAGGTTTACCCACTTCTTACATGGGAACTGCATAATTCCTCATTCTTACTTAAGAGATAATCCTTTGTCATCTGAATCAAAGACTTAACATCAGGCATACTTATCATGTAATCTGTCACGCTCTACTACCCAACATCTATCCATCTTAAGTTACTAAAATAACAGTAAGCCAGAGACTTTAAATTATGAAGTATTTTAAAATTAAGATGTTTGTATAAGAGCAAGTCTTATGGTGTAATCCAACCTATTCCAAGTGTGGAAAAACCATGGAATGTTAAGTCTAATGGCTTCCAAGTTGGGGTTTTCCACAGAAAATCCAAGCAAGGTTCCACCGTTTCGTGGAATCCATCTGAACGCCAATAAGAATAGCGTTAAACGCTATTAAGAATAACGTTTTTTTTTTTTCCGTAGATTTAGGATGAGTTGTTGAAATATAACGGCTAAGAAAAAAACACTATTCTTAATAGCGTTTCTTTAGCGCTATTAAGAATAGTGTTTTTTTAGCGCTATTAAGAATAGCGTTTTCACTATTCCACCACTACACTTGCACTTCCATCCACGGTTCCAAATGTTGAGGTGGCGTGGAAGATGGAAGATGGAACTCTTCCACCATAAGACTTGCTATAAAGTGTGTGCGGTCACCATGGAAACTTTGCTTTGCAGTAAAGAGAAAGCCTAAGCAATTCAGGAATTCGCCAAGTTGCAGTGACACCTAAAAAGAGACGGCCAAAAAGGATCACCGTCAGGATTGTTCATACCGTATATCTAAAAACTCAAGGGAAAACAAGGCTTTTTAAACTAAAAAAAAACACAAATTCAAACCACTGTATCAAACCAACCTGCTGGTACCGTACGCCAAAGAAGAACTGATGCTGTTCGTGAGGTGCAGGTAGGAGTTGTATGGACTGGTTATGAATGTCCGAACAGGTGAGGCCTTTTATTGCTCAATTTTTCCATTCGAATTGGAGAAAACCCGCTTATCCTAATCCTATACAAATTCTAATACTCTTAATTTCTCCGTTCATCAATCAATTTCAACAGCAGCACCTCAATCTTGGATGATTTTTCTCCAAATTAACTTGAACCACAAACTTCGTGTATTCCCCAGCTCCATATTGTTATTAGTTTCTCAAACTTGTCTTAACCTTTTGAAAACACCTAGCATAACCATAGCTAGCTGGCGTGAGGACTTGGTGCAGCGGCAAAGAATTAGGGCGTGAACTGGTCATGACTGAAATCGGGAAGTAAAGAGTGACCAGGCTTTCTGTTTAATAACTTTATAAAGGAGAAACCAACCCGAGTAAAGAACCCTGACTGCGCTCCTGTAATTTGTACTTCACACATCTGTAATTTCAGCCATGTGCATACTCAACTTCGGTTCAAAATCCCAAAAAACTCTTAAGCAAAACTCAAATTCACACCAGTACAAGTCATTTATTCTATCACTCAACTGATCCTGATTCCTGAGCCAAATGTAGTGACTTCCAGATTTGTGTAGATAATGACTTGCTGGCAAGCAATAATTCTCCCACTTTCTTCTGCTCTTCCAACAGCTTTCTGTAGCTGTCGTGCATTTTCTTCAGCTCGTAACTGCAGGTCCGTTTAAAACTGCTCATATTAGTGCAAAATATATAATGGCAAGTGTCACTAGGCATACATCAAGTTAAAATATGAAAACACAACGGATAACAAAAGAAGGCATATGAACTAGGAGCGAGTGACACCTCAAGTTGGTCTGGAGGCTTTTTTGAAGCTCCTGCTGCAATTGAAGTACTTCTGATTCAGGTCCAGACCTTTAAGAAGAAAGTAATACTAGTTATGCGTTGTGAGTGTATACAGATTCTGCAAGATGGTGACTATACCAAGCTTCATAAAATGGGTATGCATGTATACTAGTGAAAAGCAAGGTGCTGAGAAGACTGCAGGTTTTGTCAATCAAGAAAGAAAACAAACTAGAAATGTCGGTCTGCAGAAGTGATCTAGCAGAACCAATCTTCAAAATTTTGTAAAGACCCGACATTAGATTCATGGTTTATGACAATTAGATGAATACAAAACACTTATGATTGAATCCTATGTCTTGGTAAAAAGGTTGTATTTTAAAGAACAATCAATATGAACATTTACCCTGAACTGAAGTTACACATGTTCTTATGAGTTCCTCGTTAGTCGCCAAATTGATATTCCTGAATAACTAATCAAATAATCATTATGCAAGGTTAAAAGAGATACGCGTGACTTACTTCTTTGATGACTTGCTTTCTTTTTTCAGATGTTGCACTCTTGTGTGTAAACACTCAAATGAAGGACCTCTTATCTGCAAAATTATAAGAAAAATGTGACTATGCATGATGGACAAACTATAAGATAAAAAATAACATAGAGGGGAACTTCCCAAGTAAATGTCAAGATAGGCGTAAAATTATTATGGCAATTGCTTCTAATGACCAAGTCACATCAGCTTACGTAGTAATATTACAAAGAAAGGACAAACTTATACACATACATAAGAATCTGTACAATTCAATTGCATACTCAGAAGCACATATAAATGCAAATTCATGTGTTGTATACTTGTATTACATAGCACAGAGGATTTTACATTGGCATTCCATCAGTCGGCAACCAAGCAATAGGAGTAGATAACACAGAGAGACAAAAAAGTATTTACCAGGGAGTAGATAGGATGAGTAGCAAAAAGGTCCCAGATTTTACATTGGCATTGAAGGCAACAAATGGCCTGAACTAGCAGTTGAGCTACTAGAACTCCCTGCCATATTGAGGGGACTCGGGAGAACCTGCATTAGCATCATCAAGCAAGGATTTGACCTGCAAACGTATTGACAAAGTGAATAGACATAAGTGACAGAGATTAATTTATAAATACAACACAACACTCGTTACTGGTTAGTATGAACAAACTAGAGAACCTAAGATTATTTCTCCAGTGATCCATGTTTTGTTACTTCCCTTCGAGACCAGAATCCACTTATCATAAACAACAAAGTACATTACTAACGCCTTCAGCCGCAAAACTCACAACTTGCATAAAAAAATAAAAAATTAATGCGCTTGGGGTAACTTAGAATCCACTATTCTACCTGTGCTGCATTAAGAGCATCTTCGACTCTCAATTTCTTTGCCTTTCAGCTTAGTTTCAGTTTGTGCTCCAACCTGCGCAAGTAAAAAAGTCATAAAAGAAACACAATACTTTTGCCAACCTGACATACAGAAGAGGTATGTTACAGTTTGAATACCTGAATAAGAGCAACACCACCAGGCAGACCAAAATTTTACCTCAATTTACAAAATCCACTTCTAAAATCTCAAATTTCCCCTATACTTGAACAAACACTTGTAAAAACTCAACCCTAATTTCAATCGAATGAAACCTCACTTTGCAGAAAATCAATTTTGTCCCTTAATTCAATGAAAGACTATATAAGAAAAGCAAAACAAAAAGAATAATAGATGAAATTCGAAGAAAATATCTAATAGAGAAAGATACAAACCGGTATATCTGAAGTAAACAGATGAATATCTCGCTTACTAAATCTTGATTAACTCTTGCTAAAAGAAACAACATTGAAGAAAAATTGAATCAATCCATTGTCATGATTTACAGGAAAAAAAAACGAAGTAACAAATTAAACCCCAAATTAAATGAAACCGCTCAAGAAACCCCAAAATTAAGCAAATCCCATACTTACAAAACCCTGGATTTGACAAGATAAAAATAAAGACACAAAGAAAAAAAAAGATTTGAACAATATGTAGCATCAACTGTACCTTTCTCAAGGAATACAAAGAGAAATCACGACAAACCTCAAACTGTAACAGCCACTTCATTCCCTTTCAATTTCTGATAAATGTAGGGATGAGAGAGTTTCTTTCAAACTGTGAACTATAGATGTTAGGGATCTGAGTTTCAATCCCTGAAAGTTTTTCTTTTTGTTTTAGTTTTTGAGACATAGGTGATGGATCAGAGATTTTTAGAAGAATCGGAACTCAGAAAGAAAGAAAAAGAGGTGAGATAGAAGCTGTGAAAAGGTTTCCAGGCGAGAGAGTAGGCAAGAATTCCTGCTTCAGGGTTTCAGTTCTTGAGATTTAGTAAATATGAATTTTAGATTTCACCCAAAAAAAAAAAAGCGCCAACATTCCCCGCCAATTCATTTGTCCCACATGGTTTCGCGCCACAGAAAAGTTGTGGTGGATATTTTATCGCTTTTTGTGTTTTGCTTTTGTAGCCATACGATTGAAGATTCTGAATTTCAATTGGCTAGATATATATCACACGGATCATATATAATATGCGGATCATAAGTGGTAGCTTTTGTATTCGTAGCCATACGCTGATACGCTGTAACAAAAAACATTTTTTTTTTTTGATATAACAAAAAAAAAAGTGATACAAGTGGATCTATGCAATAAGGGCTATTCCTATGTACCAAAAGCATGGCAAACTAGTTGTACCATTATGATGAAAGAATTAAGCAATCGAATTCTTATCGAGCTATATTGTCTATTTCTAGTAGGTGCAAAAATGACAAACTGAGTATTTTGACTTGTGCATAGGAATAGGCAAAAAATCGGCGAAAGAGAAGTTGATGTAGTAAGAAACACTAAATGTATTAGCGTGGAACCAAAATCTGCTTTTGAGGTCCCACAGTGGAGACATGATGGCCTCACTCATACCTTTTTTCAAACAACATCTCTTTCACCAAATAGGAGATGGTTTACACACCCCCACACAAGCAAACTGGATCCCACAATTTGAAAATACCATGAATCCAGCTTCTTGTTATCCAATACACTCAGTTGTCGACATCATCGACCCATCACCCAGGAATTGGGATCAAGTTGAGCCTACTACCGCACCCTATAATTCAGTGAATCATTAACATCCACATCCCACAGAACAACCAATCAGATAGGATCATATGGCCTTTTACCAAAAGCGGAAAATATACTATTACTTCAGGATGCCTCAATAGAGCTTCAGCGCAAACTCAATAAAAACCCCTTCCACCATCCAATTTCCTTTGGACACTCCCATGTCCCCCAAAAGTACAACTTTTCTTGTGGAAACCAATTAATGAGGGTTTACCGCCCTCAACATTATTTACCGCATACAACTCACCAGTTCCAACCTATGCCCTCAATGCAGTTTTAATCCTGAAACTTCCAGTCACATCCTGATTCACTGTCAAACAACTATAGATTCTTGGAACCTCTTACTAAACCACCTAAGAAACCATCAAGTCGTCACTCAAGGAATACCCAACCCACTACCTCACCAAACAATCATAGCTGAACTCCTTCAAACAAAAGTGCCTGCACAGATCACAACAACCTTCTGCTTCCTTTTTTGGTCCTTATGGTTAACCAGGATCGACGTCATCTATCGCGAACAACAACAAAATCCAACAAGTGTAATGCACATGGCCATCAAACTCCAGCAGGAATATTCATGGACCCAGAAACACCTCCTACCGGTGCTCCCTAGGATATTTCCATTTGCAAACCATGCACAAAGAACAATAACAAATTCAACCATCTTTGTGGGATGACTCAAGCCTCAATCAGATTGGATCAAAATCAAAACGGATGGGGTAGGAAGGGGAAGCCCCGGAGCAGCACGAGCAGGTATTATATGTCGAAATGAGGAAACCGGCACAATCTTAACAATAACACAACCACTAGGCATCACCACGGCAATTGTAGCGGAGACTTGGACCATGCACATAGCCTCTAAAACGGCGACGGAACGAGGATGGAAAAAGTCCAATTTGAAACAGATTCGGAAAATTTAGTGAGATTTCTAACCTCAGATACAGACGGCCCATGGTATATAGCTGACCTGGTTGCAGAGATCAAACAAAACCTCACCCAAATCCAACGATATACCGTTAAGCACATCTACAGAGAAGCAACTCAGGCGGAAGACGGTTTAGCAAATCGAGCAGCAGATGATTGTTCCATAGGGAGACTCACAACAACAGTATGCGAAAATACAATTCCGTAGTCTATCAGTTCTATTGTAATAACAAACTCTATGGGTATTACGTATCCCGTGTAATTTCAGTCTAATCTAATAAATTTTATGCTTCAAAAAAAAGATATTGTTTTGTTAAGCAAAACAAAATTACTTTATTCTTACTTCTCTACCGCTCGTTTACACCTCACCACACACGTAGTCCACACACTCACATGCCTTTATGGTTACTTAACTTTTTGTCGTGTTTGGGTTGCACGGAGAAATTCATATTGTAAATTTACCAGTTTCGAGTGGTTTTCAATTTGTTATGTCCAGATGTTAGTTTTGTCAAATTACTGAGTTTCATAATCTGTTCACTGTTTCATAATCGTTCAAGGTTTTAATATTTAAGGAATAGTAGTTGTATTTGCTTTTTGATGTTAGACTGATATATAACTTTTGCATCGCGGAACCACAGGTTGACTAAACCTGACTGTACCCCCCTTTTTCTGGCGAAACCTCTCCAAATTCGTATTCACCCTTGTGAAAAAAAAGAAGAAAAAACAGTTTAATCCACCGATCACTATCAATTTAGTTCATCAAGAAGG